>NW_020664376.1:2404638-2525799 GCF_002925995.2 Terrapene triunguis
GTAACCCCATGCTTGACAAGAACATGGATTGATATGTTAAGTGAATTCTCAGAGCAGTAAGCATCAAACAACCTGACACAGATAAGAAAAAGGATAATACATTCCAGGAGCAACAACAATACAAACAGTATGCACAAAGCAGGGCCAGTGTTGTCACAGTTCAGGGCTAGCTGCAGCATTGACCCCTTCTGTCTCTGAGTGCACCTCTTCCAGATGTCAGGCCTGCACTTTACTTCCCTGGGGCAGAATTGGGAATCCCATGGTTCTCCCACTCTCAGACTGGGTGGTGAAGTAAGGTACCCTGTGTAAACCATCATTCCTCAACAGGCCTGACTAGATTCGAGACCTGCAAGACTTTCCTGTGACCAGTATGAAAAGAGTGATCCAAAACAACCCTTGCAGAACAAAGTATTGTTTAATCTCAACCGTAGGGTTACCATACGTCCGGATTTTCCAGACATGTCCGGCTTTTTGGTCCTCAAATCCCCGTCCGGGAAGAATTTCCAAAAAGGGGGACATGTCCTGGAAAATAGGGAGGCATGGTAAGGGGACCGCCTCCTCCCCGGGCTCCAACTTACCCGGCTCCCGCCGCTCTCCCCAGCACAGCGGCAGCCGGAGCCCGGGAGGAGGCGGCTGCGAGCTGGGATGCTGCCGCCGGCCGGCGCCGCTCAGCCAGAACCGTGGCCCGAGCCAAGCCGGGCCGGAGCCGCTGGGACCGGGGCTGGGGGTGCTCGGCCACCGGCCGGCGCTGCTCGGCCAGGGCCGGGGCCGGCACCCCAGGGCCCAAGCCGAAGCCGTCGGGGCCAAAGCCTCTTGGCCGGCCGCCGAAGGGAGCCGCTCCGGCGGGGGCGGGCGGACTGGGCCACGCCTCCTCGCGGTCCCCCCCGCCAGCTTACCTGCTGCCTGCCTGTTTCAGGCTTCCCGCGAACATCTGATTCGCGGGAAGCAGGGGAGGGGGAGGAGCAGGGGGAGGAACGTTCGGGGGGGGGGAGTTGGGGCGGGGCCGGGGCCCCTTGGAGTGTCCTCTTTTTCCAGGACTGCTATATGGTAACCCTACTCAACCGCAAGAATAAATCATAACAAAAGCTAAGGGATAGTAACACAAACTGTCAACATGTTTAACTGTCTAACCTAAAATTTAGGCAGGCATGGCCTTATGCCGGGTACCCCAACCTCAGTGTGAGAGGGACAGTCTGCAACTCCTGCAGTCCCCTTGCGTGTGTCTCCCCACTACACCTTCAAGCTCAGGGGCTCAGATTTTTTTATCTGCTCCAAAGTTCTTTGGTTGAGTTTTCCAGCTTGAAAGTTCCCCTGGGGTTACATGCTGGAACCTTTCCCCAATAGAGACAGACAGACAGACAATCACCTGCATTGTCCTTTTAAGGATTGGTAACTAAAGGGCTACCACTCCTGTTGCAATTAACTCCTTGTAACCATACAGAAAACATAAAAATAATCAGGCAAACAGAGAACCTCTAATATTCATACAATATTACAGGCATCTTCAAAGCATATCAATGAAAGAAAAAAAAATCTTTTTTTAACAGTAAAAAACTGACTCAAGAGACAGGTAAGAACCCGGGAAAATGTATGAATGAGGTGCTGTGAAGTTGTTAAGCACTGCTGTGAGCTGAGATAATATGGCCCTTACAAAACTTCTCTGCTGACTGCAACTTGAAAGGAACTGCTCTTGTAACAAAGATCCTAATAGAAGTGTTTAGCTCTTATATAGTGCTGTTCGCCTTTAGATCTCATGGTGCTTTACAAAAGAGGTCAGTATCATTATCCTCATATTACAGATGGGGAAACAGACGCAGAAAGGTGATGTAACTTGCCCAAGATCACCCAGCAGGTCAGTGGCAGAGCCTGAAATGTCTCCTGACTCTTGAGTCCAGTCCAGTGTTCTGCCCACTGGGCCACACTGCCCCTCATAAAAACATCTCTAAAATTTTAAATGTTCAAAGCTGTGGAGGTTCCTGCCTGGTCTCCTTCTAGACACAAACTCAAGAGCAAAAATATACAGAAGTGTACCTCTGGAGATTAGCTTTTACTATAAGGGTAGCAATACAATTAAACTGCATAAAAGACCATCCCTTACACCACACAACTTCTTGTCCTAGAAGTCCACTCCAAACAATTCAGGAGTGTTGTGTGTATAATTTTGATCCATCTTTACTGGAAAGTCCCCTTTAAGCAACCAGATTCTCATTTCCCTTTGTGATACCTTAAGACAGGTTTCACGGTGTTCTGTAATTCAAACAATTAGTTTAACTCTTTTCATAAGACTTAAATTTATTTAAATTTCTAACTTTAAGGACAAAACAGAGCTTTACACTGTCTTAAAGCTAAAAAGGTTAGTCAAAATGCAACAATCTACAGCTGCAGAAAGTCAGTCTCATGTAGAGAACTTATGCTAACTTCTCTCTCGCTTTCTGTAAATTAGGCCTATTCAACACTTAAAATTAAGGACATGAAGCTACATCACTCAGGAATGTAAAAAAATCCATATCCCTGAGCAACATGGCTATTGATGACCTAACCCCCAAAGTAAACACAGCCAGATTGGCAGAAAAATGCTTCTATCAATGTAGCAACCGTAGTTCAGGAAAAATCCCTTATGACGACAGTGTACACACTGCATCTATACTGCAGGTACATGTTGGGATAGCTACAGCACCATAGCTGTGCTGGAACAGTCCCCATAAGGTAGACATGTCCTTAGATCTATGATCAAAAACTGCATACTTACCTCACTGAGATCAGCAATTGTTAGGTTCATCCCTGCCAGCTGTTTCCATACTGGTTCTGCCAGATTGAGGCTTAGCGGGCTGCCAGTTCTGATAGCAATGCCCAGCAGCACACCTGGACATGTAAAAAATATGAATCATAAAATATCAGGGTTGGAAGGGACCTCAGGAGGTCATCTAGTCCAACCCCCTGCTCAAAGCAGGACCAATCCCCAGACAGATTTTTGCCCCAGATCCCTAAATGGACCCCTCAAGGATTGAACTCACAACCCTGGGTTTAGCAGGCCAATGCTCAAACAACTGAACTATCCCTCCCTTTTATGTTTTAAATTCTACACACTTCACATGGTCAAAGATTTGGTAAAGTTATTACAGTGCTGCTAAGAAATTTACCCAGGAAACGAAACATGTTCATATGTAAGAGAGACTTGGAAGCAGGGTTTAACAGGAAGCAATCTCTATTTGCTCCAGATTCATCTCTTCCATTCGGGGTCACAATGAGGAGAGGGGTAAGCCCATTCTGGAGCTCTTCACACATTTCTGCTATTGATTCACTGTAACCTCCACCACAGTCATCCACAGACTCGCCTTGTGAAAACAAAAAGTGGGTTTAAACGTGCAGATCATTTCAAGAACATTTCCAAATGCAGTCCTGAATTAAATGTATTAATATTTCTCCTTTGCAATGGATAAATAGAAAAATTGTATTTAAAAGCTGCATTGTCATATTGATAAAATAATTTAATGCATTTTAAATGTTGGTTCTATAATACAGTTTCCTCCTTGACGGACATGATTATTTTACAACCTTGTATAAGCGTTACCATAAACAGCCAGACATTTTAAAACATTTGTGGACTGCAAAGTTAGCGTTTAAGAACACAACAAAAAGAAACAAAACAAATTACTCTGCTTAATCAACATGACCTTGATTAAGAGTAGTTTCAATTAATCCTATTTTAAGTTATACTACGATATTTTTAAACTCCTGGTTAAACTGTATTCTCTCTTAAAGCTACCAGGTATTATTACTGTGTCACCATTGGGCAAAATAAGGAAGCAGGAGGATGGCAGGAAAAATAAAAGATTCAGTGAACATAAGGTTCTTAGGGAATATTTTAACACATCTTTCACTTTGATTCAGTTCTAAAAATGTCAATATAGCCATAGATTGGAAGTTTATTAGCAACATCCTAATCTAGTTTACTTTTCACCATTAAAGCAAAGTAAAATGCAAATTGTGAGTTTAGTGAAAATTAACTAGCCAGGTTCAATTTCAGAGTTACATTTGGGTTAGAAATCTGCATCTTTGATTTTTAAAGTTCCTCATCTTTCTACTGATACAAAACGTAAACATGGGGCCTGAATTTCTTGGAAAATGGCCTTTGCACTGCTGAACATTTAAAGCATTTTATTTTTCCCCATGCTCTGCTGTAATACCACCCCCCATCCCCCAAAAGGAATAAAAGAATATGGTTACGGGGGGAAGTAGGGTTGAGAAAAAAGTAATTCTTACCAACAAACTTTACTTTCCAAACACGATGAGGTAGGAGAAGACTGTCTGGACTGAAGGAACTCATTTTAGCACACATTTGACCAAACACTGACTTTGTACCATCAGGACCAGCCAATCCACCTTTACTTCTAGAACGCTTTACCTAACAAGTGAACAAGTGCATGTTATAATATGGCTGTACCACATTGTGTTACATCAGACCATAACAATGTTTATTGAGTATTGTTGACATGCTTGGCACTGTACTCACACAAGACCGTACCTATGCCAAGGAATTTACACAGGCTAACTTTGATATATACACTGATGGTCCACAGTCCAATTTCAAATGGCCCAGGGTTTTTTAGAGATGCAATCTCCCCTTCCTGCCAGGCTCTTACTACCATACATTCTCCTCCAACTGCCCCACCCTCCCCCAGGCACAAAGAGACAGAATCAGTTTAAATTTCCACTATTGCCTCCTACTAAGACATTTCCCCACCTCAGCCTTTCTGATCCATCACCCAAAGCAAAAGTGAAGCAACGGGGGAAGAACGAACATAATGACCATACTGGGACAGACCAGCGGTTCAGCTAGCCCAATATCCTATCTTCCGACAGTGGCCGGTGTCAGATGCGTCACAGGGAGTGAACAGAACAGGAATTTATCAAGTAGTCCAGTAACAGCTTCTAGCAGTAAGAAGTTTAAGGACACCCACAGCACAGGATTGCATCCCTGACTATCTTGGTTAATAGCCATTAATGGATCTATCCTCTATGAACTTATCTAATGCTTTTTTGAACCCAGTTATATACTTTTGGCCTTCACAACATCTCCTGGTAATGAATTCCACAGGTTGACTGGGTGTTATGTAAAGAAGTACTTTCTTACATTTGTTTTAAACCCGCTGCCTATTAATTTCACCCTTGGTTCTTGTGTTATGTTCTTTTCACTTTGTCCATGCCATTCATGATTTTATAGACCTCTGTCATATCCCACCTCAGTCCTCTCCTTTCTAAGCTGACCAGTCCCAGACTTTTTAATACCTTCCCATATGCAAGCTGTTCCAGATCCCTAATAGTTTTTCTTGCCTTTCTCTATACTTTTTCCAATTCTAATACATCTTTTTTGAGATTGGGAAACCAGAACTGCACGCGGTATTCAACATGTGGGCGTACCATGGATTTATATAGTGGCATTATATTTTCTGTCTTATCATCTATCACTTTCCTAATGGCTCCTAAAGTTAGCTTTTTTGATTGCTGCTGCACATTGAGTGGACATTTTCAGAGAACTATCCACAATGACTCCACGATCTTTCTCTTGAGTGGGAACAGCTAATTTAGACTCCATTTTGTATGTATAGTTGGGACTACGTTTCCCAATATCCATTATTTTGCATTTATCAACACTAAATTTCATCTGCCATTTTGTTGCCTGGTCACCTGTTTTGTGAGATGCCTTTGTAACTCTTTGCAGTCAGGTTCGGACTTAATTATCTTGAATAATTTTGCATCATCTGCAAACTCTGCCACCTCACTGTTTACCCCTTTTCCAGATCATTTAGGAATATGTAGCATTTATTAATGTTTTAGGGAAAAGGCTAGAATAGGGATGGATCCAGCTCTCATGATTTATTTATATGTAGCCTTGGCAACCTCAGATAGTGGAAATTTCAACTTTCATTAAAAAATAATTTTTCTAGCCCTCTGCAGAGATAATCTTTTAAACATGAACCGAGTGTAAACTGATCTGCAGAAAGCCTGAAACAATGACTCAGAGGGAGGAACTCCCTGTTCCCTATCAATCTCATTTAAATGTCAAAGGACAACGATGCCCCACTGCAGTGTCAACCTTAACTATTAATGATCATTTTAGGAACAAGAGAGGAATTAAGCGTGGGAATTGCGTGTTGTTGAAGGGAAGAAAATGTAGAGGCGGGGGGGAAACAGAGGAGCCTCACAAATAAAGAAGAGAAACAGAAAAGGGGAAAGAGAACCAAGACCAGAAGAAGTGGCAGCCTAAAAGTGGGAGAGGGTTCTCATCAGTGGCACTGACAATAAGGATTTGAACAAATAAATAATAAATAGAAGTGTAGTGATGCCAAACTTTTCACTCATATCTGTGGGAGATTAGGCATGAATTGAGGGGAGTATTAAGTCCTGAATTTATATCCCAACCCATGGACAATAAGTAAACATGGCCCTCCTTCAAATCACTTTGATACTGACCACATTAGTGAGACCAGTACTGTAATACCATGTCCAGTTCTGGTTTCCATACTTCAAAAAGGATGCTGAAAAATTATTTAAGGTCTGGAAAACATACCTGATAGTTAAGAGACTAAAGCAGCTCAATCAATTTAGTTTGTCCAAGAGAAGGTTAAGAAGTGACTTGATCACAAACTACAAGTACCTATATGGTTTCTGATAATAGATGGCTCTTTATCTAGCAGAAAAAGGAATAACTACATAACAGAAAAAAGGAATAACTACAATAACAGCCAATGGTTGGATGCTAGAAAAATCAGATGGGAAATAAGGTGTAAATTTTTAACAGTGAGGGTAATTAACTATTAGACTTACCTAGTGTAACATGATGGAATCTACATCACCTGAAGTCTTTAAATCAAGACTAGATGTTTCTAAAAGAGCTCGAACAGAAGTTATGGGCTTGATGGAGAAGTTACTGGGTGAGGTTCTATGGCTGGTGTTATGCAGGAGGTCAGACTAGTTGATAATTGTCCTATCTAGCCTTCACATCTATGACACCTCTGGGCTAGAATAATGCTTCTGGTCCTGACACAAAGTGGGACCCTGCAGCTACCAGTTTGTTTCAGGTGGGATTGGGTTTAAGGATCCAAGCTCAATGAAGATTGGAAGGACAGGGTAAAATCCTGTTTTCATTAACCTACTCCACGATGAAAACAACAGGCATGAGGAAGTGAACCCAAACATCTTAGATGCTACTGCCTCCTCTATAAAGCCCTTCTTAATTCACGATATTGTGGAAACTGTGAATACTGCAATTATTAGGTTTCCACCGCAATTTTGAGAATGGGAGCCTTGGCTGCCTGGGGTGGCCAACAGCAGGGGCCCCTGCTCTCAGCCCTGGGTAGCCACTGTCAGCTCCAGGCCCCCGTTCTGAGTCCCCGGGCAGCCAACAGGGAAAAATCGTGAATATGTAATAATGGACCTTATAACTGCAAATAATAAGGTCTATTATTACTTTTCCACGATTTTCCATGGCTTGTCCACAACTCAATTGCAATTTTTGGACAATCATCCCATGATTCAAATAGGACCTTACTCATTTAAGTTATAGATATGAGGAAACTGCACTACTGAAAGGTAATTTGAGAGTATGGGAAGTAAACACAAGTAGAAGGAAGCTAAGCTGAAGATGCTCTTAGTCAAGCTTCTCAAAAAAAAATTCAAAGCTGCAGCACTCTCTTTATATTACATAGCATTATGTCAGGAGAGGTGGGCTAGCAAAAAGTCTTTAAATATTTATAGGGAATTCCATGATGTGATGAGGCAGCAGGCAGTATAAACAAAGCAGAATATATTTCTGTTCATTAACAAAAGTGTCAGATCATTCCAATTTTTAAAAAATTAATTTGGCTGATCTAATTCCATAAAAAGTTAGATTTCCAGCTTTCTATACTATGTACCATAACATGAAAGGACAAAAAGCAAAAGGGCTATATAAGTTTGAGTTCTAGTCAGTTTAAGTGAAACAGTACTTTACTATTCAATGTTACAGAAATATTCGCGGAAAAGGCCTGTCTGGCCTAAGGCTTGGCATTACATTGGTCAACGTCAGTGATGGGGGAAAAGAATCCTCTCATAAT
Source organism: Terrapene triunguis (assembly GCF_002925995.2). Lineage (NCBI taxonomy): Eukaryota > Metazoa > Chordata > Testudines > Emydidae > Terrapene > Terrapene triunguis. The sequence continues at coordinate 2,412,735 of NW_020664376.1, forward strand.
AACCACTTCCCTCAATGTGACCACATGTGATACCCAAGAAAGGACAAGAGTTTAATATCCTGTTCCCTAATTATACTTGAGGGCATTTTAAAATGCGCTTCAGTCATGTAAGCAAAATCAAGATAAACTCATGTGACAATGCAGGGGTATACAGACATATACAAAATCTATCATTTTCTCTTCATATTATGTAAGTCCTTGGATTTTCACGAGATGGTCCACATATGTGCTTGTCACACTGTCAAGCACAAGACGTCTTGATAGTTGTAGTCCACTCCAGAAATTTTGTCTACTGGGGTTACCCTCCCCTTCCCCCCGCCCAGCCCCACCCTTCGCAACAAATACAAAGTGTTTAAACCTACTAAAAAGGAAGTGCACAATTCTGTATCCCAAAATGCTGCCTTATATCTCTGATCTGGAAGCGCTCTGTGTAAATTCAATTGCAGGGATCAGACAATGTAGGAAATAACCAAGCTACAAAATGTCTTGGAGAGATTAGGGCATTGGGGGCTGTAGACAATGTGGGGGGAATCAGTATTAATAAATGTGAAATCTTACACAGAGAGAGGAGAAAAACAGCAGTTGCCAACATGAAGGTGAGGGAGGAAGGGTAGGATAGCCAGACACATATAACAATCAAGCAACCACACAAATGGCCAAAAAAGTTACCTTTTTGCCAAGATGTATAAATCTGTGCCACAAAGTTAAACAAAATGGCAATTTCCCTCACATTTTATAAACCTTAGCTTGTTATTCTGCTATTTAAGGGGTCTACAGGAGATCAGCACTGCATGGCTGACTGAAAGGTGGCTTATAGCAGAATGAAGGACTGAAGATCTTGAAGGGAGTAGGAGATGGTTATAGTAAATACAGCTGTCATTCAGGGCTCCTAAATTGTGCAGGCACAGAGCTCTGCTCCTGCAAGAGTTGGTCAAGGCAGAAGATTTCCTCAGATGTGCAGCCCGTTAGTCATTCAAAGGGGAGCTCCACTCCCACAGGATTTAGGATCTAGACATGGATGATATCATCCCTTCACCTTAGAAATCCATATCCCTGAATGTCTTCACAACCCCTGCTCCCTCCAAAGCAGTGTTCAGCTCCTTCTACACCTTCCTACCATTTTCCCTCACTTTTTAAGAGCCAAGCAGGCTTTCAAATTATTTGATCAGTTGGCATTGCTAGGTAATTGCCAATCAGCCACAGAAATTAATACAGCCCTGTTGTACACAAGGGATCCCATGCTGCATAATGTAATCTAGCATGCCAGAGTACACAGAGCAATAGACATAAATAAGCACATTCAACCGAGTTTATTTTATCTTTCTAATAGTCTCTCTGATTTTTTGGGTAAATCTACACAGCAATGTAAGCCTATGGTTAGTGGGACTCAAGTCAGCTGACCCATGTCAGGGAACCCTGGGCTTGAGCATCTACCCGACATTTTAACCCTAGGTTAAGGGATTATCTGACCCGTGCTTGAACCAAAGTAGCCAGTCCCTAGCACCCCCACCCAGTGTTGACACTCTAGCCCTACAAACCTATTGCACTGTGGGAAAACTCCTAACTGTGACGGTACGATGGATGGGACTCCGGTGCCCACAAGAAGCACGGGTACCTAAATTGCATAATTAGCTCCTTTGGTGGCTGTCTCAGTAGAATTGCTGCAGTTTCAGAAGGCTTTATACTGATCTGCCATCTAATCTGAGAATTGGGCTCTCCACTTGTAGGCTGAGTCACACTGGCAGCCCCTGTTCTCAGGATAATTAGGACGTAAGTCTCCACGGCTGTCAAACTATTACCATGAAATATTGTGATTCTTAACTTTTAAACTGGGATGTTCAGTGAAGGGGTTTTTTTGTTTGGTTTTGTATTTTGTCTGTTTTGACGTTTCAGAGGAAAAACACACACATACACCCCCCAGCCTGGCTGCCGTGGAGCGGTGAAGTGCAGTCCCAGGCCTTGGAGTGCAGTGTGCTCCAGTACTCCCTGTGGATCCCTTATTCCTGCCCCTGCCACACTGGGAAGGCGGGCATAAGGGATTCCCAGGAGGAGAAGTTTTGGGGCTGGCTCCCACTCACCGCCCTCACAGTGCATACTGCCTGGGTGCCTCTACACATGCAGCCGCAGGGAAGGTGGGGGAGGGAGAGAGCAGAATGGGATCAAGCAGCTGCTTTGCAGGCAGAGGGAGTGGCAGAGCTCCAGGCTCAGCATAGCTGGGGGAGTGATGACTCCCAACACCCTGGCAGCTGGGAGACACTTCCGCACCGCCAGCTTTGCTCTCTGCTAAAGGCAAGCTCTGGATAGCAGCGAGGAGGAGCCTGAGACACTGACGCTGTGGGAAGGTTTTAGGATTGGCTCCCACACGCCACCCTGACAGTGCACGCTGCCTAGACACCCCCACATGCACAGCCCCAGGAGGGACAGGGGGCCAGAGAGAGACCAAGTGGCTGCCCTGCAGGGAGGGGGAGCGGCTGGGGTGTTGGACTCATCCTTCCCCAGCTGCACAGAGCGGAGAGCTCTGCCACTCCCCGTACCTGCAGGGCATCTGCTTAGTCCCCACTCCGCTCTCCTGCCCTTGCTCCCAGGCCCCTCCTGGGGCTGCATGCGCAGGGGTGCCCGGGCAGCATGCACGAAAACCTGGTTGTGCACTTTGACCAGGAAGCAACTCTATTTGCAAACAGCGTCTTCTGATCCATCTCCATTGAAAACCCTGCAGGCTCTCATATAGCATGCTCGCAGACCAGTGTTCAGCAGACAATGGGTTAATGCTGATCTGAGCTGCTGCTGTTTGCAAAGGGAGATGTGGCTTCCATTTGCAATAGAGTACAACAGACTGCACCACATACTGTCGGCATAGAGAGAACTAAGGAAGTTGCCCCAAGGATCTCTGGGATACATCTGGAAGTCTACTGGGACCCAAGTCAAACTGGGGCCATGTGCATGCAGGAAAGCAATAGGGGTTGGACCCTAGGTCACAGCTTAACATGGGCTTGGACCCTCCAGCCCTGCAGGGTCCTGGGACCCTAGATTCGAGCCATAGGTTAGCACAATTGGTGTGTGGATGCAAAGGGCGGGGTGGTGTCAGGCTTGAGCCCAGGCTTACACTGCTGTGTAGACATACAATGCTTTGTTTAATGATTGAGGGTAACTGCCAAAAGAAAGCTGTGGAATCAAAGCTGGTGGGATGTAGTCCATGAGAGGATCACTCACTTAAAGAAGCAGTCCTTATAAGAGCACATAATTAATTTCATTTGCTTTTGCACTATAAACACCAGAGTTAGCCACACATTACAATCACAGCTTTAGTTACATTACCTGTATTCTGTTGAGTTCTACGACTGGTCCATGCTGACGATCTCTCACCATAGTTGCTTGCACAACCTTTCTGAAAGCTGCCTCCTAAAAAATAAAAATATAAAAAATTATACATCATAGAGCAGTGCCAAAATTACAATACAATTCTAAATCTGTGCGCATTTCAGATTTAAACACATGCTTAATTCTGCTCGGGGGGATGGGGGTCGGGAATACAACAGAGATTTACCACAGAACAAGAAAACTTGCATCTTGCTGTCTTAACCCTCAGGAAGATCCTATCAATAACAAGGAATAGATTGCACAAGAAACTGTTCCTTAGTGTCAAGCTATCTGGAGTTTCTCAGGAGTGTGGGTACCAACCTCAGGGCAGACTGTGAAGAAGCGGGGCACAAACCCCCAAACTGGCTGTGAGTTCTATACTTAGATTTCACCAACCAAGTATCAAGTGTGAACTCCTCAAGCACTATAACAGTCTTAACATGGAGTCACAGACAGTCCCCTTGGACACCCAAGTCTATCTTGCTACCTAAGCAAGCTTGCTTTTGTGACAGATGGTCCCTTATACCAAAAATTACAACAATATTCAGGTTACTCCCAGTTCCAAAGGACCAGTCACTTACCCCTGGTCAACTTCACCCTAGCTCTCACCAAAGACAACCCTTGTAGCCAATCCTATAATAAACTAACTAAAGATTTATTAACTAAGAAAAATAAATGAGAGTTATTTACCAGGTTAAAGCAGGTGAACACACACACGAGTTATAGTATTAGTTCCAAAAGGTAATATAAGCTGCTATAATATGAAAGTTCTACATGTCCTTTAGGGCCAACCCACACTAAGCAGCTGGTGATCCCTTGCTTATGCTTAGAAATCTTCAGAGTTCAAGCAGCATAGAGATAATTTCTTCTTGACAAAGATTTTTATTCCCTTCCCCCCAGAGTTCAAGCTGATGCAACAAGTGCTTGCGTACATCTCTTCCTGGGTGTGTGTGTGTGTGTGGGGGGGGGGGGGGGGGGGGGGGGGGGAAGGGAAAGCAAACAAGTCTTTTGTCCACTGCTGTTCCACAACGGTTTGTCTGGTGTCTATGGGCCTTCTTTTATTAGGCAGGAGATGACACCTCTTTTAGTAAACTAGTAATGCTTCTCTCCTGACTAGGTTTACAGTTTCAGAGCAAATACTTTTATAGTTACCAAGCAAACACTTTAATATTACCTTATAATATCTGTATCCCACGTTAAATGTGAGATTAATACATGCAGCAATACACAAGCATTTCATAATGTCTAAACACTAAATGCATTTTTATAAATCTAATACCTATTTTAACAGTACTAACACACAGGCGAGCCAGACTGGTTTCCAGCTATTATTCCTGGGGGAATTCTTAATTAAAATTAAATCAAAATTAAAAATTCTGCAAAATTCTCCATATTTTATTTGTCAAAACAACACAATATAGTCATGCCAGTTTCAATTATTTTTGTAATTTATTTCAAAATATCTATCAGCAAGTATGTCTGTAACCATACAAACTACAAAAAGATTCTGGTAATTTTTACTAGGCATATTAATACAGAACTTTGAGTAATTCATGTAAATTACAATACAGAACTGCATTTCCTGCACCTGTCAGAAGGAGTGCAAAGGCTTGGGGGAGTCAGGGGAAACGGAGGAGCTGAGAGAGAGGGAAGGAGCCTGGAGTGAACCTGGAGGGTTGTTGGGTGGGGGTAGGAGAAGTATGGAACAGGATTTTTGGGGTGGAGGTAGGGGCGAGTTGTTAGGGAGTTGGGGAACCTCCCCCATGTACATCTGGGCTGGCCCCAAGCTTCTCCCATTCAGACAGGCACATGTGCTCGTCCCCACATGCCCCATTCCATGGGTCACTGCAGCCTCCTTCTCCTCCATCCCCATGTGGCTTTGCACCCTGACTCCTATTCAGCCCCTGGCTCAATGCTGTCACCCTATAAGCTCCTGAGCCCACACCCCAATCTGTCCCCCCCACTAGCCATTCTGAACTCCAGTCTAAGACACACCTCAGCAGCCCTGTGTACCCCACTGTCTGTCTGTCCTTACCTGACTCCATGGGCAGGGTGCTGTGATAAACTTCTACTCCTGGGAGAATTCTGTGCCACTGTGCATGCACAGAATTTCCCCCCGCCCCCCCACAGAAGATACATTCTGCCCCAGAAGTGCTGCAGCTCTGCCTTCTGCCCACCAGAAGCTGGGGTGGCGCAAGAATAGCCAGCAGCATGTATGCAGCTGGCTATTCTGACGCCACAGCAGCTTCTGATGGGCGAAAGGCAGAACTGCAGCACTTCTGGGGCAGAATGTATTTTCTGCAGAAAAAAAATTAAAATTCAGTGGGACACATGAATTCAGCACACTCAAGACAGAGACTTTAAGCAGCAGTACAGTAAGGGTTGTGCATGTACCCTGCATGTCCTCTTGCCTCTAACCCGACCCTCTCAGTTCCTTCACACTGGAATCCTGATGACATTAGGCACCAAGTAGTGGGGATAGAGGGTGGATTGTGGAATATATATGTGTATAACAAATCTAAGAGCCACAGTTACTGTACAGGTAACACTGCTCTACAGCCAAAATGCTTCTGAAATAAATGTAGTCAAACTTTACTAATTCTGGGTCACTGAGAACGAAAATGATGCTTAAAATTGTTGATTGGCTCTAGTTTTCAAGATATGCTATTGGGTCAGTATATACGACCCTTGACTTGGGAATGGCGGAGGATAAGTGAGTTATAAAGGGAAGGGATCTCAATTTAAACCAGAAATGACTAAAATACATCTTTGACTGGCTCTATGAATAAATCTATGACTGGGTTTGGACAGTACTTGCTTTTTAGGCAAAACAATGAATGATGCAATCTGAAGCTGGTATTGCGTCATACATGATATGAATTGCATCATGTTATTCCTAGAAGTCATGGATGATGCAATCATAACAAAGCTTACATCACTCTGCTGAACATATTCCCTATATCAGCTCTAGAAATCATACAGTGTCGTGCTCTCTTATTTGTCAGTGTTTGATTTTGCAAAGGGACACATTTCTGTTTAGCCAAAGTGAGCAGAGATGCCTCGTACTTGTGTGAACAGTGCAGATAACTTCTGCTATGTTTGTGGTGAAGTGACTTTTGCATCACAAAAGCGCAGTATAACCACTATGGTTAAGAAAGCCTATCACCTTTCTTTTGGCTGCAAAATTGGAGATCAGGACAAGAGGTGGGCCCCACACATATGCTGCAACACTTGTGCAACAAATCTTCGCCAGTGGTTGAACAGGAAAAGGAAATCTATGCCTTTTGGAGTGCCAATGATTTGGAGAGAGCCAACAGATCATACCAGCAATTGTTACTTCTGCATGGTGCCTCCAGTTGGGAAAGGTGTGTCAAAGAAGAAAAAGTGGACTGTGCATTATCCAAACATTCCATCAGCTATATGCCCAGTACCCCACGGAGAAGGACTGCCGGTTCCTGATGCACCAGAATCATTCTCACTTGAGTCAGACGAGGAAGAGGATGAAACTTCTGGTCCTGAGCCATCAATGTCACAGGACCCACATTTTCTCCCATCCTCCTCCTCTGAACCACACCTCATAACACAAGGTGAACTGAATGACCTTGTCAGGGATTTGGAACTACCCAAGAGTAAGGCAGAGCTGTTGGGCTCCAGACTACAGCAGTGGAATCTCCTGGCAGGTGATGTTAGGGTTTCCATGTTCCGTGACCATCCAAAGGATTTTGTCCCATTCTTCTTCATGGAAGGTGATCTTGTAGCCTGCAACAACATCGACGGTGTGATGGCAGCCCTCAACATCGTTCACGATCCAGATGAGTGGAGACTGTTCATTGATTCATCGAAGACGAGTCTTAAAGCTGTTTTACTGCATAATGGCAATGTTTTGCCATCAATTCCAGTTGGTCATGCAGTCCATATGAAGGAAACCTATGACAACATGAAACAACTTTTGAGGTGCAAAAACTATGACCAACATCAGTGGCAGCTTTGTGGCAATTTGAAGGTTGTTGCTCTCTTGCTTGGTCTGCAGACTGGATACACAAAGTACTGCTGTTTTCTCTGCGCATGGGATAGTCGTGCAAGAGATTCCCACTACATCAAGAAAGATTGGCCACTCTGACAGTCATTGGAGCCTGGGAGGAAAAGTGTTCAGCATCCACCGCTTGTTGAATCAAGGAAGATTTTGTTACCACCCTTACACATCACGCTGGGTCTGATGAAGAACTTTGTCAAGGCCATTGACAAAACACAAGCAGCTTTCAAGTACCTCCGTGGAAAATTTCCAAGGTTAAGTGAAGCTAAGATAAAGGAAGGTGTCTTTGTTGGTCCTCAGATTCGTGAACTTCTTCGAGATGATGCATTTGACCATGCACTGCGTGGCAAGGAAAAGACGGCATGGAAAGCCTTCCAGTTAGTGGCAATAAATTTTCTCGGAAACAACAAGGCAGACAACTACAGGTTGTTGGTGGAAAACCTCCTCAAGGCATACAAAAGCCTTGGTTGCAACATGTCACTAAAGATACATTTTTTGCACTCTCATCTAGATTTTTTCCCACCGAACTGCGGAGGAGTGAGCAACGAGCACGGCGAGCGATTTCACCAGGACATTGCAACAATGGAGAAACGCTATCAGGGCAAATGGAGCCCATCAATTCTTGCAGACTATTGCTGGACAGTGACAAAGAGATGCTCCATTTAATGAATACAAGAGACAAGCCAAGAAGCGCCGAGTAGACACCGAATAGGACTAAACTATGTACAGAATAGTTTTTTGCCTTTTGTTTCATAATAAATTTTATTTATATAACCCTTTTGCTGATTTTTAAAGTGTTACATAAACAGGACAGGTGAAATATTATCATGTAAAGCAACCATAAACACATGAAAAGACCTAGGTTTACAATTTATGATTAAAACTCTACTATCTACACAATATACATAGACAAAATGTAAAAACTTAAATATCTTAGAAACAGTAGCCAATCAGATGTTTTAATTGTCATATTTGAATTCAGCACATCAAAATACATAATAAATAGCACATTTTATCTCTGAAGCAGACGACTTCTCAAAAATTGTAGACCAGCGTAAATAACTATTTCTTCTTGGAGTGTTTGTAGACATATATATTCTACTTTATGTGATTACTAAGCAGTCCAATGGTGGTGGAAACTCAGAAGTTACTTAAACAAGAATGGAAGAACATGTTTTCCGAAGTGAGTGTCTGCTCTGGAAGCTTCTACAGTTGCATAGTGCCAAACAAACATGTGAACTGAGAACCACACTGCTTCTCTGCAGGTGTCTAATAGGGACATTACTGGGGAGGCCACTGATGCAGCTTGGGCCCTCGTAGAAAAAGCAGTAATTCTCTCCAGTGGGGTGACATTTGCAAAGTCATAACAAGTTTGTATACATGAAGAAATCCAATTTGATATCCCCTCATGGCAGTGACCACTTATCCTCCCATTTTTTTCAGCATAAGATACGAACAGTTTGGGAAAGGGCCTAAAAGGTTTAGTCCTGTCAATGTAAAGAGATAAAGCCCTGCAGATGTCAAAAGTATGCAAACTCTCTTCATCCTTATGGGCATGCAGTTTAAGAAAGAAGACTGGCAGACCTATCACCTGATTTAAACAGAATTCCGACACCACTTTTGATGGGAATTTCAGATACGGCTGTAAGGCTATGTTGTCCTTATACAAAAAATTGTATATGGGGTTCATGCCAAAGCCTGAAACTCACCTGCTCTCCTAGATGTTATCACTATTAAGAATGCTGTTTTAGCAGACAAGTGCAAAAGGAAGCAGATGGCTAAAGGCTCTAAAGGTGGTCCTATGAGTATTTACAAGAGCAAATTAAGGTTCCAAGGGGAAAGTGGAGTTTTAACCAGCAAGTAGACCAATTAGTCCTTTCAAGAATCTCCCAGCCAGAGTGAGAAATAAACAGACCAGTCTTGAATAAATGGATGAAAGGCTGAGATGGCTGCCAGATGGACTTTTAATAAGCTCAGGGACAGATATGACTCCTTCAGTTATAGCAGGTAGTTCCAATATATCTTGAATCTGCAATGTGCATGGAGACAACCGGTGACAATATGGCCAGATCAAGAACCTCTTCCACTTAGCGAGGGAGGTAATTTTAGTGGAATGCTCCCTACTAATCAACACATTTCGAACCACCTAATAACAGATTCTCTGTAGCTGTTAGCCACTGAGTATGCACATTATGTAGGGTTACCATATTTTGAGTGTCCAAAAAAGGACATTTTCCAGACTCATCCAACAACTTAATGATGAGAGGACTTGTGCAGGCATATGAATCAGCATGTCCGCGAATGTATGCTTGAATGATATACAGACTTCAACCAGCTTTGCACATATTGCAACTGAAGTGGGGCATGCAAAGTCATGCACATGCAGGAAGCCATGTGCCCCAGAAATCTGAGGCATGTTCCAACTTGTCAGATAAAAGCATAGTTGGTGCACAGGGAGAGAATGGAATGGACTCTCTTGAGACAGATAAGCAATTGCCAAGTCAAGAAGAGATGGGTTGAGAAGGTTTTGAACAACCAGAGCTCTGCTCTCAAGGAAGTAGTCAAATCTGCTACTTAGATTAACGTGAGGACAATCTTCAGCTAGGGAATTTGTGCCTCTTCCTAGATGGATCAGGGGCTAGCCAATAATAATACATTCTTTCCTTTTGGGGGCCGGCATGTAAACATCTAAATATCTCAGGGTTGCACAAATGTCCCTAGAAGCGTGCAAGGCCTCAGACTTCCCATTGAAAGAAAAAGACTGCACCCTCAAAGGGATGGTCCTTAACTGTTTCTGCACTTCTTTAGGGATGCCAGAAGTTTGCAGTCATGAGGTCTTTCTCATTAGTACAGCCACTGCCATGGATCATGTTAAGAGTTTGAAGAGATGTTTTGGTGACAAGCTGGCCCTGGGCTATGACAGAAGAACTCCTCCCTGGGCTCTTTGGGAAGTTTGTCAGAAAATTCTGAGGGAAATTCCAAAAAGTCATATTTAGAGAGAACCACCTTGTAATTCTCATCCATAAACTTATGTGGAGTAGCTCTTTCTTCCCAAGCAAGTTGAGCTTTTTTCACTCTGTCTCTGGGACTTTGCTTCTGTTGTCCTCACCTGGTCCTCTCAATTGAAGTTGTTACTACCAGATGGGAGAAGAATTGTTTGAAATCCTATGCACCCTACAGCAACAGTCAGCCTTTTTTTTAAAAAAAAAAAAATAAAGTGAGTGGTATGAAGGCTGGTTCTGGACAATAATTTAGCAGAATCAAACAGCCCCTCATTTTTAGGCAGCGTCACTCTACCAGGAAAAGCCTGTCAGGTGTGGTTGGTGTTCCCTCACAGCCACACACAAGACTGCTGTGAAATGACCCAGCCACTGGGTCTCTCTCCAGGTGTTTCAAGCCCGCGAAGCCTGGACAAAGCCCAGCCATTGCCCCAGTCTTGGGGTCACTATACACACTTTCAGGGTACAGACCCTATCTCTGGCATACTGTTGGGACAACTGGGCCTACAAATTTACCCTAATTGTGAGTTTAACTGTAAGTGACTGAAAGTTAATAAAATGTCACAATAACCTATAACAACCAAGTTTGATGGGAAAAGATAAGAAAGGGAGACAAAGACTGAATTAGTCCACACAGCAAGGTCTACTGATAGAACTCAAGGACCGTGTGAAGATCATGCCTGATAAACAAGAGATGCAAGAGATCAGAAATCAGTAAACCAAAATTAGCGGGTCAGAAATTAGGCCTAATTGGTGGACAAAATAATAAGTGGATGGGCAATTCTGTCCATCCCTCCTTTCTGGGGTCCTCAAAAAGAGACTTTGGGGGAAAAGCTAATGGACTGCAACACTGGCTAATTGAAAGATGAGAGAAGGGGAAGGAGCAAGCTTCACCATCATGGATGACACCCCACCATCTCCTTTACCCTGATCCTGAAAGATGCCCTGACCAGACCAGGCCAGAGAGAGGAAGCCAAATGACATTGTCACCTTCATCAGCTCTGTCTGAATCTTGAACAGCACATGGTACAAGAGACTGTGTCTCTCCTTCCCTCTCTGACCCACATCCTATTCCTTCCCCACCTTATTTCTTCTCTTTCCTCTCTCTCTCCTTTTTTCCTTCTGTCTAATAAGAGCCTGTCTTAGCCAACATATTTTGCAACACCACTGTAACCAGAAAGGTCAGCTAAAACAATGCCCTACACACCTCAATGCTGGTATAAGTTTGTCAGGTCTCCAAGTGGCTGATAAGACCATGAGCTGTGTTTTGCCAGCAGTAAGACTGCAAGTGAAAAATCAACATCAGAGACAGAAGCTGGATTTTCTATCTTTGCTAAACAAGAGGGCTTTTCCTTCTAAAAACTGTCTCCAGCCAAAGGGAAAGGGAACAAGGGAGGTTCAAATTGAAATCTTTTTTAATCATTTGCATTTTAAATGCTTTAATGGTTTTTCTTTCTTTTTGCACCTTAATAAAAAGTAAAAAGGATTTTTTAAGGTGCGTCTTCCATGGTACTAGGCAGGCTGTAGTTTCTGTATACCAAACCCAAAATCTTATTAAACATTAAAATTGTTTAATGTTGGCAAGTGAGTGGGTTAACACCTTTGACTCTCTGGGCCCATATATACCATGTAAATTAACACACCTTCATCCTCCTGAGAGCTGGAGCCTGCTATCCAGCTGCCTCATCACAGGGTCCAGTACTGACTCCCCCCTTGCTTAAACACACATTCTCCCGACTCCACCCAAAGGTGTGAGCCTTCAAGTTTTACAGTTTAACTCTCTCAAAAGGCACATGGACATTGTAAAGCACAGATACATGGACACTGACATTTAGAGCAGATTCTAGCACCACTCTCTTTTACTCAACAGATAAAGCACAAGAGACTGTTCATGTTCTGACTTCAGTCACGCTAAAATGCATTTATCACTGCACACTTCTATTGTATCAATTAGCTAAACACCAAGTCATTGCATCTGAAATTCAAAAACCAATGTCGCTCCTTGGAAGAAGTCCATTTAGTTTTACTCTCTCAAGGTAAGTTCCACTGAATTCTAGGAGAGCTCAACTAAATTAGAATAGAAAACTTAAAATTTAAAAACTAACTGATAGCAGCAGCCTACACAATCCTTACAGAATGAGAGTCAAGTTGTCAAATTCCACTTGCCACCTGAAATTATAACTATGATGTATTATTATTTATATTGTTCACGCATGAGCTAAGATACACAGCTCTATTCCATTTTATTCAGAAAATATTTAAACAATGTATATAATTACAATCACCACAATCTAAGATTTTTTTTGAAAATTCAAATATAAATCCTGATAAATACCTTTCCCTGCGATATCAGAATTCCCCGTAAAGTATCAAACCCAATAGAGGGTCCCTGGCCAGTTTCATCAAGGCGTCCTTCGAGATCAAACATGGGAATGCAAGGACAAAATAGTTCAGAGATGTGATGCAGTAACAACAGTCTGTTTCTCAATGCAATTATTGGTATTTCCTGTAGATGGTTGTACTCCATAGGAACCTATGATAGAACAATCATATTGTTAAGATTCAACACAGTTACTGTATGTGCACAGAACAATTTACAGATTAATAATTTATTAAGTAAAGGAATACAAGAAGATCTTGCTTTTAAGAAATTAAGATACTTGCTTATTTTGGACTGTCAGCACTATTATACGTGGCATTGGAATGTGGAAGTGGTAATTATTTTTATCACTTCAGATTTTAGAAGTCCTCCTATAGGGGACTCTTATCTGTACTTTTGATCCAGTCTATTGTACATGATGGGCAAGAGCAGCAATGGAGTGACATCAACATTATAGTGGTAGAAGAAAAAGTGAAGGAAAATATTCAAAAAGGGGTCTTTCAAACCCAAAGGGAGCAGTGAAAGATCCACTAAAACAAAGGGGGGGGAGGGGGGAGTCATCAAACTTTCATAGCATTAGTTGAAAGCTGCACTTGAATTTCTTTTTACTTTCAAACTAAATTAATGATGGTAGCTAAAAGACACAAGTTATTTCTGCCTAGAATGGTGGAATCCCGCTATTTGAATTTGGGAAGAGGGACAGGAGCAACAGAGGGAGATCTTAACAAAAAAGCAATTAAAGCCTTCATCCAAAGCTAAAACCATGCATTTTCTTAGTTACTTAGAAAGGAAAAACCGCAACTGCAAAGTTTGAATAAGTGCATTAACTAAATTTCAATATCCAACTTTACTAAAGCAAAATCTTACTTGGGTAGGAAGCTTGCCAGCATTAGCAGGTTTACTAGTCGACCAGGCTAAAGTATGTGCTGACCCACAGGCAACTCTGTTTATTTTTTTACCCTGAAGTGCTGCAACCAACCGGGGTCTTTGAATAGCATTAGTTGTCCCATCTCCAAGCTGCCCTTCATCATTATCTCCCCACGTGTACACTTCACCTAAACCAACACAAACATGTTTACTTTCCTCAGAGAGAAGAATGAAAATCAAATTTACTTCTTGTGAAACTCTGGGGCAGGACCATCTTTTTGTTCTCTGTACAGCAGCTGGCACAATAGAGTCCTGCTCTATGACTAGGACTCCTAGCCGCTACAAACAAAAATTATTATTCGTTATTTCCATGAAGGAAACACCCAGAATTACTAATCAAACAGAACTGACACTCCCATTATGCTAGCTGCAGTACAAACATATATAAAGACATGTCCACTGCCCAGTTTACACACTCATTTAAGTATCTAAAACATAAGGAGGAAATTGGGAAGCAGGACGAGAATTACAGTGATAGAAAACACTACTTGCTGTCTATATTTGATGGTTCCATGGCAGACCAGACTGATGAAATTAAAGGAAAGCTTAGCCACCGTACATGCCTACTTTGGGCTGGTCTATACTTAGCCGCTAGTTCGGCGGCTGGGGATCGAACTTCCGGGTTCGATTTATCGCGTCTGGTCTGGACGCGATAAATCGAACCAGGAAGTGCTCGCCGTCGACTGCGGTACTCCATCTCAACGAGAGGAGTACCGCGGACTCGACGGGGGAGCCTGCCTGCCCCGTGTGGACCGCGTCTGAACCGCGGTAAGTTCGAAGTAAGGTATGTCGACTTCAGCTACGTTATTCACGTAGCTGAAGTTGCGTACCTTACTTCGACTTGGGGGGTTAGTGTAGACCAGGCCTTTGTAAAATTTCACCAGCATTTTTGTAAACTTGCTAATTAAATGCAGAAACAAGTCTACTAGCAGGAACATTTAATAATTCAAACACACTAAAATGAACATAAGCTGCTCTGTAAGACACAACGACTGTTTGCTTCCATACTTCATTTACCAAGCTTAACATTTCAGCAAGTTGAAGAGACTTCCTAGATAACAGAAAAGCTTAGTGCACTCATTTAAAGCTCAACAAACTTGTAATTACTGTTAAAGCTATATGTTTTTCTTTAGAGCATCTCAAACGTTTTATGAAACTTAACTCTTATTTTTTTTACAGCTAAGTGACTGAAAACCTTGAAATTGTGTGCGTGCCCTTTTAGATCACCAACACAAAACAAGATTTGTTGCTTGGGAAGTATGCAAATATGTCAGTGCACAAAAGGAGGGCAGGTTGTGACCTATTAAAAATGTTGATCCATCAGATTTCAGACTTTTTAAAATGTTTCATTTTTCAAAATAAAGTTTATTAAGAACAACTAAAATATTTGTTCTCTATACCGTCTTCAGTGCAGCAAACACAGTGCAAAGAGCCCGTAGCTATTGCGATGACTTTCTTTCCTTGCAGCCCTTGTACTTGTCGAGGTCTTCTCACATGGTCATCAGATCCATGGCCTAATCGATGATAATCTCCTTTACCCCTGGATATAGATAGCATAACTAGTACAAACATTTTTCCCCAACCACACACTTATAAAAGGTCTTTTTCAGATTTGTATAATTTAACTCCATAAAAATCATAATACTTTGTCTTCAAGTAAGACAGGACAACTTTAAAAGCTGACCTGGTTGTTAGTAGATTGGGGACCAAAGACCAATTTGTACTCAGTCACCATTATACCAGAAACTAGTGTTTTAGGCTGAGATTTATAAATATAGGCCAAATGTGAATTCATCATCATGAATACTTCTTTCCATATAGATCAATAACCAAACTTATACTAAATATTTAGTTTTCAGAGTAGCAGCCGTGTTAGACTGTATCCGCAAAAAGAACAGGAGTACTTGTGGCACCTTAGAGACTAACAAATTTATTAGAGCATAAGCTTTCGTGGGCTACAGCCCACTTCTTCGGATGCATATAGAGTGGAACCCGGTATTGTCTCCCTGTGAAGGTACAGTTATGTGGGGGGGGGAAAAAAATCTACCTATTTGTAAGTTGCACTTTCATGATAAAGAGACTGCACTATAGTTCTTGTATGAGGTGAACTGAAAAACACTATTTCTTTTGTTTATCATTTTTACAGTGCAAATATTTGTAATAAAAATAATATAAAGTGAGCACTGTACACTTTGTATTCTGTGTGGTAACTGAAAGCGATATATTTGAAAATGTAGAAAAACATCCAAAAATATTTAATAAATTTCAATTGGTATTCTATTGGTTAACAATGCGATTAATCGCAATTACTTTTAACTCAAAAAAAAAAAAAAAAAAAACTGATTAAATCGACAGCCCTAATATTTACTGCAAATTCAAAACACATACCAGGTATATACTGCTCCGGACTTGGTAAGAGCCACAGAGAATTGTGATCCACATTCCACTTTAACCACTCCAAGGCCTGTGAGGGAATCAATCTGGGAAAACAGGATTAAATGCAACTAGATTGACTGAGACAAGGTGGGTGAGGTAATATCTTTCATGGACCAACTTCTGTTGGCAGAGGAGACAGGCTTTCAAGCTGCACAGGGCTCTTCTTCAGGTGTGGAAAAAGAAATCAGTGTGTCACAGCTAAATACATAGCGGGACAGATTGATAGACTGATTGAACAGCCTTTCTGCAGTTTGCAGTATTGTATGTGCACCTTTTAGTGAACTCAATGTATATGCTGTTCACAAGTCATATTTTGCAAAACTTTTCATTCCTTCCAGTTTTTAAGTTTTGTTTAAAATTAGAGTTAAACCTTAAACTTTTTTTTTTTTTTTAAACCAAGATCAGGGAAATGGGTAAAATTTTACATAGCATACTCTGCCTTCTCCTCTCCTCAGTCTAGGGGATAAGGATATTTAACATATGAATAACATCACTACCACCATATAGCAATATTATTCATGCTATCAGATATTTGTACCGTCTTCAACTCTTAATATTTTAAGACATTCCAAGTCAACTATACATTCATATGTAGCAAGTTACAATAAAATGGGATGTTGAGCTTAATCAATTTTTGGTCCATACATATTTTTGGTACAATATCTTTGAATTTATATATATGCCTGTGGAGATGTCAGGAGATTCTACTCATTTGAGAGATTCTCTAAACTTAAAATTAGGAATACCACAGGAAGCAACAATATTGCAGAAAGAGAAAGAAAAACTATGTGCAACCCTTGTAACTCAGACATACGAGCACAAGGCTATATTACTAGTCAGTGTGCCTAACTGAGCTGCCTCCGTAGTAACCACCAGGAAAACCCTTCTCTCCAAAGACAAGGGGAATCTTCTATAAATTGGTAACTCGCTTTTCATTACTCTTCTCTAAAATGAGTGTGTTTAAACTGATGTAAAATATAAATACCTTCATTGGTACTTTACAGCCATCACTGCCCCCTCTCCCAAGTTTTCCATAATCTCCATCACCCCATGACCAGACAGTATCATCATCAGTCAGACACAATGTCTGTGCATCTCCACTACCACAGGCTATGTCGATCACACGATAGCCCTGCAATGCTTCCACCTGAAAGACAGTCACCATTTTTTGTTTACAATAAGAGGTCTCAACTTTTTAATTTCAAACAGTAAATCAAATAAAAACAGTCAACTTGCAGGGACTCTCTATTGAGAATTGAGGGTGTGATAACAGCTCAGGACCACATCAATGAATGAAGTCATGGATAGTCAAGAAAAGTTTAGTATTTTCAACCCAACAAAAAGATGACTAACAACGTACCATATGTAAAAAGCAAGAGAGAGTCCTGTGGCACCTTTAAGACTAACAGATGTATTGGAGCATAAGCTTTCGTGGGTGAATGCCCACTTCGTCGCTTTTCACACATCCAGACTAACACGGCTACCCCTCTGATACTCAACGTACCATATATATTTTACATACTTGGGTTATTCCTTTTATTTTGGTCAAGTAAATTCTCACTACAGTTAACAAAAAATCAGAAAAAAATGCTGCTTAAATATTTAAGGTAACCAAGGAATAGGTTTTATGAACTTCAATTTCTGGTTTCTGACTTTTATTGTGTATTACGTAAACTGAATAAAAATGCATGTTTGCAAATAGCTATTTGCTGGTTTATAATATTCAAGCAACCAAACAAGAGTATGAAACTAGTCAACATTGTATCTTCTGAAA
The DNA here is from genome assembly GCF_002925995.2 of Terrapene triunguis. Classification (NCBI taxonomy): domain Eukaryota; kingdom Metazoa; phylum Chordata; order Testudines; family Emydidae; genus Terrapene; species Terrapene triunguis. The sequence continues at coordinate 2,430,641 of NW_020664376.1, forward strand.
TGCTAACCTTCACACTGTAACTGTCGAGTACAGACGATAAAATAAATTGCCAGTTCAAGTGCCACGTAATTCTGTAGGAGAACTAACAATCAAAATTTAAGTTATTAAAGGCTAGTTACCATGAAATTGTGAAGTCTGAATTATTGCTAGCCAACTAATCAGGATATTTAACTTTCTTGGACTTATTTTTTTATTCCAAATTGCAAATAATGTCCTTTATACATTTTTAAAATAACCTCTTCAGAAAGGATCAAATCACACATATCTACATCTATCATAACTAATTTACTTTAGAAACTCCTCTACCAAAATTATAACCGTTAACAATACTGGTCAACAAAAACATTTTTCTCTTAACAGTATTTCAGTATTGGATTCCCAGAATTAAGTACACAATTATACAACAAAAATCAGTTTCAATTGTTCTTATTGCTTATCACTGCATCGACAGACATTCTTTTCAAGCTGGAAGAGGGGAGCAAAGGGAATAAAAGGGAGTAGCATGCATAAGAGAGGGGAATGCCTGCTCATTTTCAGAAAGAATAGGGAAGCACTGGTAGGACTTACAGCAGAAGAGCTATTGGTGAGGAAGTGACATTTTATTTACTGGAGTAGGGACAGAGCCTATTTGGAAGGTTGAATTTTGTTTAGACGATCAGAAATTATTTCCATTTCTTGTATGGGAGGTCAATTTTTTTTAAACAGTGTGTGTGGATGAGTTCCAATGGCCAGCTCCAGCCCTTATTATGAGCATCAGCTGCTGCTGCATGCTTAGCATTTATTTGTTCCTCTGCTGCAATGCAGTTCCTTTACCAGCGCTTGCTGGCAAAGTTTGTAGTTGCATTTTATTTAACCCATTCCTATCTCTTAAAACAAAATGGTTAATTCATTCTCATTTTCTCTAAACATTTCTACCTTTATTCTTTATATGCAAAAATTTAAAAAAGCAAAATATTTAGAACAGACATTCAAACTGCAGGTGATTAATTCCAACAATATCTTCTCACCAGTTTGGGTTTTAGCTGATCCTCACTATCTCCATGCCCAAGGCGTCCATATCTCCCTTTTCCCCATGTATAAAGATCCCCTGCTGCAGTAATACATGCACTGTGTGCTCCACCAGCAGCGATGTCAACTACTTCTATCCCTCGCAAAGACTCAATTACACGAGGACGATCACAAGGACTGAAATAGAATAGTTTAAACAGACAAAAAAAAATTGAATAAAATGCTCCGATTAAGTAATATACATAACTAGCAACTCTCTCAGGAATCCTTTTGCTCATTTTGAACTATTACTTGTTTCTGGTCATTTTCCTAAAGAAAATAAGTACGAAAAACATCATTCAGAATAATCCTATTCTTACAGGTTCACACAGGCTAGAAGTATTTACCAACATATTTTATCAATGAGTTTCCATGTGCATAATTAAGGCTAAGATTTTGTCACGGATATTTTTAATAAAAGTCATGGACAGGTCATGGGCATGGGCAATAATGAAAAATTCACAGAAGCCCGTGACCTGTCCCTGACTTTTACTAAAAATTTCCATGACAAAATGGGGAACCTGAGCAGCTGTGGGTGGCCTGGGAGGTACAGAGACCCCCACCACCTGTGGGGGTTTGGAGCTGCAGGGTCCCCCTCTGCTGGCAGCTCGGCGCTCCGGGGGTCCCCATTTCCCGCAGGGAGGCGGAGAGCAGCAGGGGTCCCCTGCCACCCGCGGAGGCAGAGAGCCGCATGGAGCGGGTCTCCCGTCGTCTCTCCATTCCTCCGTAGGCTGCAGGGGCCCGCCAGCTCCCAACCTGCACTGGCTGAAGTCATGGAGGTCTTTGGAAGTCACAGATTCCATGACTTCCATGACCTCTGTGACTAAATCGCAGCCTTATGCATAATTGTGGATCATAAGCATATAGTCACTTACTGTGCAAGCATACTGTTAACATTTTCATTTAGACTGTGAAGTATCATTTCAACACCTCAAAACTGTTCAGACTCCTTTGTGTCATTTCAGCTAATCTGTCCTACTACAACTTCCCAGATAAAACCAATACAGTAGTAATGGCTTAACTAAAACAAAGGAGTCAAAACATTTATCTCCAAAATTGAATCAATGTTCACTAAAAATACAATTTAACATATTGTGATGAAATTGCTAGTGTAAAATGTACTACTATCCCCTACCAGATGGAATCAGAACTGCCGTACTCTGTCAAAATCCCTGTGCCTCTACCAGAGAATGGAGTTTCTCGTTCAGCTCAAGCAGTATGGGGCTTGTGCCTTTGGAGCAGGAGAATCTTAGTTTTAAGCCCTGTAGTGCCATAAAATTCCAAATATTCAGAATGTGCAACCCATTGAGGCAGCCATGGATTTGTTACAATACAATATATAGCCAATAACAAAAATAAAAAATTGACTACTTTTTTTCCCCTAAAAATATTTTATTAAAATATTATACTGGCTTCTCTAGTTTCAAAAAAAGCCAATCCTTGAGTAGGTATGGGAAGCTAGGACTTTGATCTACCTATAGATTAGGCAATATTTGTCCAATGCTTCAACTATATAAATCCCATTAATATATATGCATCAACATCTCAACATAAAAGGTTTTCAAAATGTTACCTTCTGTTTCCGTGACCCAGTTTACCATCTTCTGCCTCACCCCAAGAATAAACTTCTCCTTCTGAAGATAGTGCCAAACAGTGCTTTCCTCCTGAGTTCACAGCAACTTTCTTTATGAACACATGCTGAATGGATTCCAGTAATGTTGGTGTGGAAACTGACTCAGTCCCTCCAATTCCAAGCCTGCCACCTGCACCATATCCAGTGGCATAAAGCTTCAATGAATAAAAAAAGTGTATTTTATATCATTAACTTCCTGAATAGGAACATTCATTTAAACTACATGATACACTCAGTGCAATTAATTGGATTCTAGTATTCATTGCTTCCTTAGTGACACGAAGGACAGAAACATTCTTTGCACATCTGAATTTTCTTTCCTGGAAAGTACAGAATATATACACTTAGAGTAACTGTATATATCAAAACTCAAATGGGTTTGTCTTTAACTTGATATCAGAAAGCTACATTAGTACATAAGCTAAACTTCTCTTATGGGGAGAAGAGGGAACTTCCAAGTGACTTAGTTTTGAGCAGCTGTTTTTCCCCATGAACCATTTTGAAATGAGAACAGGAGTACTTGTGGCACCTTAGGCCTGGTCTACACTAGGCTTTTATGTCGAATTTAGCGCCGTTATATCGAATTAACCCTGCACCCGTCCACACCAGGAAGCCATTTAGTTCGACATAGAGCTCTCTTTAAATCGATTTCTGTAATCCTCCCCAACGAGAGGAGTAGCGCTAAATTCGAAATGGCCATATCGAATTAGGCTAGGTGTGGATGGAAATCGACGCTAATAGCTCCGGGAGCTATCCCACAGTGCACCACTCTGTTGACGCTCTGGACAGCAGTCCGAGCTCAGATGCTCTGACCAGTCACACCCCGGGAAAATTTGAATTCATTTTCCTGTCTGGGAAGTTTGAATCTCAGTTCCTGTTTGGACATCGAGGTGAGCTCAGCAGCAGTGGCAACGATGCAGAGCTCTCCAGCAGAGATGGCCGTGCAATCTAATAGAAAGAGGGCCCCAGCATGGACTGATCGGGAAGTCTTGGATCTCATCGCTGTGTGGGGCGATGAGTCCGTGCTTTCAGAGCTGCGCTCCAAAAGAAGGAATGCTAAGATCTACGAGAAGATCTCTAAAGCCATGGCAGAGAGAGGCTACAGCCGGGATGCAACGCAGTGCCGCGTGAAAATCAAGGAGCTGAGACAAGGCTACCAAAAAACCAAAGAGGCTAACGGACGCTCCGGATCCCAGCCCCACACATCCCGTTTCTACCAGGCACTGCATTCCATCCTGGGTGCAGCCGCCACCACTACCCCACCCGTGACCGTGGACTCTGAGGATGGGATATTGTCCGCGGCCGGTTCCTCGTCGGACATGTTAGCGGACGGGGAAGATGAAGAAGGAGATGAGGAGGACGAGGCAGTCGACAGCGCTGGCACCGCTGATTTCCCCGACAGCCAGGAGCTCTTCATCACCCTTACCGAGATCCCGTACCAACCGTCCCCATCCCTTACCCCGGACACAGAATCAGGGGAAGGATCAAGCAGTAAGTGCTGTAAACATGTAAACATTTATTTTGAACAGAACGGGAATATTTATACTATTAACAATGTATTTTTATCAAAGTGCTGTAAACTAGTAAAAAATAATCAGGTACAAAACTGGAATATTTACAATGGTAACAAAGGGTTTCTCATGATTTGTCTGTCTTTGGCTCCTCACAATTTAGTCCCAAGTATTTTAAAAAAATTTTACAATGTCCGTTACTTCATGATTCCGAGGCCCAAGACGCTCCACTCTATAGTCCCAGTGCACCTAGGCGAAAATCCGGTCAATGTGGCCGGGGATTGATGAGAAATCCTCGTAGGAGAACTCCTCGTAGGTCTCGTGGAGGTAGATTTCCAGCCTGTTTATCAGGTTCCGGGGTAGGGCGATCTTACTGGGCCCTCCGTGGTAGCACACGTGTCCCCGCCACGCCACAATCAAGTACTCGGGGATCATGGCCTGACATAGCATGGCGGCATACAGCCCCGGTTTCTGCATGCTTTCCCGCAGCATGCGTTCCTTCTGGGTGTCCGAGATCCTCAGGAGGGTGATGTCGCTCATGACGCCCTGCTTTGAATTAGGGAGGGGAATGTTAGTATTGGGACTGCTTTACAGCCACGCGGTGGAGGGAGAGGGGCAGCATACAGGGATCTTTCCCTGGGACAGCCGCGAGGGGGTGGGACAGGGGCAGAGTTGATGCTGTCCTGATTGCTGGCAGCAGAGACTGGCATTGCTTTCAATGTGAAAGGAGGCCAGTGCTACTGCTGGAGTTTTAAGCAGCCACAAGTCTACGGCTTACCATGATTGCCCGCTCCAGAAGTTCAGGTCTCCAGCCACGCTTCTCAGATCACTCCAAGACCACCGCAAGTCCACAGGCACTGAAGGCGACGGCCGAAAATTCGACCTTGTCCTGAGTGCGCATGTGAGAGGTGCAGTGCATGGTCTTGTTCACAGAGAAAGACTAGGTTCTTTGTGTACAATTTCATTTATCTGTCTCAGGAATTCACTCCCTTTTTACAATTCACACAGACACATCTGCGACTGTCTCCCAACCCAGCCTGTCAGCACACTCCCAGAGGCTAGCGCAGATTAGGCGGAGGAAGAAGAAGACGCGTGAAGACATGTTCTCAGAACTAATGGGCTGCTCCCGAGCCCAGGCAGCCCAGCAGACACAGTGGAGGGAGAACTTGTCACAAATGCACCGAGCAGTCATGGAACGGGAGGAGAGGTGGCGTCAGGAGGACCAACAGGCTACTGAAAAGCTGCTTGGACTAATGAGGGAGCAAACGGACACGCTCCGGCGCCTTGTGGATGTTCTGCAAGACCGGAGGCAGGAGGACAGAGCCCCGCTGCAGTCTATCTGTAACCGCCCTCACCCGCCACCAAGTCCCACACCACCCTCACCCAAAGTCCAAAGAAGGAGGGGCGGCAAGGGCCGTTAAAACTTTCAGTCAACCCCTGCAGACTGCTCTAGCACTAGAAGGCTGACATTCCCCAAAATTTGATAAGTCCTTTCCTACCCACCTCACACAAGCCCCCTTCCAAGTTTCACCCCCCACGTTTCATGTGTGGTTCACAATAAAATGTTTGTTTCTGTTCATTACTGTTTCAGTCAGGTTCTTTTGAGGGAGAGTCTGTCTGGAGGGGGGGAAGGGGCTTGGTAATTGGACAGGACAGTGACCTTTAGCAGGGTACAGAGGCGGTGTCAGGTCCAGCATCAGGACACATACACAGTGCAGTCACTGGTTACCCTGGTCAGTCTGGGAGGTGTTTTTCATGTTCTGGGGGGGGGGGGTGACTTTTTGGCGGGGGAGGGCAGTTACAGATCTTATGCAGCGGTCCTTATCCTGGCTCACAGATCCACGCAGCAGGGGATATGTAACCCTACCCCTCCTGCCAGAAAGTCACATAGCCGACACATACACGCAGTCCCCCCCAGGAGTGCTGGCAGGCTCCATTGAAATAACCAGTGCACCAGTGCGGAGCCTGTCATTCCGGGAGTTTAGAAGCATCATTTGCATCAGAACACTAAACCCGCCTCCCGCCACAGTCTGCGTCCCCGGTTTAAAACATTCCCGCGAAAACAGCAATACAGACAAAGGTGTTCATTAACAAAATAGAAATGATTTTATTTTTTGGGAAGGGGAAGGGGGTGAAGGGGGTATGTAACTGGAGAGTATAGTCAAAATGAACTGGGTAAAGAAACGGGGGCAGGTTCAGCTTTTCTGTCCACAAACTGAAAAGTCACAGGTTGCCCTGCTCACTCAGGAACCTAGCTTTCAAAGCCTCCCGGATGCACAGGGCGTCCCGCTGGGATCTTCTAATCGCCCGGCTGTCTGGCTGGACGTAATCAGCAGCCAGGCTATTTGCCTCTAGCTCCCACCCCGCCATAAAGGTCTCCCCCTTGCTCTCACACAGATTGTGGAGCACACAGCAAGCTGCTATAACAATGGGGATATTGGTTTCACTGAGATCACAGCGAGTGAGTAAGCTTCTCCATCTCCCTTTGAGACGGCCAAAAGCACACTCCACCACCATTCTGCACTTGCTCAGCCGGTAGTTGAACAGTTCTTTTTCTGTGTTCAGGGCGCCAGTATAGGGCTTCATGAGCCAGGGCATTAGCGGGTAGGCTGGGTCCCCGAGGATCACTGTAGGCATCTCCACATCCCCAAGAGTTATTTTGTGGTCTGGGAAGTAAATACCTTCCTGCAACCGTCTAAACAGACCAGAGTTCCTGAACACGCGAGCGTCATGAACCTTGCCCGGCCATCCGACGTAGATGTTTGTAAACCGTCCCCGATGGTCCACCAGTGCTTGCAGCACCATTGAAAAGTAGCCCTTTCTATTGATGTACTGGCTGGCCTGGTGGTCCGGTCCCAGGATAGGGATGTGAGTCCCATTGATAGCCCCACCGCAGTTTGGGAATCCCATCGCGGCAAAGCCATCTATGATGACCTGCGCGTTTCCCAGGGTCACTACCTTTGGGAGCAGTACCTTCACGATTGCGTTGGCTACTTGCATGACAACAACCCCCACAGTAGATTTGCCCACACCAAAGTGGTTCGCAACCGACCGGTAGCTGTCCGGCGTTGCAAGCTTCCAGAGGGCTATGGCCACTCGCTTCTCAACTGTGAGGGCTGCTCTCATCCTGGTATTCTGGCGCTTCAGGGCAGGGGACAGCAACTCACAAAGTTCGAGGAAAGTCCCCTTCCGCATGCGAAAGTTTCGCAGCCACTGGGATTCATCCCAGACCTGAAGCACTATACGGTCCCACCAGTCCGTGCTTGTTTCCCGGGCCCAGAATCGCCGTTCCACGATATCCACATGACCCATTGCCACCATGATGTCCTGGGCGCTGGGGCTCATGGTTTCTGACAGCTCTGTGCTACTCTCCGACTTCAGGCCATCACGGCGGTGTCGTAGCCTCCTCGCCTGATTACTCTGCATCTGCCTCAGGGTAAGGTGTATGATAAGCTGAGAGGTGTTGAGAACGGCCAGAAGTGCAGCGATGGTCGCAGCGTGATCCATGATCGCAGTGCTGTGGCGTCCGCGCTCTCACTGACCAGAAAAGTGCGCGAACTGATTTCCCGCCGGCGCTTTCATGGAGGGAGGGAGGGCGTTAGTGACGGACGGATGACGACACATTTTTTTTACCCAGAAGGCATTGGCGGCTCGACCCAGAATTCCGATGGGCAGCGGGGACTGCGGGAACTGTGGGATGGCTGCCCACAGTGCACCGCTTCCAATATCGATGCTCGCCCCGTTAGTGTGGACTCACAAAATCGAATTACTCTCCTTGGTGTGGACACACACGTTCGACTTTGCAATATCGATTACACATATTCGATTTAAGTAAAATCGAACTACCCTCGTAGTGTAGACATACCCTTAGAGACTAACAAATTTATTTGAGCATAAGCTTTCGTGGGCTACAGCCCACTTCTTTGGCTGCATCTTTGTTAGTCTCTAAGGTGCCACAAGTACTCCTGTTCTTTTTGCGGATACAGACTAACACGGCTGCTACTCTGAAACCTGTCATTTTGAAATGATGTTTTAGCGCAAACTCTGTAGGCTTGCGAAACAGAACTGACATACAGGCTTTTATGGTCCAAAGAGGTTTAATAATATCTATGTATGCCCCCGACATTTTAAGAGTCAGTTACATGCATTTACATGGTAGAAAGTAATTGTCTAAATTACCTTCAAACATTTAGTTTACACAAACTAGGTTTAAGTAAAAATAATTAGGACATTCTCACAACTAAATTTTCCCTTTCTGTCTATATTTCACGAATTTGATTGGCATAGTGTGATACTGAATGTCTATGGGATACTATCATACAGCAAATTGTTAAGCCCGCAATTTCAACTTTAACTTTCAATTTTCTTGTTTTTGATTACATCACACAAATTAGATAGAAGGCTTAAATTTCTTTCCCTCATTAAGTCAAATTCTTGATCAAAAATTCTACACATGTGAAGCACATCAGCATTCCTATCAATAAGAGTAGACATTCAAAATAATGTTAATCGTTTGTTCAGAAGCAGATATCTGTTAAAATCAGCATAGCTTTCTAAGCTTAGAGCTGGCATCATCATCTTCTGTACAGTGCAAAACTTTTCTTCGGTACAGTAGAGGATTTTATTATACTAGGTCCTTGTTCACCCTGTCAGTACTGGCAGTTGTGTGTGGGTTTGTTTTGGGTTTTTTTAAATACAAGTTTTGCAAAATTTACACTGAGTCAACCAATCCCACTCACGCTGGCAGGCTGACATTTGCCAGGGAAGTCTAACTTGAACAATTATTTATTGTAACCCTTACCTTCCCATCAGCAGTCACCGCAAACAGAGACTGTTCACCACCAATTAATTGCACAGGTCTAAGTGTGGCAAGGGCTTCACATGGAGTTGGAACTTTCACCTTTGCCCCTTCAATACCTCCAAGCTGTCCTCTATGATTATGACCCCAACCATAAATAGTTCCACTACCTCCAGCTGAAAGGGTCCAGTCATCTGGTCTCCTGCAGATAATTCAAAGGAACACAAAGGAAAAGTGTAGAAGATTGAAAATGGAAGCTTTGATATGCTCAGCTTTTCATTCTAACACTCAAATTTGAAATGTCACAAGACTAAAACATTATGGCAGATTAACATAATAACCTGTTCATCCATTGCACAAGCTGTTCATCTTGCTCTCTCTTAAAGGCATCATGGCTCTCATGGAGAACATCCATATTCTCATTATCTGCCATTAATTCTCGGATTTTCTTTGCCACCTGCAATGTTATACTGGATTAGAAACCATTACTTAAAATAATAGTTACTCTTACTTAACACTTGGCATAAGTGTGTTTAAATCTCAGCTATTTTCTTCCTCAGATTTAAGTATATTGTTCATTCAGAGCTTCATAATTAATTTCTTTTAACACACCCACATGTTCTGTTACCCTATATGAAAATATTTCTGCAGTACCTCATCAAGGAAAAGGCGAGGCAATGAAGTTCTCTTATCAAGAGCAACTGCAACCCTCGAGGCCATACAGTATCTTCTGAACCAAGCCCATTTGTGTGTCTCTGCACAGCAAGGAAGAGTGTCCAATTCTAGATCACAAGCAAGAGCTACAAGCACCTGCAAAAATAAATAAATAGAAAAAATTCTGGAGCTATATTGCATTTTGGGTGCAGTAGAGGTGTGATTTAGTTCAGTGACACTAAGCTCCAATTGGAAATAAGCATGCACTCAGTGGATCCTTTACTGGATGTTCCTGATGTAGGATGTGGCCGTTTTCTGGAAGTGTCATTTTACTTTGTTTACCATACATGCTAGCTAATATAAAATTCCAACAGAACCATGCTACTTAATTATCCAATATTAGTATCTTGTTACCTTAAAGAAAGGGCTGTGAAGCAACTGTTTGCCACCTCTCACAATAGGATCTTCATAGTCAAACTGCCGCTGCAAAGCTTCTGGAAGGCCTTTAACCAAAGCAGCTAAAGCACTGCCTGTGAAACTCTGGGGGGGGGGGGGGGGTGAAAAAAAAAAAAAAAAAAAAAAAAGAAATAGAGAAAAAAAAAGGGGAAAAAAAAAAAAAAAAAAAAACAACAAAAGACAAAGTTAATTTGTACACTTAATATACAATGGTAGAAAGGGTAAATTCTTAGGGTAGTTGTGATGGAAAATTAATTGCAATTTGATAACCAATGTGGAACATGAGCTCTGTCCAGCCCCTAATAGGCATCTGTCCATATCACAAACACCACCCTTACTGGCAATTCCAGATGCAAAGAAGTAGATGGTACAAAGTATGAACTAGTCTTTTGTTCTTAAATGAAGACCCTCCAGAATAAATTTGAAGCTAACTGGCAAGCTGGTGTGGGGAAGGGTGCCCACCTGTACTTTTCCTGTCTGTAGCTAACCACAGATTTCAGTTATCACAGCTGCATCTGGCACCTTTCATGTGTATTACATTAATTTGAACATTTAACAAATTAGAGCAAGATTTTACTACTGATAATTTGAGCTTCTTACCATAGTTCGTGTTTCTCCATCATTATCCCCTAGAATCCTGTTTATGTTAATAGATTGGCCAAACTCTGTTGTTAGCAGCTTCCGTAGTCTCTGCAAGGCCCACATTCTGTGTCCAGCAGCTAAAATGGCAAAAAGAAAACTTAAATTGCTTATAATATCATTTTTACATCTAATCAATAGACTTCGTTTTAAATTTGCACCTACCTAGGGCACTTAATTGAGCACACGCTGCAAGTGACGCTGCCAGGCGAGGAACTATACTCCTATTGGAAGCAAAATTCAAGCGGAAATCCAGCAAACATGTTACCAAATCCATTGATGGACAAGAAAGAATGCAGCGATCTGAAAGGAGGTCTTTAGGGCCTGTGAAAAAAAAAGTTAGCTTTTTTAGTCACTTAGTTATCATGAGAATCTTAGTAAGTGGCCTCAGATCTAACACCTTCAGCACTCACTATAAAACAAGTACAGTAACTCCTCGCTTAACATAGTAGTTATGTTCCTGAAAAATGCTACTTTAAGCGAAATGTTAAGTGAAACCATTTTCCCCATAAGAATTAATGTAAATGGGGGGGAAGGGTTAGATTCCAGGGGGAAAAAATTCGCCAGACAAAAGACATTATATTTACACACACACACACACACACACACACACACACACACACACACAGAGTATAAGTTTTAAACAAACTATTTAATACTGTATACAGCAATGATGGTTGTGCATCTTGGTTGAGGTGGTGGAGTCAGAGGGTGGAAGAGGTTGCGATATTTTCCAGGGAATGTCTTGCTGCTAAATGATGAACTAACGCTCGGCTGAGCCCTCAAGGGTTAACACATTGTTGTTAATGTAGCCTCACACTCTACAAGGCAGCACGAATGAAGGGAGGAGACACAATAGATGCATGGCAGTGGCTGCAAACATTCCCTGTGGAAACTGAATGTGATGATGAACCCACGCTATCCCACTGGAGCACACCACTCTCTCCACTTTCCAAAGTGCAGACACACAGAGTGAGTGAGTGAGTGAGTGAGTGAGTGACGCACATTGCCCCTTTAAGTATGCTGACCCCACTCTAAGTACATTGCCTTTTTAAGTAGATCAGCAAATTGAGACAGCAGCTGCTGCCAGCAAGCTCCCTCCATCCTGAGCCCTGTTTTGTTCCCCACCCCCGCTCTGTGGAGATGGGGTAAAGGAGCAGGGGGAGGGGGACACCCTGACATCAGCACCCCTCTTCCCCCCCATCCCCTACACAGCAAGCAGGAGGCTCCCGGGAGCAGTTCCAAGACAGAGGGCAGGAGCAGCACATGGCAGTGGGGGGAGGGACAGGGAACTTAGGGGAGCTGATGGGGGGGGCTGCCGGTCCACCCTGGTTCCAAGCCCCCACCAGCTAGCTCCAATGGGCTGCTCTTCCTGCAAGCGGTGGACAAAGCTGGTGGCTGCCAAACAACGTTATAAGGGAGCACTGCACAACTTTTAACGAGCATGTTCTCTAATAGATTAGCGACGTAACAACAAAACAACGTTAACCGGGACGACGTTAAGTGATGAGTTACTGTAGTTCTAATCCAGATACTCATCTTTCTAAGGAGAGTATGCCAAAACTGTATCCTCACTTATTTATGTATCTTGTTACTTTGTTGATGTATTCTCTTTTCTAAATAAACATGTATAAGTGGACAAGGCAACCTTTGCTTATGAATACCTGAATCTCTCCTCCACCATATATTATAACTTACCTGCAGCTGGCATGATAGGATAAACAGTGAATCGCCATCCCCATCCATTCACAGAGCCATCACTGATGAACTTCCACTTTAATTCATCTCCTGGAATTCGCAATTCACTAGACCAATCAGACCACTCACGACCTGTTACAGTGGGATAGTAGAGAAATACATTTTCATCCATACTTATTAATTATTTCAGTCATCCATAAAATATCATATAGCTACTAGATGCTAGTTGCTGTAAGCATTAAATGAATGTTTCCGGGGGGGGGGGGGGGGGGGGAGGAAGATCTGTAAATGAAGCACATAAATGTGCATATAAAAATAGCTAAAATCCAAGACAAGAAGCAATTTCCTGACAACAGAATTTTGTTCCTGCTTGAAAAGCTCAACTTAAATTGTCATTTAAGAGATGCCTCGGTTGTTTTAATACCAAAGTCAGTTACATTTCTGAAAGTCCACTTTCCCGTGGAAAAAATAAAATGTTGGCACCAAGCAATCCATAACAATATACAAAATGAATTCACTGTTTAGAATCTTTTCCCACTTTCTCAGTTCAGGGCAATTGCACCTGTATTTCCCACCAATGGTCCAGCAACAGCACCCATTCTCAGGCTTCCAGCTCCCCAGCGGTTGTCTTTCTGGATGGAGACCTGCATCTCATTCCCTTCTAATCAGTTTTTTCCAGGATGCACACTTCCCTGTCTTCACTGGGTTATTCCCAGCAGAGAGAGGCTGATCAAAGCACATCTACTTGTTCTCTCTGCAGAAACTGGTAATAGTTATAAAGTACCAAACAGTTCTTTTTACGTAAGCCTATTTCATTCCTAAGATAAAAGTCCTACAGAGAAAACATTTAAAACAGTAAGAGAACCTACACACATGCTAATAAGCTTACCAGACATCACCCCACTTCTAACATGAAGGACTGCTCCTGCCAGAGCCCAACACCCCACCCAAGGGGTTCTCTTTGTGGTGACAAGATCATCACAGCTTTAGCTCAGAACAAGCACATTCATAAACATGTTTAGTCCACCCTTTATACAGTTCAGGGGACTCTGACCTGGAGTTTCCAGAAGCACGTAATTAGTACACAAAGGATCTCTCCTCCCAGTGCAAGGCTTCAAAAGGTTGGCTTCAGAGGAGAGAATTTGCTTTTCCCTCACCCCCACGTACTTCCTAGGAAACCTACTGCAAATGTATTGTCCCAAAAAGCCCTTTGATGTTCCTAATACCTTCCAGAGATTGCATTAAATCTTGTCTTCCTGCTAAAGAAGTTCCACATAATCTCACAATAGTACAAAAACATTTACATTTTTAATACAAAGATAAAAATTCCAAAGATATTTACCTTCATTCAATAAAACTGAACTCAACTGAATGAGATTTGTCCACAATATTGCATATCTGTCCCAACCACCATTAAGCAACTTAAATACAGTACTAAAACAATAATTATAAACTTGTGTGCCCAAATTGATATGAGATCCAATGTGAAGGCATGCCTTCTTGCTCCCTACATCTACTTTCAGACACCAGTAGACACATGTCCCAATTTGAATAACCTTGGTTCAGGGAGATGGTGGACACCAGAAGGCCCATGCCACTACACAGATTCAAAGTGCTCCATAAAATGGACTTCTGCTCTTGGAGGAAGGGTCAGCAGAAATGGTAGCCATCATGATCCATAGCTTGCCCATACTTTAAATGGCACACTTGATGAGAGTGAGAAAGGAAAATACCACATGGGTGAGTAATGAAAGAAGAAAACTGACAGAGATACTGGATATATGATTTGATCCAGGGAGGGGGGGAGGAGAAATGAAAGAAAGAGGAGAGGAAGAAAGAGCAAGTGATAGAATTTAAAAACTCTCCAGCCTGTGCCCAGATTTTATTTAGAGCACTTGAGAGCAGAAAGATTTGCCTTTAATGTAGTAAAACCCGTATTTCCAGAATTTTAAAATTCTTACAAAAAAAAACTAGCATTCCTGTTATAAAATACCGTTTCACACGATGTTCAGATTCATTAAAAATAAATACCTTGGTTATACAGAAAATTGTACACCACACATACTAGGAACCATTTGGGGATGTAACAGTAAAATCAGCATTTACATCTGATCTTAAGGCACAGGCAGGAAAACTTATTTTACAAATCACAACAGAATTACCAAGCAACAAATTAAAAAGTAAAGCAAATTAAACAGTATGTTTCAATCCTGCCCCAAAACAATTACCACATGCTGCCAGCTTATACTGGTCTTTATACATAGAGGTTAGAATGTTAAAACAGATTTTAAATGTGGAGTCTATCAAAAATAATTTAGGCTGTAGATTAAGGTTGAAATTCTTCTGTAAAATACACTACTTTATTTGCACTTTAGAAATTACTTTGCATATACGCACAAATATTAAAAGTTGTTTCTGTTAAATAAGTAATTACCAGAATCTACATGTGTTTCAATTTTGGTTATGCATGCTTCAGAAATAATCTAATGTATTGAGACAACTGCCTAAATTTTTTAAATGTTATTAAAAAAACATTGTAAATCAATACTAGATATGTATTTTTCTAGCCTATTCTCCACCCAAAATAAACCTATTGCGATACAATAAGAGTATATTTCATCCAACATTCAACAGTAAGATAAACTAAGCACTTAAGAAAAATAAAGTAAATATAACATTTGATTCTCATCACCTGATCGGACTGAAACTATCCTGTTGACTCCATCCATTATAGTGAGAGGGTCATGGCGCCGCTCTGTAGAACACTGGCGATCAAATTCTACTCTGAGTCCCTCGGCACCTAACAAGTAACAAAGTACTTTATATAATTAAACAATAAGTAAAATGGGGAAAATGTAAGCTTTAAAAGTCCAGTGAATTAAAACACTGTTTGAACTGTTCTATGCTGATCAAGCGAGAACATAGCTATTTTCTATTAAGATAATTATTTGCCTGTAATTAATGTTCCTTGAAAGTATTACATAATATAGATCCACAAACCACCCATGAATTTGGGCCAACTGTATATGACAATGTTCAGAACACTCCAAACCTTACGTGATCTGTTAAAGCATGTCAGAGCAAAGCATACCTGCAAGCTGAAGCAAAATGGCTAACAGCATCAGAAGTCTAACTTTTGGACAGTATTAAATCAATTCAAAATGAAACCACAATGCACAGAGAAAATATAGTCTAATAGTTAAGGCCAAGGACAAAGAAAATAATTTATTTCTGGCCCTGATAACGATTTACTATGTGGTTACGGGCAAGCTGTTCCCAATGTCCTAATGAAACAAAAATTAGATGTAATCTTCAGCTGCAGAGCAGCTGTGTACCAAATCCAGTACTGCCCAGAGAACCTGAATTCATGAAGAGTACATTTAACAGGTTCAAGAAAGGTTATCATCAAGCGTACAAATTTTTATTATGGTAACAGGTATGTTAAAACTATCCAATTTACTCGAACATTTTAGTGAAGATTCAAAATGGATTATTGTAAACTGAATCTAAGTGTCTGTTCCTGCAAATCTGCATAATGTAAGTAACTGAATGGATAATTTCTCATCTCATATAAATCTTATCAGTATTCCGTACCTGGTATTTTAACAGTGCCACTGGTTGAAGTATCATCTGTATATGGATGGCTACTTTCCACCACCACTGGCTGTGAAGAAAGACGACCACTTTGCGAGTCTGTAGCCACATCTTCTAACTCCGTAACACACAGCTCCAACAACATGTCAGCAACCTAAAAAAATACATCTCAACTGATTATACACATCTTCATAAAGAAAACAATTCAGTTTTCTTGAAAAAACTGATAACGAGAGTAAGCCCTGATCCCCATCCTTCTTGGTGTCTTGTCCATTACATTCCAATATTCCAACAGAAAAGGTAGGAATAAATGAAATAAGCCTCTATTTCAGTTATAAGAGCAATGCAACAAGAAGCAAATATCACATTAAACCTAAAATAGGCAAGAAAAATAAGTTTAAAATGCCCGTTCAACAAACAAATGAAAACATCAAAGGTAAGTGTTAAGATAACGGAATGCTAAAATATGCTAATACCCGTGGTCCTCAACCGGGGGTCCATGAGCCCTTTCAAAGGGGCTACGGGGCCCCACGGCTGAAACCCAAAGCCTGATCCTTGACACTCCCTGCAGGGCTGAAGCTGGGAGGCACGGGACTGAAGCGCCGATCTCCGGCACCCCCCACGGGGCTGAAGCTCCGATCCCCAGCGCTCCCCTCAGAGCTGAAGCCAGGAGCAGCGGGGCTGAATTTTGGAGCCCCGAGCCCTGGTGCTCCCCGTGTGGCAAAAGCTCTGAGCCCATGGCAGAGTTGGGGGGTATGGAGGGCGCTGACCCCCCTACCCCAAACTGCAGAAGAAGAGCAGGGCAGTCGCAGGGGCAGCTCCCTCCCTGCCCCCCATCTCCTTCTCTCCCCGCCCCCTGGCCAGGTTGGAGGTGGGAAGCCAGAGGAAGGCAGAGCAGGACAGCTGCTGCTCTGGCTGGTGACATGGAGCAGGCAGCTGCAGCATTCCCTCATCCTCTGCTGGTGCCCGGGGTTGAAGCTGCCTCCTCGGCTCCCAGCCCCCTTTGCTCCAACAGAGGCAGACAGTAAGAGCCACCCGGGTGGGAGGACCCAGCTCCATGGCTGGCAGAGCCCTCCGGGAACCAGGACCGCAGGGGAGCCCTCCCAGCGCACAGCCCCACACTACTCCTTTCCCTATACTCTGAGCTACCCTCCATACCTGCACACCGCCCCTGGTTATCCCCTCTCTACACCCTGAGATACGCCCCTGCTCGCACGGAGCTGGCTCAAGCCTTGCTGGCCTCTGCTTCCCTCCCCCAAAATAGAAGTCCCTGCCCCGAGAGCCCCCAATCCCCGCTGCGTCCTGGAGTTTTTAATAGCATGTTGTGGGGGCCTCCGGGAAAAAAAGGGTTGAGAACCCCTGGCAATTGACTCTCATTGATTTCTACAGCAAACAGCTATATTCATTTGGTATTCCAATTAAAGGTATATGGACTCTTATATTAGTATAAGATAATTATTAGTTTTTATGTTTGTAAAAACCTACATCTTCTGAACCTATATCTTCAACGAGTAGGAGTCACCTCAACAGAATGAGAAAGAAGGGAGGATAGTTAAAATACAGTAAGACAACAAAAATCACTTTGACTGACCTGTGGGTATGCAGTGCCCATTCCAGACAGCACAGCGGAAAGAACATCCTTTCCCTTCTCACCAGCCCTGGTGGAGACAGCAAGCTTCAGCAGGTCAACCATGACTCGTGTGTCATCCGGTACTAAAAGACTAGTGAACTCATCCAAGTATTGGGGCTCAGGACCAGATACTTTACTTTGGCTTTCTACATCCTGAAAGAGAAATTCAAGAAATATATAATATATAATGAAGAAAGATGGAAGAAAGATTTTATATAACAAACTGAGTTAACTTGCCTATAAAAACCCAACATGGTCATTAACCTGTTCTGTAACTGTCGTTCTTTGCGATGTGTTGCACATGTCCATACCGCTTCAGATGCGTGCATGCCCAGTGCACTAGCATTACAGATTTTTCCCTTAGAGGTACCCCCACATCAGGGCAGCCCATGCACCCGCTGCTGCCTCCTACTGCTACACAATGGCACAAAGGTACAGCCACCTTGATCCTCCTCAGTTCCTTCTTACCAGACAGATTTTGATAGAGAGGGGAAGGCGAGTGGGTCATGGAACGGACATGTGCAACATCTCACAGAACAACAGTTACAGAGCAAGTTAGTAACCATTTTTCTTAAGTGATTGCACATGTTCATTCTGTTTCAGGTGTCGCTCAAGCAGGTCAATCAGGAGATGGGATCAGAGTCGACCTGAATAATGACAGAAGGACTAAATGTCCAAATCTGATATCTCTAGACTGTTGAGAGATGGCATTAGAATCAGAGACATGTACTGATGACCAAGTTGCAGCTCTACAAACAGCCACTACAGGCACATGAGATAGAAAGGCTGCAGAGGCCAGCTGAGATCTCGTTGAACATGCCAACATGCTGTCTGGGGAAGTTACATTGGTCATGTTGTAGCACAAACGTATACAGGAGGAAATCCACAATAAGATTCTTTGAGATGAGACTGGAATGCCCTTCATCCTGCCTGCAACTGCCACAAACAGTTATGAAGATGGCCTATGGTTTAGTCCTATCCAAGTAAAATGCTAATGCTCTCCTAACAGCAAATGTGTGGAGTCTCTCCTCATTCTTAGGAGAATGAGGATTGGGGAAGAATGTTGGTAAATATAATGCCTGACTGATATGGAAGTGAGAAACCATGCTGGTGAGAAATTTTGGATGAAGGTGAAGATATACCTTTTCCTTGTATAAGATACCTGATGGATCAGATACCAGGGCTCTCAATTCCCTCACTCTTCTTGCAGAGATAATTGCCACTAAAAAGGCTGGCTAACTTGAAAGATGAAGCAACAAACAGAGAGCAGGCAGTTCAAAGGGCAAGGTGGGGGTGTACATTACTGTTCAAATCCCCACGAGGGAACATAATACCTCCTTTCAGTCCTCTTAGCTGTGTGAGGCAGGGAAGATGGGTTTTTGCCACAACACTCTAGTGGGCTCCCAAATAGCCTCATTTATGGGCAGTGCCACTCAAGAAGGCCCCACAGATGCCAAAATGTCAACCAATCTGCCTGAGCTCTCCTGAACTATTTCCATCTGTATATCAGGGTGGAAGCCATTCTCTTAAGGAGGTTCTGATGGGCCCTATAATCGTCCAGAAAAGGTGAAAAAACACTGGACACTACCGCCTGATCAAGTGATGAGGAGGAGGAACCCAAGGCTGGCTGAAATGGTGCTTCTCCCAATTCCTCCAAAGTGAGATTCATTGGGGCAGACTGTTCAAGTTTGATACCGAGTTCAGTACCAGGAGTGGCTTCTTGAAGATCTCAACGCAAAGAGTGATCACAGTACCTACCAGAACAGGGAGGGGGAGAAGAGGAACTGGCGCTGGATGGAAACCCATACTGGCTCCAGTACAGTCGCAGATATGGCACTGGAGTCCAATTTTTTTCCTGACAAAGGCTCCCTACTGACCAACCAACATGGAGCCTCCACTGGATACCAGCAGTGAAAACCTCTCATAGCAGAGTGATGTTTTACGTGACACGGCTGTGACACATAAGATCCAATTTCTGACTCAGACAACGAACCTAAGTCATTCAATGAGGGAGGTGCCATGCTTCTCAGTGCTGGGGAGCAGTGATGGGAGTCTGGAGAGGATGGCACTGGAGAAATTATAGTCAGTTTGCCCCTCAACTGCACCGTACAAAGGGGTACCAGAGCATTTGAAGGTGCCCATGGTACTTGGTGCTGAACTCTAGCAGTCAGCAAGTCCTCGTGGGTGTCTGTTGGTATTGGGTGAAGTGTTTCTTGAACCACCAGTATCAGTAGACTCAGCTGATCACTTGCTACGACATAAGTCTCAGGAGTTGACAGCACCAGGAGTCTCTCTTGGTGCTGCTGAGCCAAAGAGGACGCACTGCTGAACAAGATGGTGCTCCCTTACAGACACTCAACAGCATCAGTACCTGAGTTAATGACCTCACCTAAGGTTCCACCGGCCCCAGAGAAAAAACTGCTTGGCACTATGCGCACTCTACCCTGCTTCTCAGCTTGGCTGCTGGCAACCTCAATCTCCTGGACAATGCCGTTCCTCAGTGCAGTCTTTCAATGTTTCTTCTTCAGTACTGGAGATGGAGATCAATGTTGGGACTCTGCCATGCCAGGAGGAGTGCTCCTAAGCAAAGTAAAGGCACTCAATGCTCACCTCGAGCAGGAAGGTTCTGAAGATTGGGCAGGGCTGCATCCATAAGGAGATGTTTTAGTCTGACCTCCCGGTATTTTTTAGCTCTGGGTTTCAAGTCCCTGCAGATTTCACATCTGTCCCTGATGCGTGCTTCTCTGAGGCACTTCAGGAACCTGGAGTGCAGGTCCCTGACCGGCATCAGCTTCTTGCATGTATTTCAAGGTTTAAAGCAGTGGTCTCCAACCTTTTAACGCACAAGATCACTTTTTGAATTTAAGGGCAACCCAGGATCTACCCCATCCCTTCCCCATCTCCCCTCTCTTCATCACTCACTCTCCCCCACCCCCACTCACTTTCACCGGGCTGGGACAGGGGGTTGGAGTTTGGTAGGGGGTGCGGGCTCTGGGCTGGGGCCAAGGGGTACGTAGTGTGGGAGGGCGCTTCAGGCTGAGCCTGAGGCAGCGGGTTGGGGTGCAGGAGGAGGTGAGAGGTGCAAGCTCTGGGAGGGGCTGGGGCAGGGGCTTGGGGTGCAGGAGGGGGCATGGGGTGCTGGATCCGGGAGGGTGTGTGGGGGGGCGGGTTCTTGCCAGGCAGCACTTACCTCGGGTGGCTCCTGGTCAGTAGAGCAGCAGGGCTAAGGCAGGCTCCCTGCCTGGCCCGGCCCCACGTCACTCCCAGAAGGGGCCAATGCGCCCCTGCAGCCCCTGGGGGGGGGGGGGGGGGCACAGGGCCCCGGGCGCGGCCCCCCCCGGCGGGCCCCCCCCAGCCAGGGGGGGGGGGGGGGGGGGGGGGCGCTTGCAGGCAGGAGCAGCACACAGACTCCTGCCCCCCATTCCTCCGGGGCTGCACTGGCCACTTCTGGGAGCAGTATGGGGACTGGGAGAGTGTCCAGGATTGACCGGTTGGTGACCACTGGTTTAAAGTCTGGGGACTGAGGCATGCCACAGCACTGGGCATTGACACCCAGAACCACTGGAAACCAAAATGTAAACTAAATACATTAGTAAAATAAAAAAATAAACCTACACTTCAGTAAGACGACGCAACAAGTACCAACCATATACAACAGAAAAGACTCAGAAAGAGGGAAACACTTGTGGTAGCAAGTTAGCACTCTCTGACAATCATCACAGGTGGTAAGAAGGAAGAGATGGGAGTTGGTTCTACCCTTTGGACTATCGTGCAGCAGCACAATGCAGCAGAGGACATATGTGCCATCCTAGTGGGTTCAGCTGAGGGAAAAATCTCAAATGCTAGTGAACGGAGCAAGCTTACACCTGCAGGGGAACGGGCATGTGCAAGCACTCCAAGAAGAAACAGAAGTTTAATACTGTGACCCTAAGACAGGGATGGGCACACTTTTTGGCCCGAGGGCCACATCTTGGTATGAAAATTGTATGGTGGGCCATGAATGCTCACAAAATTGGGGTTGGGGTGCAGGAGGGGGTGAGGGCTCTGGCTGGGGGTGCAGACTCTGGGGTGGGGCCAAAAATGAGGAGTTCAGGTTGCGGGAGGGAGCTCTGGGCTGGAGGATGGGGTTGGGGTGCGGGCGGGAAGGCTCCGGCTGGAGGTGTGGGCTCTTGGGTGAGGCTGGGGATCCCGCTTTATTAGGCTTCCACCACAATTTTGACAGTGGGAGCTCCAGTGGCCAACAGCGGGGGGCCCCCCGCTCTCAGCCCCAGGCGGAAAACTGCGGAAAAGTAATAATGAACCTTATTACCGCAAATAATAAGGTCCATTATTACTTTTCCGTGATTTTCCATGGCTTGTCTGCAACTCAGCCGCAATTTGGGACAATCATCCCATGATTCAAGTAGGGGCTTAATAATAAACATCTCTCAGCTGTATTCACACAGTTATGACTAGTAGAAAGTAGTGGTAGGTCAACAAGTGTTCAGCTCCTATTTTCTGAAAGCCCTAACTAATTAAAAGGGAAAATGTGAAGAGAAACACAGACTATCAAGCCACAAAACCGTAAGAGACAACTGACTTTCAAATCTTCAGAACAAAGTCCTAAGGGAAAAAAATATCAACTATTTCCTGATTTTATGAACCAATGCTTATTAGGCAAGGCTTAGGGGCGTTGCATATTTAGAGATCGCTTCACTACATCATTTGGGGCATTTACCAAACAAAACTATGCCATGCTGAAGTACACTATAAAAATTACTACCTACTTATGTAAACAATACTTTTACATGTATTAGACAGTAGGGCTGGCTGGAAAACAGAAATTTCATTTCAGAAAAAACAAGCTTTCAAAAATTTGTTTTCATTCCGCATCAGAACTGAAATGAGACCTTTCGAATTTTAGGGTGAAAAAAATACAAGACTACCAACCCCAGAATAACTAGTAACTCAGTGGTGGTTAGGGCACTACCTAGGATATGAGATTCAACTCCCTGCCTAATTTGAAACCGAGACATAGGGCAGGTCATACTACCGCTTAAGTCGATCTAACCTACATCGCTTAGGGGTATGAAAAAGACACCTCCCTGAATGACGCAAGTTATAGTGACCTACGAGCTGTCCACACCAATGCTATGCCGGTGGGAGATGCTTTCCCACTGACATAGCTTCTGCCTCTCACAGAGTTGGAGTAATTATGTCAATGTAATTACCTCTCCTGTCAGCATAGAGCATCTTCACTAGATGTGCTGCAGCTGCGCTGATGTAGCGCTTCTAGTGTAGATCTGCCCTTAGTCCTGGGTCTCCCACATCCCAGGTGAGTCCCCTAAGCACCAGATCATTATTGATTATTCTGGGGTAGGGGTCCCTCTCTCCCCTTTTCCTCTGGGTCTCCCACATCCCATGTGAGTGATCTAACCACCAGGCTATTGGTTATTCTCGAGTCCCTCTCTCCCCTTCCAGAAATTCCATCCTGACCACAAGAAACCTTCCCAACTAAATTTTTGTCAAAATAAGATACTTTTTCATGAAACATTTCAGCTTTAACAAAACCGCACTTTTAGATGGGAAAATTTTTCAAAAAATTTGTGACCAGCTCTACCTAGCACCATAAAAAATACATTTGCATTACACAAAGCTAACTAACTACATACATAGAGTTGCATATGGCATTCTCAACCATATGGCACTTGCTGTAGCACCAGAAATTTTTTTTTTCCTCTGCTGACATAACTTGTCAAACACCAGAACAATTCAATTGCTTGATGGAGATACATAATAAAACCTATAATCTTAAAAATATTAGCAATATTACTTCTTTGGTTTTCGTCATGGTCTCTGCTATGATACTGGCAGCTCCAGGATCATCAGTGACTGGAATGAAAGGACGAGAAGAGGCAGCAGCAGCTGAGGGAGTTACAGCAGAGGGGGTCACAGCATCTTCTGAAGAAACAACCTAGTCAAAAAACATCATAGTAACCAGATAGCAGAGCAATAAGATATTGCATGTGTTTAAACAAGCTTAACTAGACTTTGTAAAAAGAAGTTTGTGCTCAGAAAAGAGATGCCTAAAAACAGCAGCATCTTATTCAAGAAATCCCTGTATGAACCTTGCAGTGGTGCCTACTGGCGAACTAAGGGCTTTCCTTCGCTATAGGACTAAGTCGATGTAAGTTACGCTGCTTCTGTTACATAAAACTACATAAGTGAAGTTGACATAACCTACATCGACTTACTGCAATGTCTACACCATGCGATTTCAACGAGAGACGCGCTCCCATCAACTTAGCATTTCTTAACCAGACTCGCTAAATCAACGCTGTGGCATCCATCGCAGCAGCGCTGATTTAGCTCGTAGTGAAGACAAGCCCTAAATCAGGGCCCCACTGCACTAGGTACGAACATGCAGTAAGATGACAATTCTTATCCCAAAGAGCTTACAACCTAAAAGACAAGACATAACAGCTGGATGAGACAAACAAGTATGTTAGCATGGGGGAATGGAGAAGATGTATCCTCTTTAGTGACAAAATTATTATTACTACTCCTTTTAACACTGAAGAACCCACACAGTATGTTTGTATCTGGCTTTCTTTTCAATACATCACACAATAGAAATAATGTTACAATTATTTGTTACATCTGAAATAAGATTTAGACACTGACGATTCTCTTCATCTTGTCATTTGTTCTTTTTTAAATCCAGTTTATAAATTTACCTCTACTTCTTAAACTGTTTCAATACCTGATTAAGAGAACGCCAATATCTTTGAATCAGGTCTAAAACATGGTGAGAAATTACCTTATGTTTTTATCTGATTTACTGGACTCGAAACTTGTGAATTGTTCAATTATAAACAGGCACAGCCGACAAATTGCA
Organism: Terrapene triunguis; assembly: GCF_002925995.2. NCBI lineage: Eukaryota > Metazoa > Chordata > Testudines > Emydidae > Terrapene > Terrapene triunguis. The sequence goes on from NW_020664376.1 coordinate 2,455,178, forward strand.
GGTACTTTATGGCATTGATTCTAGAAGTTAGACAGATGCCGAAGTAAAGTTCTTACACATGTTACTGTCAAATTAAATAAAGGAAAATACTTCACAGTGTTATTGTTGATGGATGTTTCAGCACTCCAAAATTGTTGCTCTGATATCAAAACTGATTCTGATTTTATTTATTTTACCTCTCCTCTCCTGTCTTGCCAGGGATTTGGACTCAGTCTCTCTTCGACATCCACTGCTAGCACACACTCTTCCCCATTGGCAGGGCTCCCTGTAGAAGCAGCATCTGGTGGTGGGACCGGGGATGAAGAAGGACATTCCACTGGTGCAATCATACTTGCAGGCATCAGTGCTCCAACCACTGCATCCCTAAATCAAAAATGAACAAACTGTTGAAGAAAGACTTACACTGGGACCACCAAATCCTCTCCTTGGAAGAAACGTGTCCTGTTATTCAGCTGGAGTAATACTAAAAGTGATGGTTTTCAATGTTTGCAGTCTACAGGGTAGTTTACTTCCATTCCATATGGGAGGACTCACACTTAGCTGAGATAGTTACAGATGCCTACAGAGTTTGGGGATTTTTAAACCAAAGTCTTCCACAAGTTTCTTTTCAGACTCTTTACCACTAATATTTCTCCTGTCTTTACAAACAGAAATGAGCAATCTCAAAAGGAGCCCTCTGCTCTGTGATACACATTCTCAACTGCAAGGTATACAACAAGATTATTGCTGGGAGTTGCATTTTTGGAAAGCTATCATTCTGTTCTTATTTGGATGATGCACTCTCACATGAGACTTTTAAAAAAGCTAACATTCTGTTGCAGAGTTTCCTGTTCCACATAAGACAGTCTTGTCAGAAAAACCTGTATCAACAAGTTGATTTCAAGTGAACACTAAAAGGAAATTTAAATGAAGTTAAAGCATACATCCTAAAGCCCTATTTTATACCCATGATTACCTGGTATAAGGGAGAAACTGTATGAAGTAGCTTACCATCTATGCTTCATCCTGTAAAATACAAGAATGTTGGCACGCCTACCTGGCATACATAATTTGTAATGCTGTCAATATATGAGATAATGCTTGTTGTTTGGCAAGGTTCCCATCTAGCGACAGAAGAATCTTAGCGAGGGAAGGGCGGTTAGGTTTGGAACTGCTTACACCACTGATTTTGTTATTGGCAGCAGAAGAATCTGCATCTGATGGGACACCTGGGAAAAAGAGTCAGACATGCTTTTAAAAAAAAAGACTATAATGCATAATAACTATTGTTGTTTGATACCTGCTTAATGATACTTTTGGAAAGGATTCTTAGCCTACAATTCCTGTAATTCTGATATGAAACCCAATACTAAACCTAGGTCAGCAATGACTTTCATGTAAAAGAGAGTCTAAAACTTACTCATGAGAATGGAGACACAACACCACTAGTTTCCTACTGGCCTCTACAACAATCTTTACTTGGACAAAAAATTAGCAGTTGAGTACTATTTATATATATTGTACATCTATGAAGCTCTGTTATTGCTGCAGTTCTGTCCAGGTAAAAGATAGCTAATGGATTAAAAGACATAGAAACAGCTAAAATATTCTGATATTTTACATAGAACATTTTTGTTACTCAAGTCTGACTAAACCTTGGTTCTGATAAATTGGGAAGGTGCCATCATAGAATGCTGCCTCCCTCTTTAATGGTGATCACTTGTCTTAGAAATCAATAGGTAAGATAACATTTGCATCAACAATTATTATGTGTAAGAGGCATATAATACAGAGATTTAATATTATGCTAGCATCCAGAAGCCCCAATCAGGGCAAGGCCCCAACATGACAGGCACTGTATCCCCTGCCCAAAAAAAGACAAAAAAGTCTACAGTCCAAGAAGAATCTCATTTTTGCTAATGCATTTTGGACATTGACAAACAGTTTAAGACATTTAAAAGTTCAAACTAGCGCTAACTTTTGTATGACTCCTCAGCTTCAGGGCATACAATGTTTTAGCTTCCCAAGTCTTGTTCTCTTCTCACTTCCTCCATTTTCAGCAAATCAGTATGTTTAAATGGCTTTCATCCTGCACAGCCACCTCGTCCCCCACAACCGTCCATCTATACACATCTACAACGCCGCCCCAATCCACAAATATTGTTTAAAAATGTTAAGGAAATAAACACAAGCTTTGTATTACCTAGATAAGAAGCGCCTAAAGGGTCTCTAGCAGTTTGGAAGAGTACTGGCTCATGAACAGATGGTGTAGCTACATCCACTGTTGTCCATGCTACACTGTGGGAAGATCCACAAGCAACACGTGTAATTTTCTGGCCTTCTAAACCCTGTACAAGAGTGGGTTTTCTATTGACTGTAGTAGTTCCATTGCCTTGTTGTCCATGATCGTTGTCACCCCAAGCATAAACCTGCCAACAGACAGTTCTATGTGTTACTGTTTTTCACTGAGTCTTCCATATAGTTATTTTCAAAATTACTATGATAGGATCTTATCTCTAAATGACTTATGTTACTAATTAAAGATATTGCCAGAGTACCTACCACCTTCATAATTAACAGCTGATGCTTTCAGGTTACATATGCTAATATAGCACATACGAGCTTCATTCTGTGAGCAGATTCATGTACTATTTCATTATTCTGGGTGTACATAAAGTTAATGGAATTACTTGCACATCGATTTTACTGGGACTCTGCATAACTATGATATTTATGCTATCACCCAATATAGAACAGAAATATGTCCTGTCACAAGATCATGGTTGCTTCTGGATCTTAGGAAGCGAAAAGCCGTGGGTTGTCTCTGAAACATCCCATGTTGCCATAAATAATAAGGAACAAAAATGCAAAAGCTATATTAAGATGACAGTTAAGATTTAATAAATATATGAAGGCAAGAAAATTCTAAGTGACAATCACATTAATATTTGTGCAGTGCTTTAAGAAGTAAAACAATATATTATAAAGAATATTTATTTCATTCAATAAGTATGTAGCCAATGATTTTAGTTTATTATCCATTTGTTGTGTGATGTTATGATTAATCAATATGTTATATCATATATATCCATTGTATGTTAACTAGAGTTAATTTGTAGGATTAGAGAAGTATAAAATTGATCCATATTTAGAGGAATCATTAGATATAAGTAAGACAAGCTGAAATGCAAGAACCTGTAGGCTGAGGCCTGCAAGATTTTAGCTTAGCCATTTTAGGCCTTGGAGACAAGAAATGCTGACACAAATAAATGACCAAGGAATAACCCGAAGCCCTAAATTTATGGGAAAAGAGGTACCAACTGGTAATAATGCGAAAATCTAGCCCAACAAGGGTGGGCAAACTATGGCCCGCGGGCTGCATCCGGTCCATCAGACATTTTAATCCGGCGCTCAAGCTCCCGCTGAGGAGTGGGGTGTGGGACTTGCTCCGCTCCACGTGGCTCCTAGAAGCAGCAGCATGTATGCCCTCTGGCTCCTACATGTAGGGGCAGTCAGAGAGCTCCGCACGCCGTCCCCGCAGCTCCCATTGGCTGGGAATCACAGCCAATGAGAGCTGCAGGGGTGGTGCCAGACACGCCCTCCTGCACCGCAAACTGCTCAACCCCAGACCAACCCCAGAGCCTGCACCCCCAGCTGGAGCTCTCACTGCCGCCCCTCCCCCGCACCACGACCTCCTACCCCAGCCTGGAGCTCCCTCCCACACCCTGAACTCATTTCTGGCCCCACCGCAGAGCCCACACACCCCCAGCCGGAGCCCTCACCCCCTCCCGCATCCTAACCCCAATTTTGTGAGTTTTCATGGCCCACCATACAATTTCCATACCCAGATGTGGCCCTCAGGCCAAAAAGTCTGCCCACCCTGGACTAGCCAGAAGATTAAATTTTAAATTATAAAATGCTGTAATAGTAAATCTTGTCTCCAACATGCATCTTAGCCACAGGATACAGGTGGTACATCAGTGCTAATGAGAACCTACACAGCCTATAAAATTCGGGTTTCCTCATGTTTCTAGGGGACACAGAACAATAAGAAAGAGAGGGCTGACACTTTCATGTACATGCGCAGAATGTAGGTATAGACAGAATCACATTATAAAAAAAGGTGCCCACAGCGGGAAAACTGAACTTCCTATGGGAAACCTCCAGGAGAGACCATCCCCATATTGATGATCAATCCATGGGAGAGACATCAGACTCTAACACCATGTAGGATGATGTGAGTATGTCTCTAGTTATAACTGGTGTATGGATATATTTAGGAATTTTATATGCTGTGACATTTATAACTTTGTTGGCAACTTTAATAAAACTGTTAAAAGATAGTGGATCTTGTTCTTGTGATTGTATGTGTTACTGGTCTACGGTTTCATGTGTTCCTATGGACTCTAGATCTAGAGCAAACAGAGATAACTCTGTTGGGTTTGAGACTGTAGCCACCAGAGCCAAATCCACTGTAGTATAATTAACATTAAATAAAATAAAAGGCTACAAGTATTACTGCTGTTACTACATTACATTGCCTCGATATCTAGCTTTTTCTGGACCAGAGTAACTTACCTGTCCTGTGTCAGTGACAGCCAGGCAATGAAGTGCACCTACAGCCACATGTACAATCTTCTTCCCTCTCAGCCCTTCCACAACCTGTGGCTTTCGCACATGAACATCAGTGCCATGACCTAGCCTGAAGTAATCCCCCTTGCCCCTGGAACAGACAAGGAAGTAAATGTAAAATTCCCGGCAATTATATCATTCTAAACATTGCAATCCTTTGCCATTACACCTTTCCAAATTGAAATCCTTTATATATCCAAAGGGAAAGAGCACGTAACAGCAATGCAAATTTCTTGACAATGACCTTGAAACCTGACTTGGAAAGACTTATTTCTAGAGGGTAGCGAAAAATCTACAATTTTTCATACATTGGCCTCAATACTAAAAATGTACCATTTATTATTATTTTTGGGGAAGTATTGTGGTTGCATAAAATTCATTCTTTCTGTTTTGAAATATCTTACTATTATAAATTTACTTATACTCAAAAATGACGTACTCAAAAATGACTTGTATTTTTTTAACTCAGTAAAATCACTATCCAGCTTACAATTTATATAAACACAGGACCTGCACTGTGACAACTACTCACATGAGTAAAACTGCACATGTGCTTAACTATTTACATAACTGAGGCTTCAGACAAGCCTCAAACACAGGTTACTTTTATTACCAACATATGAAATTTTCCTCAACTGTCTGAGAGACACCATTAACATTGCACTACTCAGTCTATTTTATGGCAATACCTCAAGATATTACCAACAGTATCAACTGAGCAGAAAAAAAATGAAGAGTGTTGGTTAGAGGTAACAATTCTCATTTTTCCCCATTGTATTTTGTAACAGTGATCAGTCTCTGTTGGAAATCAAGTATCTCCAAAAGTCCTTAGTTTAATAGTAATTTCCAGATAAAAACTATGTTACAACTGAACTGAATACATATCGGTATCATAAGGATAAAAAAAAAATTACTTGGATGTCCTAATTACCCCCCAAAACAAGTACTACAAACCTAGGAAATTCAGAGTTAAACTTAAAAGAAATCCAAGCATGCTAGGTATGCTGAGGCACACAAACAAGCTTAACTTTGCCTAGCAGTGATGTCATGCAATAATCACGTTATGATTATTAAATATTTTAGTGTTTGTAGTCCCAATTTAGATTTAACTTATTTTTGAAGACATTTGATTTTCTTTCCCCTGCCCCCCAACTCTTTGCAGTGTTGATACAGGGCAGGGCTAATGGAAGGAAAAATGGTGGCCCACGGGCAGCTTGGCTTCCCACACATTGAGAGCAATAGGGGACAGCGGTCATTCTGAAGGAGGACATCTTTACTAAAGGCACTGTTAGCTTCACTCTCATCACGAACAACAGGAGATAATCATTTGAAAAGAGAGCAGATTGTTGTGGAATTCACTGTAGAAAAATATTATTCATCAGCCTGTGCTGAAGAAGAAACATTAGTTTATGAAGAATAAAGACAATCCTAAAGTTAAGTTTCTTCAAATATAGCCTGTACGTAAGAATTCAATTTAACCAAACGGGATGTTTGAAGACCCTGTGTTGTTCTGTTACTGAGATCATTGGTAACAAAAAATATCTTTTGAGTTTTAAATTTCATGAATTATCTTTAATAAATTTTTACTTTAACTAACAACCAATTCACTTGTAAGTTCTCAGATGGGAAATTCTCATTCTATACTCAAAGAGTATTCTAATATTGAGGAGAATATGCTGTATTCTCTACACAAAGTGGCTGAATCCCTGATTCAAGTGGAAAAACTAATCCCTAACAATGGAATCACAACCAATCATTCTGTAATTAGAGAACATATATAGGATGCAGCAGTGCACTTGCTTTAACATAAGAACCAAGAGGAACTGAGCTATATTATTTCATAGACTATCTATATATAAATAAATTAAATGAATAAATAAGGCCCTACTTGAACTATGGGATAATTGTCAAAAAATTGCAGCTGAATTGCAAACAAGCCATGGAAAATTGTCGAAAAGAATAATGGACCTTATTATTTTCGGTAATAAGGTCCATTATTACTCTTCCATGATTTTCCACTGTTGGCCACCCAGGGCTGAGAAGGGGAGCTGCAGCCCTCAGCCCTGGGGTGGCCAGGACTCCCCACTGTTAGCCTCGCACCCGGTAGGGCTCCCGCTATCAAAACTGCGTTGGAAGTCAAATACTGTGGAATCCACAATTTCCACAATATTGCAAGTTAAGTAGGGCCTCAACTATATAAAGATTTTCTTTTATCACAATAATCTTTATTTCTATTTATTTTTATTGCACTAAAACCTATGCACCCCAACCAGGCAAGGGTCCCAGTTATGACAGGCACTCTATAAAGATTTAGTAAATGACAGTACCACCCCCAAAGAGCTTACACTTTAACAGACAAAATATAACAGGTGGGTGCACAAATAAGTGTGCAGGGGGAGGGAGGTGGTGGTGGAAACAATAGGATGTTTTAGAATAAATTAAACATGTGCACAAAGCATAGATATAATAAGCCAGTCTGTAGCAATCAACCCAACTCAAATGCCTTGAAATTTTTTGTAAATATTTCTTAGCAACATACCAGGTCCACACCACTCCAGATTTGGTAAGTGCCAAAGAGAACTGAGCCCCACACTCAATCTGGCACACACTCTGGCCATTTAGTCTTTCAATGTTCTGAGGAATGTTGCATCCTTCACTTCCTCCTCGGCCCAGTTTTCCAAAGTCACCATCTCCCCAGGAAAACACCAAACCTAGTAACACCAATCAAACAGTATGTCACACTATGATCACAATATTCCCATATGCTATGAAGTTGCTAAAGAAAGATACTCCTACCTTCATCTGTCAAAGCCAGAGTCTGAGCATCTCTGCTTCCACAAGCAACTTGAATGACTCTGTGACCAAGAAGCACTTTAACCTACAACACACAGAAAAGTAAGCATGCTGCCTCAAACACATTAAGCATATTTTAAAGTTTCACAGTAATTTCAAAGTATTTGTGACTTGTTTTGTTCTTTATACATCCAAGCCACATTACACACTGCTTTGGGATTCTTAGCTTTATTTCTCCCTTTATTTTCTCTTCTTGTACATATACATACATAGACACTACCACAATCAGGAAATACCTCATGTACTTACCATCTTCGGTTTGAGTTGTGTAGTATTGTCTCCATGACCCAGCCTGCCATATTCTCCAAGGCCCCATGTGTACAGTTCACCACTAGATGTGATGGCAGCACTGTGAGAACTGCCACAAGCAATATCACGGATACGCTTGGTTTTCAATGCTTCTATCAATCTTGGTTTATCACAATTCCTAAAGATAGAATAAAAGGATTTATCACCTTCTTTTGTGATGTCATGCAATATATTTCATGCCCAACCTTCCAATGTCTCATGTAATATTAAACACCTGAATGGCAAAACTGCCCTAATGCTAATATATAAGACTCCAATGTTTCACTTTAAGTCATGGATTTAATTTATTTTTCTATTTATCTTAAAGGTATATTGTTCAAGTCAATTTAGGCCAAAAATGTAGGTCTGGTAAAAAAAAAAAAAAATAAACTTTTAAAATGCTGAAAACATTTTCATTTTCCACTATTTTTAATGTAAAAAGCCAAAGAGTCCTGTGGCACCTTATAGACTAACAGACGTATTGGAGCATAAGCTTTCGTGGGTGAATACCCACTTCATCAGACGCATGCCACAAGACTCTGTCGCTTTTTACAGATCCATACTAACACGGCTATCCCTCTGATACTATTTTTAATGTAGTTCAACTGAACATTCCTTTTTTAAGAAATGTTATGTAACACAAACACACTGCAGCATCCTGATAATGAAGAACCAGAAAGATAAACAGATTAAAATGTGTATGTTAAAAAGTGAAATTGAATGATCTGTCTTCATTGCCCAGGCTGAGCTATTTATGAAAATTAATGGTAGAGAAAGTAAAAAGTCAAATATTTAAAACAGCCAGCTGTAATAATCCAGTGTTATCAGTTAGAAGTTTCTATAGATTGTATTTCTCCCGTGGACTCATCTTCAAAAAAAAAGATACTGAAATTCTGTTTTGAATACAAAGTTATGAACAAATTCTGTCTGAAAAAAGATATTCAGTATCTGCCAAATATTTTTTGCAAAATTCATTTCAGTCCCAAAAGTGGAGGCCCCCAGGCCTGACATGCCAGCCCAGAAGCACGGCCTCTGATCTCTTGGTCCTGCTCTGCATAGGGTGGAGGAGGATGGCACAGAATGTTGTACACCTGGCTGAGCCTCCAATACAGCAGCATGAGGACTGCAGTATCTCCAACCTGCAGTGCAGGGAGCCAGAGGATGAACAAAGAGATGCCCATTCCTATTCTAGCTCTGCACTTCACAAGGGGACCAGATCAAACAAACATTCATTGTCAGCTGCCTGCTAGAGTACTGAAGATGTTTCTTGTGAATATCACTGCAGCATTTGCCTGAGAAAGTAGGATGTCTTTTTGTTAAATTCAACCTGCTCACTGAATTCATTGTCTAGTTTTAATTTAAGTAGGTTTTCTAATGTGGTGTACATGCTACAACCATTATTAACATTTCTAAACAAATTAAGTAGGGCTTTGCGGAAATACATTTCAACCCTAATAGTAAGGACCCAGTCCTTCCACACTGTCCCAGCAATGCCTGGCAGGTGCAGGGCTAACAGGGGGACATCATGCAGGCAGCAGCACGGATGCAATGCCCACAATGAGTCAAGAATGTTTTCTGCTTATAATTATATTTAATAAACAGAAGAAAATATCTAAGAAACAATATATGTGCCTATGCTTAAACTAATAAAGCCATATTTTGTCCTCCCTTGTCTCAAACCCTCCCCTTCTGTTTGTCACCCACACACTTGTTGAGTCATGTCTATTCTGAGACTCAAGCTCTGAGGCACATGCTGTATTTTTCTATATATCATGTAAAGATCCTAAGAACACCTCTGAGAACTATACAGTATGAAGATCAATTTTCTATTGAATATGTTAATATTCAATAACTTGAAGATTTCCCCAGTGTGTATAACACAAGAAGTGAGTATAAAATTATTTTTCTCAATCTTTCCTTGCTAAAAAGTGTTTGAAATTTATGAAAAACTTTCAGGAGAAAAATCTACACCCTAGCTCAAAAAAGCACACCAACCGTCAAAAGACACAGATAGAATTACAAAACCCCTTGGCAACTTTAAAGACACTTAGATTACAAAATTAATAATACAATAATGACTTAAGTAGATGGTATGGGGTGGGTTGCTGGTATCAAATACAATGTTGGTACTTTTGTTTTACAGCTTCAATAAAATATCTTTTTTCACACAAGTAGCTTAGCTTGAGTGAGCTATCAAATACTCAGCTTCTAATTCAGCTTCTGCCAGAAAACATTTCTAGCTAACAGATATTTGGCAATACTAGATTTAAAGATTAATGGTGCACCAAACTTCTTTTTATTTATGGCCTGTCTACAGTATACCACAGTGTAGTATCAGAGTCCACTCTACTGCTCTGCAATTCTAAAGCATCTTCCATTAGGAATCTCAAGTAGCATAAAAATTTTAATACATCACAACAGCCTACCTGATCCCGAGACACCAGCGTTACTAATGAGAGTTTGAATTATTGCCATATGATAGAGAAAGGGCTTGACATGAGACATAGCTCAGTCAGTTAAGGCAGCACCAATTCACCATGGAAAAAGCACTTTTAGCTTTATTTGTTTCATCAACCATTCAAAAAACGTTAGTGGGCCTTTTACCTAGAAACTGAGGTGAAAATCGTAAAGAACTTCTAGAGAGCATGAGTGTAACCTTATCAGACTGTGGCAGGCATTTCAACACCCTCACCACCACCCAGTGCAAATTGGCAACCAATATTCCTGCTGCTTCTCACGTAACTTTTCAATAATGAATATACAAAAGAGACCCAATTAAACACTGACCTTGGCCATTAAGAGAAATCTATTTTTAAACAGCTATATTAATTTTAACTTGAGTATCCCTTTAAAACTACTGAAATTGCAATAAAAGCTTAGTTTGCAACATACAAAACTGATATATGTATTGCAGAAGAATCTTTTTGTAACACAATTCTTTATTTATAATATATTTAATTACTGTCACTGCTTGCTAACAATGATTCAATATCATTTGTTTGAAATATTTCCTATTTCAAGGTACTAATAGAAATTATATCCTTACATTCTGCTGAAGTGGCCAAGTTTTCCATCGTCTCCTTCGCCCCATGAAAATACCTTCCCATCAACAGTTAAAGCCATAGCATGCCGGCCACCTGCAAAGGTTTAAACTGCAAGTTTCAAACAGCAAAGATTTATTTCTTCGCCCTCCAGTATGGAAGACCAGAATGTGCACATAGTCAACAGGGCAACAGAAGTTAAGCAAAAGCCACGAAACATCCCATTAGTGCTTCAATTTAATATAGTGCTACGCTCTCCACCCCATAACTCTTTACTTTAATATATTCAAAAGCATTAATTTTCACATGGTCCACTGAGAAGGTGAAAAAACTTATTTTATAACTTTTTAAAAAAAGTATCCAGGGTGAACATTTTCCCTCAGTGGAAACAAATCACTTAAGTAACTATTTTCGAAATGAAAGAGTTAGCTAACGTTTTTTAAAAGGAAAATATTTCCACTGGATTGACCCAAAAATTACACTATAAAAAATCAGAAATTATTCTGAATTTAACTTTCAGAAAGATCACAACTTTATAGGTCAAAAAAATTAAGAGACTAAATTCACAGATTTCTATGGCCAGACGGGATCACCAGATCATCTAGTCTAATCTCCTTTACGCAGACCATAGAATTTCAGCCAGTACTCCTATATTACAGGCTCTATTCCAGGGGTCGGCAACCTTTCAGAAGTGGTGTGCCGAGTCTTAATTTATTCACTCTAATTTAAGGTTTCGCATGCCAGTCATACATTTTAACATTTTTAGAAGGTCTCTTTCTATCAGTCTATAATATATAACTAAACTATTGTTGTATGTAAAGTAAATAAGGTTTTTAAAATGTTTAAGAAGCTTCATTTAAATTAAAATGCAGAGCCCCCCGGACCGGTGGCCAGGACCCAGGCAGTGTGAGTGCCACTGAAAATCAGCTTGCGTGCCGCCTTTGGTACGCGTGCCATAGGTTGCCTACCTCTGCTCTATTCTATATCCTCTGCACTAGAACCATACAGTGCACAAGAGTCTACTTTCACCTTTAAGCTTAAGTACATAATGTTTATGTTCCCATGGAGAAATGTAAAGAGTCAGTACCTGAGTGAACAGCCACCTTCTTCACTACATAATTACTGAGAGCTGTAATCTGTCGGGGAATAGGCACAGTTCCACTGGATAGGCCTAAACCAAGTCTTCCATTAGTGGCTTCTCCACAGGCATATACTTTGCCCTCTACAGTTACTAAAAGAAAAAAGGTTTTAAATTTTCATTAATAAAAAATTCACAAATAAGAATTTATTCCTACCTCTTAGAAAATAATTTTACTTTTTATTTTGGGGCTGGGAGGGATGGGAGGGTCTGAAATGCAGAAACCTTGCACAGAGTTATCCTACCTGCAAAAAGGCTTTTGGATCCACCAGCTACCTGTACTACATTCAAGGCAGAAAGCGTTTCAGAGAATGAAGGAACCTTGATCTAGAGTGTTTGGAGAAGAGAGAGAGATTATTGCATAAAATCAGATTTAAAAGTCTGTTACTTGTAAAAGGCAACCAGTTCTTTGCAGTGAAGTTCTAGTATGATAAACTGATTTATCTAATTTAATTAACCAGTGGTTAATAAAATTTTATTTATTAGCTTTTCAGTGGCACTCACTACCCCATTATCTGGACACCTCACAGATAACCAATTAGTTAATTAACTGAAACAGATCAAGTGCTTAAAGCAAGGGATGAGTGTGTTATATAAAACGGAGATAAATAAGTAACCACCACAAGGAAAAGGTGCAGTAGGATATACAAATTGGGTTTTTTTTAAACTATAATTTTCTTAAGTAAACAAACTCTAGTCAGACTCGCAACAAATTACAACCCAAGCAAGTTGGTTAAAATGTCAATCAGCATATCAGAAATCAACATATATGAGCACATTGGCAGAATTTATTTTCTCTGTATCCTTTAAATTGCAGTTAATTCAAAAGTAAAGTTCCATAACAATATGGATTAGCTATAATCAGAAAAACAGTGACAAAGTAACCTATACTCCCCTTCATTACAATTAAGTCTTTTGTCAGGCTGACTTTATATAAACAAAGGCTGACACTTTTTCAAGTGTTCATCATTAACATATATTAAAGTTAGACATATCTTATTATATTACTAAAGTAAATATTTATTTACTGATATGCAGTAAAAAATCTTGTGTTACTAAAAAGACTTCTCTATTACAATTAGTGAAAAAAAAATTCTGAAGGATAATTGATAAAACATAGTGAAAGGTTGAGGGTTTGCATTTGGTTTTTGTTATGGCAGCTTATCCTTACCAAAAAAAAGAGATGCTGTTTACTTTTAAAAGGTTTCTGGCTTCTGAAACTTTAATTTTCCTACTAATTTTGCCCTTCTCTAGGGCTTGACCCAAAGCCCACTGAAGTCAAACAGAAGAATCTCATTGACTTCAATGGCAACTGGAATCAGGATCCAACTGGGGGAAAAAATCATTTCTCCTCCAAATTATATTTCTAAATTGACAAGTTAATGTATCTGCGCACTGGCATCAGTGTCAACTATAATATGAGTAACTCTGGAAACCGCATTTGTTATTAACTGCTTGCTTTGGAATGGACAGAGAATATAATACTTTTGTAGATTTTTACAATCCTATATGAACCTCTGCAAACAAACGAGTAGATCAATTTTTTTATTCTTATTTTAAAATAGGAGCGTTCCTTTTACTCAATTGAATTTTTAAGTAATTACATCTTAAAATGATTAAATAGGTTACACATTTCTTACGTTAAACCATACTGCAGACTCCTCAGAAAAAAACCAAACAGGTGTGTAAAGGGAGAACGTGAGTGCCAGGTTGAGAAGATGCACTTACTTGAAACTTCCCCTCAAATAATTTTTCTCATTAAAATGGATTATACTAGTAAGGGTCAGGAATTCATTTTCTTTCTTTGGATCACTGAACCAGCACCATTGTAAAATTGTGAAAGTTTCCTGGTGTAGAAATAATTTGTAATGACCTACAAACTAAGCATCTCTGCAACAAGCATTCCTATGGTACATGATTGCAAGTTATTGACTACTCCAATCTTTCAGAGTTAAAAGCATAATCTTCTACCCTTTGAAAGCTGGAGTTAGTAGTGAGAAGTTACCTGCTTCAAGAAGGCAGCTGCTAAAATCAAACTGGAACTGAAAAATGTAATTTTAAGATCCAATTTCTCTATCTGCCAGTGACAGACATTTGAATGCTTTTTTAGCCCTGGAAAGTCATTATGTCTAGTCCTGGAGGAGTTTGATAATGAACCTTAAAAACTTTGAATTCAGTGTCTGGTTTATGTACCTCATCAGAGATTTTTTGTTTTACACAAACACTTTTTCAACAAAGGCGATACCTTGGAACCCTTTAGTCCTCCCAACTGATCTTTGTCATTCAGCCCCCAAACAAAAACTTTGGTTCTTATAGTAGCTGCTGATTCCAGCCCTGCCATCTTCTTCCTAACAAGACTGGGTACATTGAGAAAAATAGAAAAATGTCAGTTCCACAGCCTATATACTGTGACATTTGATAAACCTTGACTTGTGTTTTATATTTTAACAATCTATTTTACATTTTAAAATGTAAATATCCTCTCTTTCTGAAATTCAACTCAGTGTAGCTTCACAGTTGTGATTTTCTGAGACCACTATGTTAACTTTTTACCTGTTATTAAAACATTTCTTTTTATAGTTTGCACAGTGAAAGTCCTTTAAAAGCACAAGAGACCCACAGAACTGCAGGATTCTACATTGTATACTGGACATATCATACAGTTAAAGCCAATACTCATAAGTAGGAGTTTTAGCTTTTAACAAAACAAAGCATTTTTCAGCATGAGGCGGCAAAATAAAAAATGATGAAAAAATTATCATCACTGTATACACACAGGAAAAAGACAAAAGGTATACATCAACTAATGTCTTAATTATAAAACTTGTTGAAACTAGAGCCTGGCTGTTTTCTTTTCTCTAGTACACAATAAAATAATTCAGTCGTTTGAGTTGCACAGCCAGTGCTGACATTCTTCTAGTTTAAGGTTAAGATAGCAAGTTTATTTTTTCTTCCAGTTCCCTACCTCCCAGTGTTGGCTTTATCATCATCCTCTTCCTCATTATCGGAAGCAAGGAAAGGGACTGCAGCCAAATCTTCATCCTCTGCCCGGATACGCCCCAGTATGCTGAGACCATGTATTTTGCAATCTATTCCAGAGCTTCTGCACTGCTTTATAGCAATCTCAATATACCTGTGATACTAAAGAAGAAAGATGTAATTGCAATCTTTTGGGTCTATAAGTTTATGGAACATGGAGGATTTAAGATTTTTGCATTGCTGAGTTCCGTCTGTTTTAGAAGTTGATTCTGTAAGATAAATCAAAGGTCCTACTTTTCTGCCCTATTTAGGTGTCAATTTAACTGATATGGATGTTCTCAGCATGCTGGAAGTTTGCTACTAGACTATTTCATTTCTGGGAATGATGATCTCACCTCCAATCTACCACTAAGATTGTGCCCTTCTTGCAGTAACTGGCCACAGTCCAGATTTGTCTCCCTAGGCTGAGGAATAGCCACTCCACTTCTGCCACCCAGCAGATGAGAACTTCCAACCATACCGTTGAAAAAAAAACCTGGTACACGTATTGTTTGCTTGGTTCTGAGGCATTTGCTTTTAAACTGAAAACCTACAATTTCACTGGTGTTTACTCGTAAGACTAGTAATTGTACACATGGACAGTGATTATGCAAAAGCCAATGACGTGGTTAATTATAAGCACCGACATATTGGGAAAACAAAAAATCAAATATAATAATGTAATAACCAAAAGGTACACAAGGACCCTTCTTACAGCAAGATACATTTCCAGTTTGACCATCTGAGAGCTTCTCCTCAAACAGTATTCACTTACCTCTATACAATCACTAAGAAGAGGCACTGTGGTGTCCGCAGGGTTAATGTTGATTGTCTTTAGCTCTATAAGGTTATTTAAAGAATTCCCACCTGTAGAACATTGAAATAAACTGATTTTAAAGGCCATGTACAAACAACACACTTAAATACCACTCCTATCTGAACACTTTACCAAGTTAAATAATCAATATTTGATCATAAAAAAAAAAAAAAAAAAAAAAAAAAAGGGTTTAAAAAAACCCAACAATATAAAAAAATAAAAATTAAAAAAAAAAAAAAAAAAAAAAAGAAGAAGAAGTGTGTTTAAAAAACCCCTACAGTTGAGTACAGTTAAATTTAATGTACCTGAAACCACAACAAGAGAGGGCATGTAGCTGCTGTCTGCAGGATCAACTATCATCTTCAGTCTGTGGACAACTACATCAGGGAAAATCTCTAAACGAATCCAGTGCTAGAAAATAAGTGGTCACACATTCAATGAAAATCCCCTTGACCACAAAATAAAAATAGTTATCTTACTGTTATTTATCATCTATATTGCCAGTCCTTTACTATAATTCACAAGAATTACAAACAATTGAGAAGAATAAATCTTAGCAAACTTAAAAATCAGTATATTTAGAGGGGAACACATACATCTAAATATACTTTAGACGAACTGTATTTGTAACATTGAGATGACAGGTAGTGCATAAAAAAAAATTACAAGATGCACTACAAGCCTTTTTTTTTTTTTAAACTGTGTGCCAGAGTTGGCATAGCATTCAGAAGTATGGCTCAAGCTTGCCTTTCCTTGTGAGCCAGAAGACTGCCAACATTGTTCACTGCCATCAATCAAACGTGAAGCCTGATTCACAGAAGAAGACACATTCAAATTCTTAACAATTCGTGACCAGTCATCCAGTAGCATTCCTCGCTGACTGCTATGATGTCTCTTCAGCTGTTTTCCAGAACGCCCACAAAATACGGGAGACTGACCTATTTAGTTCAAAAAGTTATACTATAAACCATGTATTGTTAAAGAATTTACATTTCATAAAAAAAAAAAATACTATGACAAGAGCAAACATTCAAATCAGACTTCAAAATAAATACATAGTTATCAGATAGACTATTTAGCCCAAAACGTATTTGGAAGTGAAGCATGAGGATTTGGTCATGTTACTGCCATTAAAAGGACACAACTTGAAGTGTAGTTCTTTTAAAAATGAATTAAAAATAGTGTCAAGCACTACACATCCATGAGTCCTCATGCCCATTTTTGTGGTAGTCACATTTTCTTTTCTTTTTTTCCCCTCAATCTTCTCTGGTGTTGTATGTATGTTGTATGTCTGACTGTCACAAGGGGAACCCAACTACAGGCCACTGAGGTGCAAACTTCACCAATGGAAGAAAGGATCTGAGAATCCCCTTCAAAATTTTGGTTGTTGTAGGGTGCATGAAGATTGTACAGTTATCCACTGGAGTATCAAAAGCACTGTCTGCTGCTAAATGAACTCACAGGGAACTGAACAAAAACCCAAAGACTTATGGGTAAGTAGATACTCTAAGACAGCATTGATTCCAGCGGAGTCCAGAGACAAATTGCTTTTTGATGAGTCCAAGCAGAGAAACGCTTCCATTTAGGTGAGTAACAGATTCTTGTAGACTTCTACTTTGGTTAAGGATGAATTGCACCCTCCTGGAACACAAGCCTTCTATCTCCAATACCCATCCAAACACCAGGCTCTGAACTGCAGTTGTCCTGGACTGGAGTGCGTGGCCTTGTCCCTGTGTTGCATTAGAAGGTCTGGCAACATGGGGATGTTCTTGGACGGTCACACTGAGAGCTTCAACAGATCCACGAATCAGAACTGTCTTGGCCAGTTGGGTGCAATCACAACGACTCCAGCTCTGTCTCGGAGGAACTTCTGTACAACCAAAGGAATTGGAGGGAGGCACACCCCAAGCGACCCTTCCATAACATCAGGAGGGTATCTCACAATGAGTCTTTGCCCAGGGCTGCTGTGGATCAGTACTGACGAAGTTTTCTGTTCACCTGTGAGGCAAGAAGGTCCCAGGCTGGCATTCCCCACTGAGCGAAGACATTGTTGAGAACCAAAACCGTGAATAACGCATTTGTGACTTGGGTAAATATGTCTGCTCAGGTAGATTTTGCATCCCTGGTAAGTATGCAGCTGATAGGATTATGCTATGTTTGATCCACCAATCCCAGAGGATGACTGCTTCTATGACAGAGGTGGGCAAACTACAGCCCGCAGGCCACATCCAGCCCACAGGACCGTCCTGCCCAGCCCCTGAGCTCCCGGCCGGGGAGGCTAGCCCCCGGCCCCTCCCCTGCTGTCCCCCCTCCCCTGCAGACTCAGCGCGCCGCTCTGCCAGCACTCTGGGTAACAAGCTCCTGCCGGGCAGCACGGCAGCATGGCTGGCTCCAGCCAGAGGGCGCAGCTGCCAGTCCTGCTGCTCTGAGCGGCATGGTAAGGGGGCAGGGAGTGGGGGGGTTGGATGAGGGGCAGGAGGTCCAGGGGGGCAGTCAGGGGACAGGGAGCAGGGGGCAGTTGGATGGGGCAGAAGTTCTGGGGGGAGGGTGCGGTCAGGGGATGGGGAACAGGGGGGGTTGGATAGGTGTAGGAGTCCCGGGGACCCTGTCAGGGGGCGGGGGTCTGGATAGGGGTCGGGGCAGTCAGGGGACAGGGACCGGGGGAGTTGGATAAGAGGTGGGATCCTGGGGGGGCAGTCAGGGGACAAGGAGCGGGTGGGAGGTTGAATGGGTCGGGAGTTCTGAGGGGGGCAGTCAGAGGGCAAGAAGTTGGAGGAGGCAGATAGGGGGCAGGGGCCAGGCTGTTTGGGGCAGCACAGCCTTCCCTACCCGGCCCTCCATACAGTTTTGCAACCCCGATGTGGCCCTCGGGCCAAAAAGTTTGCCCACCCCTGCTCTATGCACACAAAAAGAGAGATCTTGTTCTCCCTTGCTTGTTTATATGAATCACTATTGCCATATTGTCCACATTATCCGAACATGTTTGAACTGGATGAGTGGGAGGAAGGCACTGCAGGCCCCACACACTGCCCTGAGTTCTAGTAAGCTGATGTGCATTCTGGACTCCCAGAATCCAGACACCTTGTGACATATGATTGCCCATGCGCACACCACAACCCAGTGGAAGGCACCAGTAACGATGGTTGCCTCAGTTGTTGGTGTGAGAAAAGGAATCCCTACCTGAACCTTCTCCGGTTTTGTCCACCAGAGAAGAGAGCTTAATACCTTGGGAATAATTGTGACCTTGTCCTTTATGGTGCCCTTCTTTTGTGAGTACATAGGGGGAAGCCACGCTTGTAGGCATTGTAGATGAAGTCTGTGTCACATGTGTGCATGAAGCCATGTGGCCAAGGAGGGAAAGACAAGTTCCAATTCAGTCCTGTGTCTGATAGTGAGCTGGTGTACAAGAATGCTTGTGACGTAAAATCTTTCAAGAGGTAGATGTGGCTCTTGCTGTAGTCAAGTCCAACGTCACCCCTACGAAGTTTATGCACCTTGTGAAGGACAATGTGGATTTTTCGTAATTGAGGCAGACACTCAGGGAAGGTAAAAGACTGAGCTGAACACGGGTTGCTCTGTGGACCTCTGAGTAGGAGTCGCCTGTGAGAAGACAGTTGCCAAGGCATGGAAAGATTAAATCCTTCTCTTCTCATCCAAGCAGCCTCCACCAAAAAAACTTTTGTAAACACCCTTGGTGCTGTGGCCAGACTGAAGGGGAGAACTCTGAATTGGTCATGGTCAAAGAGAAAATTGAGGAACATCCAGTGGGCTGGGATGGACATCTATAGGAAAAAGCGTGCCTTTCATGTTGAGAGACACAAGCCATGTGCCCTCCTCTAACAAGGGAATTATTGACACCACAGATATCATGCAGAATTTTACTTACTGGATAAACTTGTTCAAGTGAAGTAGATAGAGAATTGATCTCCATCCTCCATTCCTCTTAGGAATTAAGAAGGAGAACAGAATCCTATGGTGTTGAATTGGAACCTTTCCTATGTCTCCCGTGAAGAGCAGGAAGTTCACCTCCTGTTGTAAAATCTCCTTCTGAAAGTGGTCTCTGAAGAGGAACTGAAAAGGGGGTTTGTGGGCAGGAGTTACCACCCTGGATAAACTCTAATTAGTTTATTAGTCTGTGGTTAGGGCCTTCCAGTTTTGGGAAAATTGGGTAAGACGACGGCCAAACATATGAATAGAGGAATGAAAAGGCATCAATAAAGGGACACAGATCTGGACAGTCCCATCAAAAAAACTCTTCACCTGGGGGTTAGAGTACGAAGTGGCGGTGGATGTTGCAGAAGCTGGGTTCCTGGGTCTACATATCCTCTGTGTCTTGCATGGTGGCTCCTGAGGATGTTAATGATAAAGGCACTGATGTAGCACCTAAAGACCCCACTCAGGCCTCTGTGAGATGGTAGTGGTTTTGGAGCAGTTTCCACTTATCCCTTCTGAAGAATAGTGTACCTTCTCCATCCACACAAAGGATACACAGATGCTGATCCTCTCTATATTAAGGTTCTGAATTAGCTCCCATCACCATAGTAACCAACTGCTTCTTAGTAGAGGTACTTTGAAAGCCTCAGGTCACTCTCTCTCCACTGGTTCCCCATAGGAGAACTAGTTCAGGAAAGTCAGATCACTCTGGGGACCTTGTCTTTTAATGAGCCACCTGTCCTTTCGTGTGCATTGGACATCAGCGATTATCAGCAGAGAATCTGCTTTAGCCACCTCCACATCCACACTAGGCCTGGAAATGTGAAGGAGGGAAAAATCATATGTCATTAAACATTAAGGTCTGGCTGATCTGAGAATCTTCAACACTTCAGAAACGGGTGGGAGGAAGGAGAAAGGCAAAGTCAAACGGTACGAGATCAGACAAACTGGGGGAAGGGGGCAGAAGAAAAATCGAAAAAGCAAAGAACTCATTGTAGATCCCAGTAGTAATATTAATGAGGAACAGAGGAGCTCAGAACTGCTCTGGGTGCCTATTCCTGCTTCAGAAGCAAAATATTTTAGTGGATTACCAGCAGATTGGTCACTGGGAGGGGTGTCCTTGCTTCTCAGACCTCTGAATAGTCTCCAGGCCATGCAGAGGAATAACCTCCACCCATTTTCAAGGTCACAATCTTGTTCTAGAGCACTTAAGGGCTGAGCTGGCATGCTCCTTTTGAAGAGGAACTGCAAAAAACCTAGGTGCACTATCTTCATCTGATGGCATGAAGGAGCTATAGATGTGTTTGGATTGGCAGTGGAGGGCAGTAAAATAAAGTCATTATTTCATTTTATTCCCACTCTAGTTGCAAACTCAATTCTGACATAACAGGGAGTAACTGTCACTTAACACTACTTTAAATATAATTTAGCACACAAATAGCTATTTAAAAATTTTTACTCAAGATCCTATCAAAATTAATCATGCAGAATTACCCTCAGAAAAGCTTAAAGGGGCATTCTGATGCATTCAATATTGAACTGCAACATAAGGTCCTAATTTGTACTAAACAATTCATTTCCTAGTAAGTTAGTTACAATGTTAAACTTCTTAATCTAATAAAATTAAGCCTAAAAACATGATTTCAAGAGGTATTTAATGCATTTTAAATTAATGTCAGCAATTTCCAATTTTGAAATATACCTGGTTCATTTATTCTGCTGAAAGTATGCCGGGTGTTATGCTTTCTGGTTTTGAAACAGGTGTCACAAAAGTCAAAGTCATCACAGTTTCTACATTTGAACCTAGGCCCATTGATAGGAAACATCTGACAGCCATCACACCTGATTTTAACAAAGAGACAATTAATGTGGTTGATCTGAAAAAATTATAAGATATAATATATTGTTACACAGATTCTCATGGCACAGAATTTATTGTAACAGCATTCATAAATGAAGACGTTTCTTTATTCCTTCCCTTCACAGTCCCTTCAGCTTGTGGACAAAACTGCACACAGTTTTCTATTATACTTATCTAAGAAATTTCAGTTATGATAGTAAAGTTATATGCCAAGTGGTTCAAGAAATGATAGAAATGAAAACTAACTTACGTGACCCCTGGATGAATGCTGGGGACCAATTCCATTTCTGACAATAAACCAGTCCAGTGAGACTGCTGAGGGAAGTCTACGATGACATCTTTTCCATTGGCACTAAAAGCTGTGACAAAACATGCAGAGACAGATAATTTTGTGAAAATATCTAAAAAAATTAATTAGAAATGGCTACAGTCTACTAGCCAAAATTGCTTTTTATAAGCGATTCCTTCTAGGAGGTTAGGATTTATTTCAGAATGCATCTTTATTCCAATGGAATCATCTGTCTAGTCACAGTAATCAAAAAATAAAAATCATTTAAATGTTTTGCCAGCTTTTACTTATTTAACATTTGCCCTGTGGCCTAGCTTTGTTCCTTCACAACATTATTTGAAACAATATTTGCATTACCTATTTTTCCCAATGCTCACATTAACTTGCACAGTTTAGAAATTTTATGAGCTTCTCAAAGAATATCAGGAAAGACAAACAATACAACTATGCGTGGAAGGATTAAATTTATATCAGTAAATGTCAATTTCACTGTACACATACAAACCAGCAAAAAAAATTATTTCCGTCAATAATCAAAATATACAGATAGGCAAAGAAAGAAAAATGCTGCTTGAGAGAGCGTGCCTTCAGACCCCAGCCAGGGGCAGTGCCTTGACTCTGTTCAGGCTCAAGAGGCTTCAAGAGCGCACAGGTCCTACTGAGGTGGTCTCCAAACACAACAGCCTAGTGAGTGTCCACAGCTGGGGAAGCTCTACTAGAGCTGGGTGTGAGACACCACCACACACCAGTTCTAATGTGTAAAAGTACCTTGAGAAAGCAGATCAAAGTATTAACAAAAAGGGGACAGAAGAGCATTTGTGTTTCCAGCTCTCACTGGGCAACAACAAAAAATATAGTCTCTTTGATCATTATACAGTCTTCCGCAGGGCAACATCAGCTGTTGCTGTGCCAAAAGTTTCTCTTCCTTTCATTTTATAAAGCAAGAATACTATCCATATAGTTTAAAATGTGTAATTTTTTTTTTCATTTTTGGAAGTCTACATTACCTTTTACAATCCCCACGCTCCTGTGAGTAACAGATCCCCATTTGTATTTGGGTGTAGTAACTGAGGTTTTCACATGCACTTTGTCACCAATCTTAATGTGAGAAGGAGAACTCTGTGGTGGGAATCCTAGAAGTTTAAAAAATAAGCACGTTATTTTTTAAGCTTGCATTCTCCTTTGACATACTGTACAGATACTTACTAGACCAGTGGTCCTCAAACTGTGGGACGCACCCTCCAAATGTTCATGGGGGAGGCGGTTGACATACGGCGGGGCCAAGGCCAGCCCCCACGGGGATCGGGGAAGGAGTGCCACACAGCCCTGCTCTGCTGCCAGACCAGCTCAGACCCCAGCCACAGTTCCATATCACCCCCGGCCCAGCTCCGTCCCCAGCCACAACTCCACTCCAACCCCAGCGAAAACCCAGCTCCGGACCCAGCCATAGCTCCACCCCCACCCCCTGCTCTGCCCCCATTCCCTCTCCGCCCCCAGGCCAGTGCTGCCTCTACCTTCAGCTCCTTCCCCATACCCAGTTCTGCTCCTCACTCCACCTTCAGCCCAAGCTGCTTTGCTGAGCCAACTGTGCAGTAATGGAGTGAGGACACGGACAGATTCCATTGCTGGTAAGAGGAGGCGCAACAGGAAAAGTTTGGGCACCACTGTACTAAACAGCAGTTAATGAATATTCAACTCACCTACAAGCTCAACGTGGATATATCTGACCCAGTAAGTGCCACCCTTTTGTTGCCAATCACATTGCACATTGAGGTCATGTAGTCCATCTCGATCCAATTTAATAACTTTACCTACATCTCCTTCACAAACTTCCTCATAGGTCCTGCAGCATCTAACCATCATCCCCACCTAGACAAAACAAGATAATAAAATCCCATAAAGCCTGCAGTTAAAGGAGCGCTTAGGGGAAAGTAACATTCCACACAGCTTTAACCACCCTGCTTACCTGAATGTTCTCTCGCACATACACAGCATAATCATCATTACTTAAGAAATCAGCTCGTTTCTTGTAAGTTTGGCTCTCTGTAACAACAGCACCACTAGACTGTAAAAGAACACACGCAACAAAGAGGGAAGTTTTAAAAGTGTGTAGTTGCTTTCAGTGGAGAGAAATAAGCACATTGCAGGGATAGTGAAGATAAAGAACAAGGAAACAGGATAACTCTGTGATTCAACTCACTAAAGCGCTAGCATTTACGGTCTGCTGCACTTGAGACTATGGCTTAGTACCCAGAATCACTGGGCAAGCTGAGTAATAGCAAGTTTCCAGGCCTCCTGAAGCAAGCCAAAGAGTTACTATTACAAAAACTGCTCAAAAAACAAAAGGGGGGGGGGGGGACAGCAAACAAATCTTTTTAATTTAAGCCACCTACTCAACCTTGATGATATATCTACATTTTTTTCTCCATATGTTTTTCCTGTGAAGAAACGGTGGGTGAAATATTGGTGACATTGTTTATTTGTTTTACTCTTTGAGATTATAAATAGGTTTAGAATTGTATACACTAACGTCCAGTTAACAGAACCAAAGTTAATAAATGGGGTCACACTAGTCTTCTCAGGGAATTCTCTCTTTCAAGATCTGAAGGTGTCATCTAAAGAAAATATGGCAGGAAAGACTATTTCATTTTCAGTGAATCTGAGGAAACCAAGAATACTGCAGATATTCCTCTTGACTGCTATTTACTGCTATAACCTCTGATACACAGATTTAGGTTTCCTGAAAGCATACAGGAAAAATAGTGCAATTCATATTCAGAACTGCGATGGGTGACAATGTTAGTTTGATAGGCCACTTTATGGTCTTTGCCTTTGAAAGCATAGTTTTTATAAACAAAAAAATTAAGTGATTTCACTTGTGGCTTTCAGTGCCATTCAAGTCATGCTTTGAGTAGCCAAAGTATCATACTTTTATTTTTCAAATCACTGGGGTAGGAGAAGGAGAGATACTTTAAAAATGTCTCAACTTCAAATTCAGTCAAGGTTGATGTAGTTCCCAAAATAGGCTAAACTGTATGTTTGCAATCATTCCTGAAGCCTGAACTATCCGACACACTGGTGACACTGAAATGCTTGTTAATGCACTAGCAAAGTGTGTTGTCTACTGCAAAAATTCACAGATGTAGTCTCCTATAAGAAATATATGACCAGTAATTATGGTCTACAGTTCAGTATTGAAGAAAAATGCCAAGTGAAATGCTATAGATGCAGGTCTTTCAAAACTTAAAACTGTTGATGAACAGATATGACGGGGGTAGCATGACACCCTTACGCTATCCAAATTTGTAAGTAAAGGATATAATTACACATCTTGAAATCTATGTAGCATATTTTTAAATCAATTTTTGAATGACTGTAAATACTAACGACAGGACAAGCAGCCTCAGCTTCTTCCACATCTTCTACCATCTCCTCATCTGAATATTCATCAGACACAGTATCAGCATCTGAGAGATCAGTAATCTGGACATCAGGGTGATCCAACAGCCAACCAACCAAGGCTTCCACTCCTAGCAGAGAAAAGAATGAGCCATCCAAATTAATATGGGCTTCTTTGGTATGTCAACAGAGGTTTAAATTCTCCATAATAGTATCATTTTAGTCTGTTAATTTCATGGTAATTATGTAAAATACCTGGTAATCCAGAAGCACTTCCAGAGGTCCCTGAGAGCGACTTCAGTGCAAATTCAATATTTTTCCTAGGAAATCCCATTTCCATAAGCTGAACTACAATAGGGAGGGGTGGAATGGGAGATTGCTTGCGTTTCTTCACTTTTGCAGGTCGGATATGCTGCACTGTGACGGGTGTTGTGGCCTCACTGGAGCTACAGTCTTCAAACAGTGGAGTGGAAGGATGAGTGGACTCCACAGCTAGATACTGGCACACTGCCAAAGCAGCAGCCTAAATGAAGACAAGTAAACACACACTGAAGTCTATGTAGAACTAGCAATCTACATGTACTGTACACCAGTAAATGTTCAGCTTCATTTACAGAATCTTTGAAAAATGAGAGGAGTATAAAATAATAGTCATCAATAGGAATTTGAATTAATTAGAGTGCTCAGTAGAAAGTTTTAAATGAGGAAAGAACACGGATTGTACCTCAAGCTCTTGTTTGTCAAATATTGCTTTCACAGGCGATGGCTGGGTAGCAGCTGTCAGAAGCTGCTGTAAGAGGATCATGGGAGGTTGAGGTCCTTCAGGAGACATATCTCCTATGTCAGGGGATGCAACTGCTCCATCCTCTGAAATAAACAAGTAAGTTTTAGTCAATAAAATTACAATTAATATAAGGTAAATTATGCTGAGTTAAAGTGCCTTGTGGATCAAATGTACAAAGGAATGATGTCCACCACATTCCATCTCAAATTTTGGTGTGCATTTAGAAGGAAGTATATGCAGTACAGCACATTTCCTGAACACAAGCCTCAAAGGAGCTAAACTTCTAGTCAAACACTAGCTTTACTAGCATATCTAGAGCTAGTCTGGTAGAAGCTACTGGCACAGTGGACATGCACTATTAAGCTTGAATTCTTATCTTACAAGACCTGCCATTATTACAAAAGGAAGTATACTACGCTCTTGGAGAACACTTGGTATAGTTCTTGAGTTACCTCCCCCTCTGACTGATGGTGAGAGCATGTTTGATAGGCTCTGGATGTAGGGTGACCAGACGTCCCGATTTTATCGGGACTGTCCTGATATTTACTTGTTTGTCCCGCGTCCCGACCAATGTTCGGTCGGGACGCAAATTGCCCGATATTTTGCCCTCCGTGCCCCCCTGCCCCAACCCCTCCCCGACTCCGCCCCCTCCCTCCCCCATTGGATCCCTCCCCACCTTCCCACCCTTACCCCGCCCCCTCACTGACCCATTGGATCCCTCCCCAAATCCCCGCCCTGGCCCCGCCTCTTCCCCAAGCACGCCGCATTACTCCTCCTCACCCCTCCCTCCCAGGCTTGCGCTAATCAGCTGTATGGAGGCGCAAGCGCTGGAGGGAGCAGGAAGAAGCAGGACATGGCACCCAGCTCAGGCGAGGTGGAGCGAAGGCGAGCTGGTGCGGGGGAGGGGGGGGGTGGCGTGGAGCTGCCAGTGGGAGCTCAGCCCCCACCAATTTTTCCTATGCTCTGGCTCTTTTTTTTTTGTGGGCTTTTTGCTTTTGGTTTTTCCGCCGCCGCTGGCTCTTGGGTTTTTTTGTTTTTTTTGTTGCACCACCAGCACCCGATATTTCACATCTCTTATCTGGTCACCCTATCTGGATGGAGCCCTCTCTCTCCCTAGCAAGAGGGAGAGTCATTAAACGAATATTCTATGACCTCAGAGATCACCACTCCTCCAAAAGAGTCATTTTGACTGACTGGGTTTGGATTCTGTACTTTTGAAGGACGTTCTCCCGTTGCTCCAGTAGCAGAAGAAAGGAATGAAATATATACTGACTCAACATTTGGTGCCCAAGACCAGTAATAGCTGATATGCTCTCAAACCAGAAAAGACTAGAAAGAAATATTAAATAAAATAGAGATGTCCCAGCATTCCATTTTCCCCATACTACTAATATAGCACTTGTTTCTAGCTCTGACAAGTTAGAGGATATCAAATTTTAAAATGACATCCATCTGATCATCTTGCCTTTTCCAACATTCAGTTGAGTTTCAACATGATTTTAGCAGATGCTAGCACAGGAGCCACAGAACCACCAATCGTTACTTTATACAATCAGAGAAAACTTTAAAACCCTGCTTTCAGGAGGCATAAAGTATTCATCTTCATTTTTTTTGTAAGTACTGAACTATAAGTTGCTAAAAAATCAATTAAGCAAAGTGAAAGCAAGATGATAATTAGAATTTTGTGATAAAGCTGGTTACCTAATTTATTAATACATGTTCATTTCTTATTGGTTACGGAATGTTAACACTTGTAAAACCTCAGCAGTTGCACAAAATACAGTAGAACCCCAGTTACAAATGCCTCAGGAATGGAGGTTGTTCATAACTCTGAAATGTTCATAACTCTGAACAAAATGTTATGGTTGTTTTTAAAAGTTTACAAGTGAACTTTGACTTAATATCACTTTGAGATTTTATTATGCAGAAGAAAAATGCTGCTTTTAACTATCTTAGTTTGAATGAAACAAGTTCTTACCTTGTCAAATCTTTTTTTTTTTTTTAAACTCTCCCCCCCTCTTTTTTTTTTTTTTTTTTTTTTTATTTATCACATTATTTTATTTTTTTTGTTGCTTTTTTTTTTTTTGGTTATTGCTGCTGCCTATTTGCGTACTTCCGGTTCCAAATGAGGTGTGTGGTTGACCTGTTAGTTCGCAACTCTGGTGTTCATAACTCTGAGGTTCAACTGTATATGCAAGTTTAAAATTTTAGAGTATATCTCTCCATTGTGTTCCATATCCCAGTGAATTAAGAAGGGGCATCTGGTGATGACTTGAGCAGTTCTCATCCACATGTTTAAGAGGAGCCGAATGAATTAAAGTGCAATAGACATTAGACTTCCTTTTCTCCACCATCCCCCAAGACCACTATTTTCTGCACTTAATTTCAACCCACAGTGTGTAGCTCCTCTTGAAGTAGAAAGAGGAACTGCTTAAGACATCAATCACCACTTTGAAGATGACAGAAGGAGCCATAACAAGAGGTACAAATGTGTTTTATTTAAATTTTGGGGTAGCATTGAGAAGCGTTTACAAAGTTAGTATTCAAACAACAACAACAACAACAACAACAACAACATTAAAAAGAGTCATATTAAATATGTAAGAGTCATAAGTTAGGTGATCAACACTTTAGTGTCCAAAATCTATGCCTGCCTAATGAGGCATCTTTAAGAAACGTACTAGTAGTTTTTAAACTGCAATATGTGTTTTAACTGTGTATATTTCTTACTGATGAGATTTGATTTGGGGGGGGGGAAGGGTTTTTATGTTGCTTTGAATGTTGTATGTAGAAATAGGATAACACTTTCAGGACCAGTAAATATTTTCAAAAACTATTTCTAAATTATCATCTCTGAGTCTTTGAGGCCAAAAGCCTGAGTTCTGTCCTCAGACCACAACATGCAAGGTACATACTCATCAAGTATACTTGCTGAATAACATCATCACACAACCCGTAACCACACATATTAGTTACATTTTAAACTAGAGAGGACATTGAAGATGACATTTTATTTTGAAGACTAATAATCAGCAAGAGGTTAAATATTGCAAAGCATGTGGCTGACAGGATAACAAATTCATCTTGTTACAAAAAAAAGCTGTACCTGTGGGAATCGATCCAGCCTCTTGTACAGCTGGTTGAGATAAGATCTGCCTTAATTTATCCTGGTGAGATAGCAGAGCTCGACCTGCTTTCAATATGTACAGTTTTAACTGTTGGCATCTCAGCAGATCCAAATCCACTTGACCTATCAAAAACATTAAATGCCCATTAACCAGAAAGCAATAGTATTCAAAGTAACAAGCAAACATTTATTTTTACAATCTGATGATCCCATCACAAAAATACATTTTTAGTACCGACTGTCATGAATGGTAAGCTCAAACAAGATGAAAGTACTAAAATATAAAAAGTTTAAGTGCATCATTATAAGAAACCCACACTGGACCTACTCCAGATGTTAATACTAAGACAGTGCCTCCCAGCTGTCATGCAGTTGGTGGACTTCAGGTCTGTCTAGATGAACAGTTAGTGGGTGGCACTCGGGGTGCTATTCTACAGCGCACTAACGTATTGTGCACCAACACTTTTTGTATAGGTGCCGCAACCATGCACTGATGTACGGCCAATGTGCAGTAGGAAACTTTTAGTGCACAGTAGCGGGATCCACACACACAGCTGATGAACGGCACGCTATCGTGTATTTACACCACAGCTTGACATGCACTGAGTCACACACACGGTTTAAAATGCAACAGATTAGAGCAGACTAGATAGATATCAGGTGCATCAACTATTTTCAGACAATTCAATACACGACAAAGACTCCAGCCTCAAACTACATTTACATCATAGACAGCAGCCATTCTTCCAGCCAAGATATAAACTGGATTCCCTCTACAGCGCATCAATGCACTTCCTTGCATACTTGCATGTATTTCTCCAATATACAACTCTTACTACCACTTACCCCAATGTGGAGCATGTGCCTTCATATATCGCTTCCTACTCAATGCTGACCATGTAGAAAACAACTTTCCACAGAACTTCTGTACCTTCCTAATATCTATTTAATGTTTGCAATATTTTCCAGAGAAGGGCTAACGTATGACAGATAGGAAACTGTACCTGAAAGACCCTGGTTGGGAGACTTCATTCTGTGTTTTTCTACTTTACTTCCGGCCAAGTTTACCAGCTGAGCCCAGACAGACAACATGGGTTCAGTGAATGGCAAGTTGTTCACATTAAAAGCCACCACTGGAAGCTAAAAGAACCAAAAAGTTACGCATTTTTCAAATCTTTAGAAATGCATAAAAACTTATGGACTGTTTATATTTTAAGAGGATAACTAGTGTTCATTTAATTACTCTTGAACTGGAACAATTGAAGAGGACTTCTGTCTCTAAAAACACTCAGAAAATAAAGGAGCTGCTAGGACTGTAGTCATATGTAGAGGGATCTGAGCATCACTGTCAGAAAGGAAAAGCAGATAGCATGAGCATCAACTGCAACTCCTACAACAGACTGGGGCTTTAAGTGCACGGGAGCCTTTTATGCTGTGACTTCACAAGGCAAAAAAAGGTGTGTTAACTCAAGGTAAAATCCTAATGAAGACAAGGCAGTTTCTAGTTTTCACACCAATTAGCAGATGAGACTATGGTGTATCCTAGCCTTTAACTCAACTTGCTTATTAACATGAAAAAGGACAGTTACCTGTTCCGTAACTGGCGTTCTTCGAGATGTGTTGCTCCTGTCTATTCCACAGTAGGTGTGCGTGCTCGCCATGTGCACCGGTGCCGGAAGTTTTTCCCTTAGCAGTACCCGTACTGGGGGAGCACCGCTGCGACTCCTGGAGTGGCGCCTGTATATCGCGCTATAAGGGGAGCTACGGGCTCCCCCCACCCTCGGTTCCTTCTTGCCGGACAACTCCGACAGAGGGGAAGGAGGGCGGGGCGTGGAACAGACAGGAGCAACACATCTCGAAGAAAGCCAGTTATGGAACAGGTAACTCTCCTTTCTTCTTTGAGTGATTGTTCCTGTGTATTCCACAGTAGGTGATTCCAAGCAATATCTGTTGGAGGTGGGTAGGAGCTCACGATGGTTCGGGACGAAGTACCGCCCTGCCGAATCCGGCGTTATCCCTATACTGGGAGACGATCGCGTAATGCGAAGTAAATGTGTGAACTGAGGCCCACATGGCCACCCTACAAATGTCCTGGATGGGGACACTGGCGACGTAGGCAGCTGATGAGGCCTGACCCTTCGTAGAGTGTACCCTTACAATCGGTGGTGGGGAAATCCCTGCCAAATCATAACACGTGCGTATGCACGAGGTGATCCAGCGGGAAAACCACTGGGTGGAAATGGGTTGCCCCTTAGCCCGTTCGGCCGAGGCAATAAAGAGTTGAGAGGATTTCCAGAACGGCTTAGTCCGATCCAGATAAAAAGCCAACGTCCTACGCACATAGAGCGTGTGGAGGTGGCATTCCTCACTAGAGGAGTGGGGCTTGGGACACAGCGTACGGGAACAAACGGTCAAGGCCCTTCTGGAAACGGGAGGTCAATGAGTGGGAGAAAACCGAGTGGCCTTGCACCGGCGGGTGAAAGGCTGATATAGCCGCCAGGTGCACCCTGACCAAGGCAGGTGCCAGTCCCTGGGCCCTAAGGGATAAGAGGTAGTCCAGGATAAACTGGAGAGGTGCGGCGGAGGGGGACACTCCCCGCTCACTCGCCCATCTGGCGAACCTGGACCACTTCGCCATGTACGTCTGACGCGTGGACAGTTTCCTGCTTTCCAGGAGGACTCGCCTTACCTGCTCCGAACACCTATTCTCCTCCTCATTCAGCCACGGAGCAGCCACGCTGTCAGGTGAAGCGCGGCCAGATTGGGATGGAGGAGGCGCCCACCCCCATCCTGAGAGAGAAGGTCCGGGCGGAGCGGCAGCGCTCTCGGGGGGGGCGCTAAGAGGCGTAGGAGGGGCCCGTACCAATGCTGGCGGGCCCACGCCGGGGCTATGAGAATGACTCTCGCCCTGTCCGCTTTCACCTTCTGAAGGACCTTGGTGATAAGGGGGAACGGGGTAAAGGCATAGAGGAGCTGACCTGACCAGCTCAGGAGGAACGCATCGGAGATCGCGCCTTCCCCCACTCCTCCCCTGGAGCAGAACCAGGGGCAACGCCGATTCTGACGATTTGCAAACAGGTCGATCTAGGGAGGTCCCCACTCTTGGAAGAGCCGGTGAGCGACCTCCGAGTGGAGCAACCACTGGTACTGGGGGGAGAAGACCCTGTTGAGGCGGTCCGCTTGCGTACTGCGGACGCCCGGGAGGTGAGCCACCCTCAGGGAGATATCGTGGGCTATACAGAACTCCCATAGGTTTAGGGCTTCCCAGCAGAGGCCTAGGGAGCGAGTACATGGCGGCGGTGTTGTCCGTGAGGACTCTGACCACCTTGCCGCGGAGGTGCGTGAGAAACGCCAACGGAACCGCCCTGAGCTCCTTGACGTTTATGTGAAGGGGCAAGTCCGGGCCGAGCACGTTCCCTGGGTTTGCACGTCCCTCGTGTGGGCTCCCCAGCCCAGGTCCAAAGTGTCGGACATCAGGTCTATGGACGGGTTGGCCTCCCTGAAGGGAATCCCTTGCAACATATTGCTTGGGCAGGACCACCATAGGAGAGAAGCGAGTATCGGGGACGGGACCGTGAGAACCTTGTCCAGACTGTCCCAAGCTTGGGAGAACTGGGAGGCCAGCCATAATTGGAGGGGCCTCATACGGAGTCTGGCATGGCGGACCGCGTAAGTGCATGCCGCCATGTGTCCCAGAATCCGAAGACACGCCCTCGCCGTGGTCACCGGGAAGGCCGTTACCGAGGCGATGAGACCTCTTAGGGTCTTGAACCTGTCCAAGGGGAGAGAGGCTGTTGCCCTGGAGGAGTCCAGCAGGACCCCAATGAACTCTATGCGCTGAACGGGCACTAATGTTGATTTGGTCTCGTTCACGACCAGGCCTACATCGGCGCATGTCGAGAGGAGCAGCTCTACGTGGGACTCCACCTCGAAACGAGACTCCCCCTTGAGGAGCCAGTCGTCCAAGTAAGGGAAGATTTGTATTCCTTCCCGCCTGAGGCAGGCCGCTACCACCGACATACATTTCGTGAAAACCCTGGGAGCTGTGGATAGGCCAAATGGGAGGACCGTGAATTGGTAATGGTCCATCTCCACCATGAATAGGAGGAAGTGTCGGTGTCCCTTGAAAATATGGACATGAAAGTACGTGTCCTGGAGATCCAGGGCCGCGTACCAGTCCCCCGGGTCACGGAGGGGATAATAGAGGCCAGGGACACCATGCGGAACTTAGAACGGGTTAGAAAACTGTTCAGGTCGCGCAGGTCCAGAATAGGCCTGAGGCCCCCTTTCGCTTTCGGGATCAGGAGGTACCGGGAGTAGAACCCTTTGCCCTGGAACTGAACCAGTACCCTTTTCACCGCCCCTAGGTGGAGCAACCGGTCCACCTCCTGACGCAGGAGGCGGACATGTTCCTGGTCCCCGGGGGCCATCGTGGATGGCGGGTGATTTGGCGGGGGTCAGGTGAACTGCAACACGTAGCCCTTGGAGATAGTACTGAGGACCCATTGGTCTGAAGTAATGCGGGACCACGCCCTGAGGAAGGCAAACAATCGGTTGCCGAACACAAACTTTATTAATCGGGGGGTCTCCCTGGCAACAGGCCCGGTGCCCCCCTGCAGATAGTCAAAACCACCTCTTCCCTTGCCTCTTTCCCTTAGAGGGACCGGGCTGCGGGGCAGAGTGGGACTGCCTCTGAAACTGACGCTTCTGGTCTATAGGCCTTTTGTACGGGGGCTCATATCTGCTCCTCACAGGTTGAGCGCCGAAAGCGATTTGGCCTTGTCCTTAGCTGGGGGGACATAGAGGCCCAAGGTCTGCAAGGTGGTGCGGGAATCCTTCATCCCATGCAGCCTGATGTCCGTCTAGTCCGCGAAGAGTGCCTTGCCATCGATTGTGCCTCCGTCGACAGCCCGGACAACAAGAGCCACGACGCCCTGCGCATAGTGATCGCGGAAGCCATTGAGCGGGCCGCCGTGTCTGCCGCATCGGATGCCGCTTGCAGGGCCGCTTTAGCCGCCACCGACCCCTCTTCCACCAGGGCCTTGAAGTCCTTCCTGTCCCGGTCCAGGAGGAGGGGCTCAAATTTAGGCAGGGACTCCCACAGGTTGAAGTCGTACCTGCTCAGTAAGGCCTGGTGGTTGGCTACGTGAAGCTGGAAGCTAGCCGACAAATAAAATGTTCTGCCAAAGGAGTCCAGTCTCCTGGCGTCTTTATTTTTTGGGGTGGGCGCGGGCTGGCCCTGATGCTCTCTGTGGCTTACCGATTTCCACGACGAGCGAGTTGGGTGCCAGGTGTGAATACAGGTATTCATGGTCCTTAGCCAGCATAAAGTATTTCCTCTCGGCCTTTTTCAAGATTGGGGCCAAGGAGGCGGGGGTTTGCCACAGGAAGTTTGAAATGTTGGCAATACCCTGGTGCAGAGGCAGGGCCACGCAACCCGGTGGCGAGGGAGACAGGACATTAAAGAAGGAATCGGACGGACTCTCCATCTCCTCGGCCTGCAGCTGTAGGTTGGAAGCCACCCGCTTTGGCAGGTCCTGGTGTGCCTTGAAGTCCTCCTGCGGGACTGAAGGCGGAGGTGCTGCTATGGTGTTGTCCGGTACTGGGGAGATGGCCCGTACGGAGCCGGGCACCTCGGTCGATGCCAGGGCATTGATACCGAGGTCAGAGTTCCGGCGCGTGTCTGCCGACTCGTGGCCCGCCAATTTGTCTTGTGGGCGGCCGGAGGAGGCCGATGGAGCCCGGGACGCTCCGGAGACCGAACGGGCCTCCGCCTGGGCTGGCACCGATGGCCACGGTGCCCACTGGCACCATTGTCCTTGCCACGGAGTCCCTTGCCACTGGTTCGGCTGAGCACGGGATGGCAATATGTGCCCCGGTGGGATGGCACGTGCCGAGGGTGGGTGGACGCGTGCCGAGGCCAAGATCGCCGAAGAACGCTCGGTTCCGCAGGAGCAGTAGGAGTGGCCTCTGTGGCGTCGTCTCCCTCAGGACCGGGATCTCGACGACAACGAACGGTACCCATGCGACGAACTGCTTCGGTACTCGTGGTGGCAACGCGAAGCCCGGGGCCTTGACGCCAAGGTACCCCGAGGGGAGTCTCCGGCGTGACGCCTTGACGAGCGGGAGCTGGAACGGGAGCGGCGACGTCTGTCCCATCGAGAGCGGCTCCGGTACCCACGTCTAGCAGGTGAGCATTCCTGGTGCCTCCCTCGGTTCCTCCGCTCACTGGCAGAGGCCATGGAGGGTCCCCGTGACTCCCGTCCCGACGGCGGCCCTGCTGGTCTGGCTGGCGTCGAGGGTGGCCAGGAGCTGTCCGAAGAGCGGCCGCTGCGCACTGAGCGGTGCGGGGATCGATCTTCAGAGTGGGAACTGTGGCTGCTCGGAGAGGTCTGGTGGGCACCCAAAGGGGGCTTGCCCCGCGACCTAGGGCCCGTACCTGATTTCAAGCTCGAGATGGGCAGGGACATAATGTCCTTTGCAACCTGCACCGCCTCCGGCGTCAATGGCATCCGTACCAGTGGTGATGCCTGGGTCGACGGTACCGGGCTGCTCCGCTCCACACCACACGAGTCGGAGCCTTAGAGCCCAGGGGGGATCGAGGGCTGCCAAGCGGGGGACCAGCTTCTCCCTTGTCCTTATCGCGGTGTCGTTGCGAGGCCGAGCCCTTCCCTCGCTTTTTGGAGGGAGAACGGCGCCGACTGGTCGAAGGGGCCTCGCTACGTACCAAGTCCAATCTGTGCACTGGCGTTGGAGTCAGTGCCGACTCCATCAGGAGAGCTCAAAGTCTGAAGTCTCTCTCCTTCTTGGTTCTTGGCTCGAACGACCTACAGATCTTGCAACGGTCGCTTATGTGAGTCTCACCCAGGCAGTGAAGACAGTCAGCATGAGGGTCGCTCCTGGGCACAGAGCGGCGACAGGAGTCACACGACTTGAAGACTGGGGCACGGGGCATGCCCCGAGCCCGCTCTAACGACTGAAGAACAATGGACAACGGTACCACTAAGGTCGAGAAGAAGGGCTGCAGCAGAGCTGGAGCACAAAAGTTCCGACTACCTTCACTGGCGGCAAGAAGGAACTGAGGGTGGGGGGGAGGCCGTAGCTCCCCTTATAGCGCGATATACAGGCGCCACTCCAGGGGTCGCAGCGGTGCTGCCCCAGTACGGGTACTGCTAAGGGAAAAACTTCCAGCACCGGTGCACGTGGCAACCACGCACACCTACTGTGGAATACACAGGAGCAATCACTCGAAGAAGAACTACAAGCTGCCTTGTCTTCACTAGGATTTAACCCTGAGTTCGCACACCTTTTTAACTAGTGAAGACAGCTAAACTGAGTTAATATATTTTTTTCTAATAAAGATAAAGCCCTGCAAAGACATGCATGAAGACTTGCATATGATTTGCATATTAGCATGACTAAAATACACAATTGTGGGACTGGCAGATGTATACTCCCTAACCACACATCCCTCTTATTGGTCAGACTAGCCTATTCTCCTTTGTAAAACTGAGCCAACTTAAGTTTCTTTTTTCACAAAAAACATACTTTTCACACTTTCTGTAATATTAAAGACCCAAGATAGGTGTACTTACTGGTTTTAGTTGACTTAAGGGGCATACCCTACATGTTCGCATGTCATAGAATTGAACAGTGATTCTTCCTTTTGGTGTGATGCGCGTCACTGTGCCTTCTCCAAATTCATCATGAACGACTTGTCCACCTAATCTCAAGCGACTGTCTATTCCACCAATCACTGCTAGTACAGCCATTAAGCCTCCCACCTCTGGATTCTCAGAATCAGTGAAGTAGTCTTCTAAAACAGCCTGATAAAGAATAGTAAAGTTAACTGTAAGGAGAAAACTAGTACTTTTATCTACTTCATTAAAAAAAAAGAATATATAGTCAATCCAGTTGAAAGTTACAATACGAAAAATAATTTTTATATAAAATATTTTTTAAATTAAGCTTTAACATTGTTAAAATAGTTTTAATATTTAAAACATTAAAAATTAACACTTCTATAGAAAAATGAGCTAATTTTAAAACGTGGAAACTACCCCTTCTGACTGTTTTCCTGCAAAGATGTGGGTGATGGAGGTTAGTTGAGAGTTGATGTACTTGTTTATGAGTCCATTCCACTGGCTTAGTGAATGGAGTGTCCTCAGCAGTGCCACTATCTCTTCTGCCAAAGTACTGCTGTGAGTTGCAGTTAGAGATGCTTGAGGCCTGGCCTTCCTCCTCCTCAGAGTAGATTCTGAAAAGAAATAACAGCATCTCAGTAGCTGATTTAAGATAGGAAAAACAAATGAAACCATTAAGGAAAAAAATGCTCTACCTCTGAGTAGTGGAATATCTGAAGAGCAAGTACTAAGTAGACTGCCTAGGAAACCAAATAGTTTTTCCACAAGAAATTTCATGTCTCTTGATCTTTCAGTTTTGTCCCAGGATGGAAGTACCGCTTTTAATAAATGCACAGCAAGGATCTAAAAAGAGATATTAGAATTAGTGTTATTTTATTTAAAGTCATTTCAGCAAATAAGTTCTATAGGATCAGGGGTCTAAAACAAGGACATTCGAATTAGAAATATCTATACGGAGATGAAAGACTTAACTACGAGCCATCTTTTGTGCTCTTCTCTACAATGTTGGTTGCTGAAACTTAATGGTCCATAGCTACCTAGTTATTTTCTTGCTTGTTTGCCTATTCATCAATATTAAGAGGAACTGTGCTAATTTAATACTAGTAGCAGTTGTATTTAACATAGTGTTACCAGCCCTCCAGGATTGTCCCGGGACTCCAGGAATTGATGATTAATCTTTAATTAAAGACTGCCATGGGATGAAACCTCTAGGAATATGTCCAATCAAAACTGGCAATCCTAATTTAACACAGCCCAGCATCAAAGGACACAGAGCTCCATAGAGCTACACACAGATTGGCAAAAAGTAAGATCACCATCATAAGACTTGAAAACAAAGAAGTATCAGAACAGGATACTTGAAATGAGAGGATGGGGAAAGAGATGTGGTTTAGATTCCAAATATGAGAACCAATAGCAGCCATACTAATACACACTTTTGGGTGAATTAGTTTACACCCTAACTCTATCCCAGTGAAGGCACAGGAGTCTAACAATGTAAGATGTAATGTATCAGAGTGCAAACAGCAGCCAGAACAATGCTTGAGGAGCTTTTCACATATAGCCAAGGCTTAGTATCACTGTCTCTCAACTTAACAAATAAATATGCATCTGCATTTTAAGTTGGAAAATTGGTTCTCTTTCTGGGAATGAACTCCCTAAGTCCGATAAAATTAGGTTGCATCTTTCTTACAATATACACCTGGGGGGAGGGATAGCTCAGTGGTTTGAGCATTGGCCTGCTAAACCCAGGGTTGTGAGTTCAATTCTTGAGGGGGCCACTTAGGGATCTAAGGCAAAATCAGTACTTGGTCCTGCTAGTGAAGGCAGGGGGCTGGACTCAATGACCTTTCAAGGTCCCTTCCAGTTCTAGGAGATAGGATATCTCCATCGATTTTAAAAAAAAAAAAAAGAGAGAGAGAGAGAGAGAGAGGCAGCATTGGTATGTCTTCAGAGTCCAGGACTCCAGACTTTTGTCACCATCCTTCCAGCCCCATCCATGATTCCAGGCCAGATGAGGAGGTGTAATGGTTACTTATTAAGCTTGACTATTCTCCAGTCAACAAGAACAGCCTTGTCTTCTGGGCCCTGGACACTAAGAGAAGACTGATCCACCTTCACAGAGGTGTCTCTAGATAAGTTTTGAGTCAGGCATATAAAAACAGTGGCCCACCACAAGCTATCTACACTGATCACCTTTCCCTGGAAGAATGATGTCTGCAGTCATGGAGCCAATGCACGAGGGCTCTCTTTCTGCAGTTCCCAAGAGGGCCCCCTCACAAATGGAGCTCCTTTCGGCTTTTTGCAGCTCCATTTGTTCTATCATGCTGAGGAAGCGCTCCCATTTTTGTCCCTAACCCCTGGCAGAGGAGGAAGAAATGCTCTCTACTGCCCCAAAATTGGCTTCAAAATTAGGGTAAGAGTAAAGTAGGAGAGTTGAAATACCACTATGTTTAGCTGGCTAGATACAAAAAAATCTCATAGGGGTGAGAACACAACTTAAATCCTGCATGAGCGCGTCTGAACTGCCTCTGGTATATACTGAAAGAAAGTCACAGCCTAAATGTATCAGATTGAGGAAGAGATCAGAATCATGTTTGTATATTCCAGCCCTAAGTTAATTGGCAGAGCTACCTTTGAGAAGATGCAAGCAACAGAAAAGCACCATTAGTGGAGAATTATACATTCAAATCTTGTGAACAGAAGAAACGTATTTACAATGGAAAAGCTACACAAGCGATAGAACTGTACACTGATGTGTCATATTTGACTGGTAACCCCTTCCTCCAGGCTGTTTTAGATCACTCACTCTTTATCACCAACATGAATGCAAAGATACAGCATGCTAATAAAAAAAGGACAGACAAGCTAAGCAATTTGGTTATTTTATTTAAAATAGTTTGAGTTTGTTCATTTTTCTTTAACTGTCTGTGCATAGCCAGTTCACCTCCCTTCTTAGCAACCTTTATTATTAGGTCCACAGTAGCCAACCAACACTCTCTCTTGCATTGAACAACATTTTACATAACCTTGCTATGCAGTGTTAACTTGCAGGAGGATTTTTAAAGCAAGAACATTCTGATATTACCTTTCCTCCAACTCAAGAAAATAAAAGGCACCTTCAAAACTGTTTACTTTTAAAACTGTACTGTAACAAGACAAAAAACTGCCAAATTCACTGCATATGAAAATGATCTGGAAACACATTACCTGTCTCTGTAGTGATGCAGCAGTGAAAGATTCATGCCCCTCCACAATTTTCATTAGCAAAGTTATCCACTGAGATGTGCTAAGCGTGCTGCACATCTGAGGCATGAGTGCTATACTTCGAATGAATCCTAACGTGCACCAGCTTCTATGCTGCTCTTTATAAACCAACTTATTTGGCAACGAAGCTGGAAATAAAAATACATGAACAGCTGACTTTTCTGCCAACTGTACCACAATTTCTCAAAATGATCCACTTTGTTAGACAGATCTTAAAGCTCTGCTACAAAATTGCCCCTAAATATAAAGTTAACTGACTTCCAATTTAGTTGAAGTCCATTAAGAATTAACTTCTGGCATACTCCAGGAAAGAGAGAATATCTATTGCAAGCAAATTCTCACCCACACACTGACTATACTACCTTACAATTCTGTCCATTTTGGAAAATTTGCTTAAAGTTACTGTTATTATAAAGATGATGTATATCATTAAATTTATGATTCGCCTGATTATAAAGTCATGCTGTCCTTCCCAACCTGAAAAGTCCTTTTTGACTTAAGATTCCTTATAATGGAAGCCATTTACAGGCTGGACAGTCTGGACTTCGTATAGTGTGCGGCACACCAGCACTAATAGATAAATGTGTATTCTATCCACAAAACAATTTGTGATTTTTCCACAACTACGTAAAATTGATGCTTTGAGAAGATCTAAATGTGTTACTGAACTTTGACCTTAAAAGATTAGGAATTAAATAAAGGAATTACGGCATAATCAGGTAAGATATACTGCCTGAAAACAGATGGGTTTATTTGGTCAGACTATGTCATGTAACACATACTTGATTTATCTATCGTTCCACTCTCCACCAACATGCGAAGCAATCCACACAAAGTTCTGGTCGCTTCATTCTGCATGACTTCAGCATGGACTCCAGCAGAGAGAGAGAGCGTCTGTAACAGGTTCACGGTACTCATCAGCATCGTGGAAGTGGGGTGAAGGTTCCTTTCAGCTTGTTCTCCTTCTGGAGCAATAAACAAAAGCTAAATAATTACTTTAGTAACATGCTAACACGGTAAACAAAATGTTCTGAAAAAGGTAAAAGAACTGTAGTTCTTGGAGATGTATGTCCCTATGGGTGCATCACTTCAGATGCACATGCAATTCTCAAACCTTTGATTAGAGATTTTCTACTAGTAGTACCAGTCTGGCCCGCACACATGCCCTATGCCTCCTCGCACTGGACACTGAGGCTATACAGAGACGTGCAGACAAACCTCCCTCAGTCCCTTCTCCACTCGAATGTCTCCACAGAGAACAGTCTGAAGCAGAGGGGAAGATTGGGAGGGTAGTAGAGCACCCACAAGGGGACACATCTCAAAGAACTGAAGTTACTGCACAAGGTGAGTAACCTCTTCTTCTTCTTCTTCTTCAAGTACTGTCTGTATGGGTGACTTCTGAGCAGTTTCCCCAGAGGAAGGAGGGAGCATTGGAACTGAGTCCAGAACTGAAGACAGTACTGCAGTACCAACTGCCACATCAGATCTGACAGCATGGCTTAAAGCGTAGTGCTTTGAAAGTGCATGTACGGAAGCCCATGTAGTAGCCCTACATATATCAGACACTAGTATTTTCTAAAGCAATGCCATGTATTTTGCTTGTAACTTGGTAAAATGTGCTGTCACCCCTTGAGGAGGATGAGGATGAATGCTTGCAGTCTCATAACAAGTGACAATACAACCAGATATCCACCTGGATAGTTTCTGAGCAGAGATTGTGGACCCCTTGGATCTATTCACAAAGGAAATGAACAGCCTAGGTGACCTCTGAAATTACTTGGTCCTATCCAAGTAGAAGGCCAGTGCCCTTCTAACATCCAGGGTATGAAAACAGGACTCTGTCAGAGAGATATGTGGCTTCAGGAAAAACACTGATAGACGAATAGATTGGTTAAGGTGAAACTCCGAGAAAACCTTAGGTAAAAATTTAGGATGTGGGCAGAAAGAAACCTTATTCTTGAAGAAGGGGGCGGGGGGGAATCTGCCATTAAGGCACCAATCTCCCACGCTCTATGGGCCAAGTGGATGGCTATTAAAAAGGCAGTCTTCATAGATAAGTGGAGTAGAGAACTGGTTGCTTCAAATGGCTGTTTCATGAGGTGACTGGGTTCCAGGTTGGGATGGGGTCTTTAGTCTGGGAGTTCCAACTCCTTAATAAACCTAGATGATACAGGATGAGCAAATATGGAAAACCCCGCTATAGTCAGATGAAACGCTGATATTGAGGCTAAACGGACCTTAACTGAGCTAATTAATAACCCTGATTTCTTCATATCCAGGAGACTGAAAGAGGCACAGATTCAGGGAGGAAGCACCAGTGGGAGAATCTCTTCCATTGCTGTAGGTAAATAGTAAGGGTTGCCTTCTTCCATCTATTTAGTACACCAGTTGCACTTCCTCAGAGCAGGAGGATTCTAACCCATGAACTATCTATGAACCATGCCCAGAGGTGAAGAACCCCTAGGTTGGGGTGAAGTGTGCAACCCACATCCTGTGAGAGGAGATAAATAGAAAATGGAAGCAGGCATTCCTGACAGTCCTGAACTCCAACAGATTGATGTGGAGATTTGTTTCTGAGTTGTCCATCTCCCCTGAGCCATAAAAGCATTGAGATGAGCTCCCCATCCCCACAATGATGCATCTGTTGTTAAAATTAGTGATGGAGCTGGGCAACAGAAAGGAACACTGTCACAGACATTGAGTTGATCTCTCCACCAATCCAGGGAGTTCCTCACTTAAATAGGAACCATCACCTGTTTGTCCAAGGTGTGTCTTACTGAAGAACAGGACATTTTGAGCCAATCTTGAAAGCAGCTGAGGCATAGCCTTGCATAATCCGTCACAAAAGTGCAAGTTGCCATGTGTCCCTGGAGCTGAAGATAGTTTCTTATAGTGGTGCAAGGATTCCACTGAATTGTCCATACCAAACATGACAAGGTTATGAACCTATCTAAGGGAAAGCAAGCTTTGAACTCGTCGACAGCCAGGGAAGCCCCTATAAACTGTATCTTATTTATGGGGGTTAATGTGGATGTCCTTACATTTAGCTGAAGACTCAACTCCTAGAAAAGCAAGGGCCATCTGGGTGGAAGAAAACACCGCTTCATAAAAATGGCCCTTCAGTGGCCAGTCGTCAAGGTAATGGAAGACTAGGATCACCACTTATCGGCAATAAGCAGCCCCTACTGCCAGGACCTTGGAGAACACCCTTGGGGCCAAGGATAGACCAAGGGGAAGCACTTGGTATTGAAACTGATCCTGGCCTATAGAGAATCACAGATATTTCCTGTGCAAAGGGTATATTGTGATATGAAAACAGGCATTTTGTAGGTCAAAGACTGAAAATCAATCCCCCTTCTCCAGTGAAAGAAGTCACCATCCTGAAATTGTGAGGCTTTATAAACTTGTGCAGAAGTCTTAGATCTAAAATCAGTCTCCACCCTCCATCTTTCTTTGGTACAAGGAAATACTTTGAGTAAAACCCTTTGCCCATGTGAAGAGGAGAGACCAGCTCTATTGTTCCTAACTGGAAGAAAAAGATCACCTCCTTTCTCAACACAAGCTCATAAGAGGGGTCCCTGAAGATGGAAGGGGAGGGTGGAAAGGAGGGAATGATGTAAAATGGATGTTACGACTCACTTGTCTATAGTAGTCCGCCTCTAGGCATGTTGGAAATAGGAAAGGCATCTCTCTCCAAAGAGAGCTCAATAGATCTATGGAATCCAGAGAACTGAGCAGGAGGTGATCTCTGGGTAGTTTGTGACCTACTACACAGCTTTTATCTGTAGGTGTATAAATGCCCAAGAAATGTAAAGTGGCTCTAGAGTCCTTCAGTGTCCTCCATCTGTGGTCTCCAAGAAAAGCCTAAAACCACTGAAGGGGAAGTCCTCAGCAATGTTCTGTATTTCTCACTGAAACACCAGGAGCTAGAGCCATGACACCCTGCACGTAACAGCCATGGATGCTTGAAGAGTGGTCCTGGCCAATAACTGGCCCTCTGAAATGTTGAACTAGAACTGTTCCTTATGGTCCTGTGGCAGGTGTTCAATAAAAGCCATCAGTCTATTATAGTTTGTGAAATTGTATTTGACCATGACTGCCTGATAGCTCTGAATTCTGAACTGCAGAGTTGCTGATTAATAGAACTTCTGGCCAAATAGATCCAGTCTCTTATGGTCCTTGTCACGTGGAGCAGAACTTGAGAAGTGTTGCCTACTCTGCTCTTTTACTGCATCCACTGCCAGGGTGGGAGAACAAGATATCAGAGTTCTCAGGGGGAACATAATTCTTTTTATCTGCCCTTTTACATTTTGGTGGAATAGTAGCAGGTGTTTGCCACACAGTCTTAGCTGGATCCAGGAGCACCTTGTTGATGAGTAACGCCACCCTGGAGGGCACTGCTGATCCAGCAATTTGTGTTGTGAATCACTGATCTCTTCGAGTGGAATTTGAAGAGAGTCAGTTACCCAACTTATTAGGTCTTGAAATTGCCGAAAATCATCAGCCATGGAAGGTGGTGGAGGCATAACTGCTTTAGTTGAAGACAAGAATGAAATGGGTGTTTGAGGGGTAGCCTCTTTAGCCATGCTGGACTCCCGTTCCTCAAATGTCTCCTTCTGTGCAGGGGAGGAGGGGGTGTGGTTGGAGAGGATAGGACTGAATAAGCCTAGTCTCCCCCTGAGACAGTACTAGTGGTCTGGAGAGCTGCTATCGGTTA
Source organism: Terrapene triunguis (assembly GCF_002925995.2). Classification (NCBI taxonomy): domain Eukaryota; kingdom Metazoa; phylum Chordata; order Testudines; family Emydidae; genus Terrapene; species Terrapene triunguis. The sequence goes on from NW_020664376.1 coordinate 2,499,964, forward strand.
GTGGTGCAGGGATCCCAATATATCCCACTGGGGGGACTCCATACAGGAGTGGGAGTGGCATGCAGAATTGGTTCCACCATCTTTGATAATGGTCACGATCTTCCCTGTGACTGTCAAACAATGGGTTTCTGATAGGATACGTAGGGGAATCCTTCACCAAAATAGATGTCCCCTCCATCCTCCTCAACATCATCCAATGCTGAGACCCCCAAAGAAAAAGGGCAGAGAGTCCTGCAGTACTGGGGAAAGGAAGCAGCCTTGAGACCGGCTCATCTGTTACTTGCATAGTTACATTCTTGCGGTACCAATGTGATGGCTGAAGCGAATACCACCACTGCTGTCAGGCATACCGATGTGGGCATTGATGGAGCCTGCTGCCATTGCTTGCTCAGTACCAAGGGTGCCAACTGGGTAGGTGCCAATTGTGGGACTGAGCCCAACAGTACCAAACCCAGGTGCTTATGCTTCCCCTCCTTGTCCCTGCTAGAACATAATGAAGCTCTGTCGGTGTCATGTCTCTGTCTTGAGTTCTGAGTCTTTCCAGTTCTGTCAGTACCAGAAGAGGAGTCCTTTCACCCCACAGTACCAAGCCAAGAGGTTGAAGCTTCGGAGACCATAGACTTCACAGGGGACCCATGCTTTTTCAGAGCAGGCTCCTTCAGATGAGTCCATACTCCTCTTTTTGGGAACCTTCTCAGAAGCTTCCAACAACCTCCCCTTCTTATGGGAAGCCTGCACTAAGGTCAAAGGGGCACTGGATCTGTCCAGAGACAGATGTACGGGGGGGAGGGGGGAGGCCCTCCTGACCTGACTCAGATACTTGTTTAAGTGAGCGCTCCATCCTTAACAGTCTGAACTTAATCTCCCTGTTTTTCCTTGCCCTAGACTTGAGGGCTAGGCAGAAATTGCACTTCTTGGAGACATATTCCCCCAAGCAACCAACACACAAAGTGGCTGCCAATCACAGGTATAGCCTCTTGGGAGGAAAGGCAGCTTTTGTAGCCTGGCAAGCCAGGTACGCCCAGCCAGGAAGACAAGGCTCCCCAAGGAGAAAAGGGGGGGGGGGGGGAGAAACTATTCTCTCACTACTAAAAGTTACTAACTAACTATAACTACTACTAACAACAAACTATATTAAGTAATCTTAAACAACTATAAGAAGAATACAAAATAGCTGAGGCACGCTCAAGGCAGGCACACTAGAGCTCTGTCTCAGGCCAACGCAGTAGAGAAGGAACTGACATTGGTTGGCCCATGCATCGCTATATGGCCTCGGTGTCGGGCACACGAGTAGGCCAAACAAGCACTGCTAGCATAAAATCTCTGTTCAAGTGCTTGAGACACATACACACGTGAAGTGGAGCACCCATCGGGACACTACTTGAAGAAGTATGATTTTTACAACTCTTATCATGGAAAGCATCCTATATTTCAAACACCATGGTATAAATTGCAAGTCATCATGTAGTACTTGTGGATGTTTCAAAGCTCTTCCCACCGCACCATTTTCCCCATAATAACCAACACATCAAAAAGAGAGAAAGACAAGATATGTGACAAACAAGACACATCCTAGGAATATTTATTACAATTCCTACATTAGAATTAGCATTATCATATTCAGATGTGCCTGCCATGATACAGCACTGAAATCACAGCAGTTGGACAGCATACCCCCTCCTTCCCAAATGCATGCTCAGCAGATGCAATACTAACTCACCTTCCCATCCCTTCAAAATAGAAAAGCTATGTTGAAAAGAAACATCAGCCACATATACATTTATGCCAGGTAAGTAAAGAAAAAGCTTTTTGGATAATTTTTTTCCTGTTGTGAAATGCGTTTTGCTGATCTTACAAAGTCCTAACACTGAAGATTCAGATAGACGTCTGCCTCCATTTTAACAAAGTACTTTTTCTTACCAGAATCATCCTCTGTATCAGAGTCTTCTGTTGTGGGTTGAGCTGCAGGTGGTGGCTCAGCCAGTTTGAGGTCATATTTTCCCTCCTTCCCCATCCTGTAAGAATTTGTACTGCCAGTGTCCCACTGAACCCTAATCCAGCCATCCTCTCCCAGTTCACCAATCACACGACCCAAACCTGGAGGGGGCCCATCCTGAGAGAACAGAGATGCTCAGTCAACCAACAACAAATCTATGCCAATAATGGGATGACTCAGTTATACAATTTCTCACTAATTTTCCACCAAATTTGTGTGCGCGTGTACAGTAAAACAAAATAATCCATAGTATTTTCTCAAAACTCTTAAGATGTTTTTTCACTTTCATATGATAGAAGTCTCATTTTAAACATTTTCAGATTAGAATGATTTTTAATTCAGATGGCAATCAGCGATAAGTAATATATCTACTTCAAAAAAAAAATCACATTGAAACATTTTTAACGCATTGTACAAATTCCTCACACCAGATGAGCTTCCATGTGCTGCACCCAAGCACAATTGATCCTGCTTCCTTTTAAATGGTGATTTAACAGAGAAAAGTTTCAGTGAAAAAGAATTTACTCTACAATAGAAATGAGACCTAGTGTCATGTTAAATATTTGTCTTTTTGTTACCTAAAAACCTGCAAATGATATAATTCACATTACAAGTCCATTAATACTGTCCGCAGATTAATCAGACATATTACAAAATGAAAGTGGAACACAATTTTGTACCTGATCACCCCATTTCCAGTCCACCCCTCTCATCACCCTGGTACCAATTTTCATCATGGCTGCCAGCTCTGGCCCAGACACAGGAAGCTGAACTGGTGTGGTTTCCTTCCTTGACTCTTCCAAAACTGTGGCAGAAGCTCCCCGAGAAGCAGCAATCATATCTTCTTCAATGTTGTCAGAACTAGGCCCTAAAGGAAACATCCATAAGAAACAAAGATAGCTTGAAACTTAAGACATGACCTTTGTTGCACCAATTAAAAACCTTTTAACATACAGTACGTGTCATATTAATACTTAAAATGAGATGTTAGTATTCAGAAGACAGGATTTAACAAGTGATGCAGTCATTCCAGCTTTTAGAAACTATGAAATTAAGTTTTTGAAAATAAAGGGGTTATAACAACATACATTATCTTTGTTCAAAATAATACAGACTAATGGAAGAGATATTAGGGTGATTTAGTCCAGCATCCAAGCAGGCCTAGTGGCAGAAAGTGTTACGTAGGTCTTTACCACTATTTTTTTGTCCAGTGAAAGGATTAGAAAATAGTTGCACACCTTTTGGTAAGGATATGATCAAGCAAATATGTTGCTGAGTAATATAGCTACATGAAAGCCGAAATCTTTACATGCTAGTCTAGAGGTTCAGCTGCTGGTACAATCATGTGAAAAAATTCAAAGAAAACTAGTCTCACGCCTAGTGAACAGAGCTGGAAGCACAGCTAAGGGGAACTTCATGGGAAGGGGGGAGGAGGAGAAAAGAGCAGGTAGTATTTAGCCTTCGCGTAAAGCAAATGTAGCAATAGTGAAGGAGAAAGGGAATTTGGATCATTCAAGTGAAAAAAGAACCTATAAATTTAAGGGTTCACATTCCCAGACTGTAATTTCCGTCTTTATCTGAGAAGAAATGAATGCAACAGGACAGAAAACCTGGTTGTCATTTGGTGGAAGTGAGCCTTCAATACCTTAAGTTTACCATTTGTAGACAAAAGTCAAAGAAATTTCATTTATTTAAATTCTCTCCCCACAATCCATCATTGTATTGAGACCAGAAGTGCTCTGAACTCAAGCTCTGCCTACTTAACTCCTCAACCAGGACTGTCATAACAAAACAATAAGTGATGACACAAACATTAAAAAAGGGAGAAAAGTGAGAGTCCATGAAGTCCACTGAGAACCCTACTACTGCCAATCTATTTTGTAGGGAAACCGTTTGGATACTACAATGATGGACCGCAGTACAAAACCCTAATATGAAATAACAATTAAACTACACACACTCCCCTAAATAGGAAACAGATTCTTATCCTAGAAAGTATGGACAGGTCCAGCTTGAGGGGGAAAAAAGTCAACGGGTAACAAGTTTTCCATTCTTTGTCTTGTTACCTTATTCAGTCCATCACCTCAGAGGCGTAGCAAACAGTGAAAAATAAACACAAAAGGAGAGTGGGTAGTGGGCAAGTAAAACAAAGGAGGCTAGAAGAGTGATCTTCATTTCTCAAGGAATAGTACAAAGTTTTTTTTAATACTACTGACTGGGACACGCCTTCCTCAAAGGATGCGTCCTCAGGCACATGCAGCTCCAGCTTGCAGTGCTTGAGAAAGGTGAAAGCTGAGGGTCAAATTGCTGCCTTACAGAATTCTTCATACGAAGAGAGTGAGTTTTATTTACTTGAGTGAGCCTCTATGCCTTCAAAAAAACAACAAGGAGGGAAGAAGTGGGTTTTTTACCCACAAAAGCGTATGCCCAAATAAATCTGTTGGTCTTTAAGGTGCCACTGGACTCCTTGTTGTTTTTGTGGATACAGACTACCCCCTGATACTGGACTCTGCGCCTTCAGGTACTATTTACCAACAAGTAAATAAGCTTATGTAGTATAGAATTTAAGACATCTAACTATGGAAGATTTAGCTCCGGAGACTTTGTGTTGAACAAAACAATGAAAAATCAAATAATATCCCCATGGGTATGTGGGTCAGTATTCCTGAAGTCTCACACCACCATGACATGGCTGCCCAGTGAGACTAATAGGCAAACCAGAGAAACTTCACACTCTCATCTCACCATGCAGTCAAATTCCCAGTCTACTGAATCATTGGGGGAACAGACCCCAAAACAGAACTCAATAGAAACTCCATCATTAGCTAGTGAAACCACATCTATATAGGCTTTAGAGCCTTGATTTAATGTAAGTTCTTTTGTTTACCAGTTGACTTTTATTCTCGCCAGGACTTTTCCCCCTTCAAATCTGATTCTACACCTTCAGTAGTCTGCCTATATGTTACAACACTGGTCTAATCTGGTATGGCAATTTCTATGTTTACATCTACTCTGGTAGCTTGATTCAGGTCACAGTAGCCAGCATCAAACACTTCAGAGGAAAGTGCTAGAATGTCCATAAAAGAAGTATTATGAAATAATTTTTCCTTTTCTTCCTGCTCTGAATCCATACAAGTGGTGTTAATTTTTCTGCACTTTGGAAAGGAGGAAATTTTCCATGATGTCTAATATTTAATTCCTCAGCTTGAGTCATTCCTCAGGTTGAGTGGGAGCACTGGTGGAAGAAATATAAATATAACCATTTATAGGTCTTCGTACACTAAAGAAAGAAAAATTCTTCGAGGAGCAATATATTCACCAAGATAAGCCCTCATTCTTTTCATCCACAGGTAACTGGGATGCTGGGAGCAGAAGAGAAAGTACCTTGCGATACAGCTCTGCAAGCTCCTTTCTGGAGAGACAGTCACTTCTTTCCCCAATTAATTGAAAATGTCTCTCAGAATGGCAGATGTTTAGCCTTACAAGAAATATGAAGTTTTTCCCCAGTGGGTGATCTTAAAAAGCTTTTGCTTTTTGCTGCCAATATTTGACTTTGTGTTAACCATCTGCAAAGAACGAAAGATGAACAGTATGATTTTTAATTTCTATTGAAGAGGCCTGCTTTGGAGAGGCCTTCCTTCCTAGCTCTCAGTGTAACAAAATGAGTCCCTGCAGACTATGAATAGAAATGGCATAATTCCACCACTGGAGACTGCTGAAGCAGTACTTCAAATAAAACACCTCTTATATTTAGAAGGACACTTTTTGTTTTGCTTTGCAACAGTAGTGGGGGCAATGGCTGCATGGAAAGGAGTGCTCCAGAAACACTGTTTTTTACTTTGCTGTCCATGTAGTTTTAAAAAGACCTGGAAGGGTTAAATAAACTTGTCAGAATAACTGTTTGCTATCGTGGGGTGCCGGGGGGGGGGGACGGACGGACGGGACACAAAAGCAGAATAGTTTCAACTATTATATACCTAATTCTGCACAAATTCTTATGAAGAATCAAGTGAATGAAACTTCCAGCCAAAATGCTAAAACTACCTCCAATCTCTGTGCATAGAGGGGAAGCTCCTACAGCAACAAACTGAATGAAACAATATAGTGGGAGTTGTTAAAACACCTAACGTGTTCATATAGCTCACAGAGACTGTAACGAGAATTGTCAACGATAGATTACTCATAATGCTCATCAAGTCACAGCTGAGATAAGGCGCATATGTCAACCTAAGCTTTCCACTTCCCCCTCTACTTCACTGGCACATGTTTTTACAGACTGGGCAGTAGTATAGCCAAGTGGCTCAGATCACCAGTTCTTAACAAGTGAAGTGTCCTACTTACAATGCAGTGGAAGTTAAAACCTGTGAAATAATTCATTGTTCAAAACATATACATTCTTACAAACAAAAAGCTGGAAGATTTCATACCTATTAGCCGCAGTGTAGTTTGCGTCAATGCTAGCATGCCAGAGTTGAGAAGGAGGTTCAAGGTGTTGGCACCATGCTGTAAGGTCAGCATGTTGAGCATGACCAACAGAAAACGTGCTTGTGGAATGGTCCCAAGACTTGGTCCGGCAGCATTCTCATTAGTAATGGTTTGCAGAGGAACAGGTTGGATACCTAGTTCAGAATTAGTATACCTTTAAGTAAATATAAATAATGCAGAGCAAATTAATGCATAAGAGCTACAATTAAATAGATTATAAATTTAAACAGTTTAAAATAATTATACTTTACCCTTGGCTTTAGGAACCCCCAAAATGGAAGTTCCAAGATATATAGAGTAGTGACTGGTTATTTAAGTGCTGTAACCTATCAGGAAACCAAGACCATTCTCCTAAATATTGGAAACTCAGCTTAATTGTGGGGGGAGGGGGGTGGGGGGGAGGAAAGAGAGAAAAAGAAAAAGGACACATTTCTATAAAAATACTCAACAGCATGAAGAAAGAGTAAGACATTAAAATGTGCTGTTCAGCTAGTACATGAAATCAATTATATTCAAATCAGAGTTTTTTTGATTCAACAACAGAAGTCTAAGGCTAAGATTAAAGCTCACCTAGTTCTTTAAATCTGACATTAGCATAAGATTAAAGCTCACCTAGTTCTTTAAATCTGACATTAGCATCCAACAAGATGTTCCGGACATTTTGAATAGCCCACGCAAACAACTTTCCAAAAGTTACTTCCAGCAGCATTCTATTAAATGGTGGGATCAGATCAACATCCTTCAAACAGTCTGTGAGCGGTTCCCTTTATTTAAGGGGGGGGGGGGGGGGGGGGGAGAGAAGAAAAGAGAAAAAATGATTATTTTACAGTCTCTCCCCTGTCCCCAGTCAGAAACATATTAAAAGTGAAAAAGCCTGTTTACCCTATATTGATCCCCTCTGGAATAAGCCTCTGCCATCCACAGAACATAGCATATTGCACAGATGAGAGTAAGAAGCTTTTAGTTGCCAGTTTCAGAATTGTATCTATCCCCTCCAGACGAACTTCTGCTCTTTCTAACTGCAATCAATAAAATCAATCAACAAATCAATAAACTTTTGTGTAATTACTTAACCCACTCAACCCAATTACTTAACCCATTTTTACTCATTTTACCTGTTTCAATAAACATTTTCTCATCTTTTCTACATCCACTGGCTCTTCTTTCAGTGCAAATTCAACAATGGTGTTGAGGAGAGCAGACTGGGGATACAAGCCTTGGACATTTTGCTTCAGCCATTTATATTTATGAACACCTGTAACTGTACTCAGAAGTGGTTGCCATTTATCCTGTTAATTGGGAAAAAATATTAAATTAAGCAAATTAATTCAATAAGAAAACAAGCTGAAAGTATTGTATATGCTCCAATATCCAAATTAAAAAAATATTTTAAAAATCAGACTTCAAACTAAGGAAAAGGTTCATATACTGGTGTAATAAATACCATGATCAGATATATTAGGCATCATTTCAAATGCCTTGGAACTCAAAGGGACAAAGCAACTAGCTTGATTTATTTTGAAGTGAAGTCAAGGGGTTAAATGTTCTTTTAAATAACAAGATGGAGGAAGCTTGTCTTTGGCGATTCAGAGCTCATGGCATACAACAGGGGTCCCCAACGCGGTGCCTAAGTGCGCCCGCGTACTGGCCGGTGGACGAGCATCCGCCAAAATGCCGCCGACAAGCGACAACGTCAATAGGCGTTGCCGCCGAAATGCCACCGGAAGTCGGCAGCATTTCGGCAGCGATGTCTATTGACATTGCCGCTTGTCGGCGGCATTTTGGCGGATGCTCGTCCGCCGCCACGGTCCTCCGTTGCTCGTCGTCTGGCGCCCACCAGACGAAAAAGGTTGGGGACCACTGGCATAAAAGCTTGTTTTAAAACTATACTACAAATGTAATTAAAACATGAAGTAGCTGTTCTGTACTTGATATTAAGCTGACAATTAATTATTCCAAATGTGTCTGCCAGAATTACTGGATTGTGAGATCGTGCTATTCGCTGTCTTAGGGTTTTTTTCCTATTGTTCTCTTTTATTCAGAAGAGAAATTTAATAGCTGGATACTTTACCTTAGGTGATTTGACTGGTATGGGCCTTTTATCTACAGACACAGGACTATGGGGTACAACACATGACTCTTCTAAGTCACACTCCTCATTTCCAATTTTGGATTCTTCCACATCAGCAGATTCAGATTTTTTTGGCACTAGAAATAAAAAAAATTATATTGGAAAGATTTAGATTTGCATGTTAAGATAATCATGTATTTATTCTATTTTACAGTAAAAATAAAAAAGCTGATTCTAAAAGGAGTCCACTCGATTTAAACACACCAATAAACAAATGATTGTTGCAGATGGTTTGTGTTATGCCATCTTTGAAATACTCTGCCATTAAAAACTTAAATTTTCTAGACTCATAAGAGGATTTAAATAAACAACTCTGAAAATGTAGGACAGTTTCAAACAGAACAAACTCAAATTAAAAATCAGTGACCCAAAACACAAGGTATTTTGCTTTTCATAAGGCTTTGGAAACAACTAGTTGGGAAATGCATTACACTTGCATACACAGATAATGGTTAACTTAAGGGTAGATTAAATTTTGTATGTAAGCGTGCACGTCAAGAACTGTTTAATTACACATTACTTCAAACTGGAGCCTTTGAACTTGCTTAGCATACATCATCATCATGTGGTTGTATGGGTGGCAGGAGGGAAGCTGTTTTACTTGCTCATATTGCATCTTTAACCAACATAAAATATTAACTGCATGACACTACCATTGACTGTGTTAATGCTACTTGAGTGGTGTGGTAAAACATAGAAGCAATAAATATCTTAACTCAAACTATGATCAGCCCTAAAATTATTTTAGTATATAGAGTACAGTTCTCCAGCTACTATGTAACTAAAAATCTACCACTTTATTTTTCTGAAAGCTATGCTACGGTTTGTCAGCCTCCCTGATGAGTGTTTCAGTTCTCTTCTACTTCCCCACAGCCTACACGGAGAGGATGCTAGGGAGAGGAGAAGTAACCTCTCTTCCTTCCCTGCAATAGGGCATTATGGTGGGGGGCTCCTCTAAAACAGCTGAGCCGGCCCCACTCTTACCTTCCACTCTCCTCTCAGGAGTTTATCGCCTGCTGGTGCACTCAAAGATTCCCTCATTGAAAAGCAAGGTAGAAGGCATTAATACTAAGCAACATCCTACAATTACGAATACAGGTTTTTCAAAGCAGCAAAAAATTCTCTCCCCATGCCTTTCCACTGTTTTGCTCACCTCCGCATAATACGATTTTGGTGCATTATAACTGAAACCTATATATTGCCCTATCAACTTCAAAAGAGCATTAGGACAAGAAAAGATTCATAGAAAGGGGGTAAATGCACCTTGAGAACACCCTGATCAATGGTTTTCAAATCTTCCGCTTTTGCTAGAACCACTATTCAAGGGTAAAAAAAAAAATTCTACTTTCAGTCTAAAATGGAAGTTTTGCTTCATTTGTAAACAAGAGTAACCTATTCGAAGAGGAAGTGGGGTTACTTACCTGTAACTGGAGGTTCTTCGAGATGAGTGGTCCCTATCTGCATGCCACTGAGGGTTATGAGCATGCATCATGCACCCAGAGCTTTTAAAAGTAGTAGTATCTGTTGGCCCATGCATCAGTGCTCATGGGTTTCAACCGAGGTGATAAAGGGCGGAGAGGACCAACCGCGCCCTCAGCTCCTTCTCCACCATAAATTAATCAGCTCCACAGCAGAGGGGAAAGAGGGCAGGGCTGGAATACAGATAGGACCACTCACATCTCAAAGAACCTCCAGTTACAGGTAAGTAGCCTCCTCCTCTTCTTTGAGTCATGTACTCTATTGTATTACACTGAGAGTGACTGACAAGCAATGCCTACTTAGGAGGAGAGTGCAAGGAAGATGGTACTGTGGAACGGAGGACAGCTGCACGGAACAAGAAATCTGTCGCAGAGTCTTGCAGCAGGGCATAACGGGAAGAGAAGGTGTGTACCAAACTCCATACGGCCGCCCTATATATGTCACTGAGCAGCACGTTGTGAAGTGTGGCCATAGTTGATGCTTGCGCTCTTGTGGAATGGGCTCGTACCCCAAGGGGTGGAGACAGTCCCAATAACTGATAGAAGAGCATAATGCATCCCAAAACCCACTTCGAAATTCTCTGAGTGGAGATGGCTTGCCCTTCAATCCTTTCTGAGATAGTGACAAACAGTGTAGGAGACTTCAAGAACGGCTTCATCCTCTGCAAGTAAAAGGCCAGGGCCCTATGGACATCGAGGGACTGAAGGTGTGAAGGACTCTGAGGTGAGAGACTTGGAAAGAAAGCAGGTATGTGTATGGGTTGGTTGAGATGAAAGCAGGAAACGACTTTCCGCAGAATTCCCCCAACCTTCTTGCAGCAGTAACAGCTATCAGAAAAGTGATACCTTCATGGAAAGAAGGGAAAGGGAGCAGGAGGCCAGATGTTCAAATGGCAAGTTCATCAATGATGTGAGGGAACAGTCAGAGGTCCCACTGGGGAGCAATGGGTTGAATGGGAGGATACAGCCACATGAGGCCCTTCCAGAATCTTACAGTCAATGGGTTAGTGAAAATAGAGTGCCCCTCCACAGAGGGGTGGAAAGCACTAATGGCCACTTCATACACCTTGATGGAGCGGAGAACGAGCCTCGACACTTTCCGGGATAGGAGATAGTCCAAGAGGAGAGGAATGCCTATAGCCTCAGGAGCAAGACCTTTCTGTTGAGTCCAGAAGGCAAAGCGTTTCCATTTGGCTTGGTAGGACTGCCTCATGGATTCCTTCCTGCTACTCAAGAGAACATCTTGCACTGCCAACGAGCATTCCCATGCTAGCGAAGATGCCCATCCAAAAACCAGGCTCTCAGGTGAAGTGTCCAAAGACTGGGATGTCTGATCCTGCCATTGTGTTGTGTGAGCTGTTCCGGAAACGCCAGTAGCAGGAGAGGAGAATGCTTCGATAGCGGGAGAGGAAGATGATTTGACATGTGAGAAAAGGAGGAAAGCAGAAATGGAGAGGTCAGGATGGGGTGATCAGAATGACTCACATTTTCCGCCGAATCTTGTGAAGGACGCGAGGTAGGAGTGGTAGGGGAGGGAAGGCATAATTGATCCAGTCCGACCAGCCAATGACTGGGGTGTCACCTTAGGATCCAGTCCAAGCCCGCCCCTGGAACAGTACTGGATGGATTTGGTGTTGGTGTGGGAGGCAAAGAGATCCCTGACTGGAGTCCTCGAGTGGTGAAAAATGTCGATGATCACAGTGTCTTGTAGTTACAATTCATGATCAGCCATGAAATTCCTGCTGTGAGCATCTGCAATCATGTTCGGAGTCCCCAGGAGATAAGCCACTGACCTCAGGATATCATGGGCCATACACCATTTCCAAAGACTAATAGGTTCCACACAAAGTGCTGCCAACCTTGCATCCCCTTGTTTGCTTATATAGCAAACTCTAGTGGTGTTGTCTGACATGACAAGACTATGGCAGTAGCAGACTGACGGGAGAAATGCACGACATGCTCTCCATACTGCCCAAAGTTCTAGGATGTTGATGTGCATCCTGGATTCCCAAGCAGTTTGAGTGCCTTGTGTCGTGTTCATCCATGTGTGTGCCCCATCCGTCGAGCGATGCATTCGTAATGATTGTCATGCTTGGGGAGGATGGGAGGAAAGGTATTCCGGTACAAACCAGATCTGGGTCTATTCACCACCAAAGGGAGGAAAGAACTTGGAGGGGGGGTGGGGGGGAGACGTCAGTAGGGTGTCCATTGAGTTGAACATCAGAGAATGGGCTCTCTGTAGCCACAGCTATAGACCGCAGAAGCGAAGACGAGCAAAGGCAGTGACGTATGTGCACGCCACCATGTGGTCAAGAAGGGAAAGGCAAGTTCCGGCCGGAACCAAAGGACTGGAGGTCACAGAAGCACCTGTCCCGTGGTAGGTAGGCACATGCAGAGATCATGTCAATGCACGCCCCAATGAGCTCCAGGCACTGTGTGGGGTCCAACATCAATTTTTCGAGGTTTATGCTCATCCCCAGGGAAGAGAGGAGTAAAAGCAGCAGGAAAGTCAATGCTTGAGCCTCGTATCTGGATCATGCTGCCAGCAGCCAGTCGTCAAGATAAGAAAAGATGAGGACCTCTTAATGCCAGGGGTAGGCCACCATTCTGGAAAAGACCCATGGAGCAGTGGAGAGTCCAAATGGTGGAACCCTATATTGGAAGAACTGAGGGCCCACTGTAAATCTCAGGAATCATTTGTGGGTTGGGTGAATATCTATGTGAAAGTAAGTGTCTTGCATATCGAGAGCTGTAAACCACATGCCTCTTTCTAGAGAGGGTATGATGGCTGCAAGCATCACCATACAGAACTTTTGTTTGCGTATGAAGCGGTTGAGACCATGGAGATTTAGGATTGGTCTCCATCCTCCCTTTTTCTTGTGTACCAGGAAGTAGGTGGAGACAAACCCTGTGCCTTGAAAGTCCGTGGGCACAGGCTCTATCACCCTTCTCTGTAGGAGGGAGTCCACCTCCAGGGCAAAGATAGCGTCATGAGAGCGGTCCCAGAGGCAGAATCAGGACAGGGGATGTGGATGAGATGGCTATATGATTAAGATCATGATGCTATGTCGAATGACATCCAGGGCCCACTTGTCCATTGTTATCGCACTCCAGGCTGGATGACTCCCAAAGGGAGTGGTGTGCAAGAATGGTGGGTTGCAACATGGTTGACAGCTCTCTAGATGCACTCAGAAATATTGCTTATGTAAAAATTGATTGCGTGATGTCAAGGACTGTGCTGACAGGCCAGGCGGTCAGGGCTGTGGAGTCTTCTGATGCTTGTAGGGAGGCTCATAGGGACCACTGGCAGAAAAACTGAGGAGCTGTGTCATTGTGAAGGAGATGTCCAATAAAATTTCCACTTGGGTGCTGGTGTATAAATGCCCAGTGACCACAAGGTGGCTCTAGAGCAGGAGTCTCAAACTCCCGGCCTGTGGGCCATCTGTGGCCCGCGAGCCTCCCCAATGTGGCCCGCAGGGCTCCAGCAGTTTTGGGGCCGGGTCTCTCCCTTGGCCCCACCTGCCACCCCCGGGCGCTCCCCCCTCAGAGGCCCTAGCACCGCAGCGGAGCTCAGCGGCATCTGCCTGCTCGGTCCAGTGGCTGCCGGCCCCTCCCTGTGGCCCAGGGGCAGTGCTGTGCCTCCGTGTGCTGCCCCCACCCTGAGCGCCCCTGTGGCCAATGGGACGCTGCAGGGGCGGTGCCTGGGGGCAGAAGCGCACAGAGGCCGCCCGGACCGCCCCGCCTTGGAGCCCCAGGTAAGCACCACACCCCCAACCCCCTCCCAGAACCTGCACCCCTACCCCCTCCCCACACACCCCCTCCTGCCCCCAAACTCCCTCCCAGAGCCTGCACGCAAGACCCCCTCCCCCACCCAAACTCCCTCCCAGAGCCCCACACACACCCCAGCCCCCAAACTCCACCCCAGAGCCTGCACCCAGGACCACCTCCCCCACCCAAACTCCCTCCCAGAGCCCAACCTCTTACCCCTTCTGCACCCAAACTCCCTCCCAGAGCCTGCACCCAAATCCCCTATTCCAGACCACCTCCCCCACCCAAACCCTGTTCCAGAGCCTTAGGCAAGTGGGGGGCAGAGTTTTGGGGAGGCAGAGTTTTTTGGGGGGTGGGTTCTGGCAGCATGAGTGACATTGGCCTGCTGGGAGGATTTGAGGACTGGCACTGGCCCTAAGGTAAATTGAGTTTGAGACCCCTGCTCTAGAGTCTTTGAGTGAGTGTAGGGAATCAGTCTTCTGATTGAAGAGAGACACACTGAAGGGGAGGTCCTCAATTGTGTTCTGTACCTCCCTTGGAAAACAAGAAGAATGTAACCAGGATTCCCTCCTCGTGATAATTCCTGTGTCCATACTGCATGAAGACACAATCGCCAAATCTACTGCAGCCTGGAGCATCATTTTGGCAACCAGTTTGCCTTCCTCTAAAATAGCCTGGAAACGGGCATGGTCCTGCTCAGTAAGCTTGTCTGTAAATTCTGCTCACTGGCCATAATTCAAAAAAGTCATAACTTGCCAGTAATGCCAGGTAATTAGAGTTGCAGAACTGACAGCTGGCTGACAAATAGATCTAACAACCCAGAACGTCCAGTCTCTTACCCTCCTTGTCAGTCAGAATGGAATGTGGATGCTGCTGTCTGGCACACTGAGTTGCTATGGTAGTCCACATGGAGCTGGGCTGAGAGAAGGGAGGATTTGCCACTGGACCGGCAGAGCCTTTGGATATTTTCACCATTGGTACGGGAGCAGCAGACCATGTGCCCCATCTGAATCTTCCAATGCCAAGAAGTCGGATCCTTGCTCAAATAGCAGAGCCACCAGAACCAAGAGTGTTGCAGGGCAGTGCTCATGAACATGACCTGAAGCCAGTAAGTCCAGAGCAGGGAAGCAGAGTCTCTTTGGAGGTGAATGCACCGGAAGACATAGGGATCTCACCTCATCTAAGGCAAAAAGTTCATGATGTCCAGGAGCCAATATGAGTCTCCCTGGTGTCAGTGGCATGCATTCCAGATGGAACCAGAGATTGAATGGGGACAAAAGGCTGTCTCGGCACAGACGATCCCCACTGTTTTGGCGGTACCGATGAAGAGGGGGTATGATGCTTAGAGTCCTGGACCGGCGGGTCCAGTGTTCTATGCAACTTCTTGTTGGGCTTGTGGGCCTTGGAACACGCCGCTTCTCCATGGCCAGAACTCGGGGAGGAAGCAGTGTCTTTCTTGGCCCTTGAAGAAGACTTACTGTCATGTTTATGCGCATGTTTCCTTGCCTCACGGCTTGGCCTTGACACGAGGTCTGTAGCAATAGTACCAGCGGATCCAGACTGGAGATCCGCAGTAGAAGGTGCACTCCTCGAGTGCTCAGGTCGATGTAGTGGGGGAATTCCCTGGCCTGGATCTGACTGCAGCCTCATGGCAACCTCCATGAAGTGTTTCTTGAGGTAGAGAGCCTGGACTTCCTGCTTATGGGCAGGGAAAAAGAGGCAGATACTGCACCTAGATGTGATGTGGGCTTCCCCCTGCAGTAAAAGCAGCATTAGTGATAATTGTGGATTGAAAATGAGCAAGGGCAGGAAGCGCAGCTCTTGAACGCCGGCATCTTCAGCATAACCCAGTATCCAAGTGTTGGTACTGGTGGGAGGGTAGGCAGGAAACCACCAAAGCAGCGTCACAAAGTCCTTAGATTCTAAGAAAACTATTACTAACACTAAAAAAATACTATAAAAAATAATAAAATGCTAACTATATACAAGAATAAAACAGTCTGTTCAGAAAGTGTGTCACAAGGGACGAGAGAACAGCTGAAGCTCTGACTTGGATCACGCAGCAGTGAGAAGAAACTGAGGGCGTGGTCAGTCTGTCCCACCCTTTATCGCCTCTGTCGAAATCATGAGACGGAACAAGCGTGCACTCATGGACCAACGGAACTACTACTTTTTAAAGCTCTGGCTCCAGGTGCATGGCACATGTGCATAACCCTCAGTGGAATCCAATAGGGACCATCACTCGAAGAAGAATTTTGACTTCAATGCTCCAAGTTTAGTCAATTATTCTAGCATAGTTTCTTGAGACAAACTATGGGGATTCTCTCCAATACTCACTGCAACATTATCTAGTCAGAGTAATTTCCCCAGCTATTCTTTATCTTTTAGTATGCAACTTCCGCTACAATGATTACATGTAAACTTGTCAATCAATATGTTCAAGAAAATTAAGATGAGAAAAAAAACAAAGTGATAGTATTTTATTTTCATTACTGAATAGTAGGGTCCAATATATAATATTCTGCATACATTATGTCTATACTATGGGTAAAATTTTCAAAAGCACATTAGTGACTTAGGGGTCTAAGTCCCACTTTCAAATATGAAGCACTGTCAGCAAGACAGGCTTCTAAGTCAGTCACTTCTGAAAATTGGACTTAGGGTGAAATTTTCAGAAGTGCGAAATTCATCATCTTCATGACTAGAGTATTACACAGACATACAGAAAATCTCCAAATCTTTACATTCAAATTTGAAGCATGGAATCTTTATTAAGCACAAACTTTATTAAGAACACTGGTGGTTTTGGTATGTTTTATGATAAGCTTGAATCTTTAAAAGACAATGCTAGTAATATTTTATAATCTGATCATATCTGGTGTTTCATTATAATGTAACTCACTAGCTATATATCATTTATCCAATCATTTTACGTGAAAAAGTATCACATTTGAAGTCAAACTATGTCAAGTCAAACTCAGTCAGATTGAGATGTACAGGTTTTTTTAAATGAACGGGAAACCAGAAAATAAGCACCACTCTAACCTGAATTTCTAGACTAGTTCACCATGTCTTGTCTCCAGAAGTTAATATTTACCTCTTTACAAAAGTTTGTCAAAGTCCAGTAAAAAAACTAGTAGACCCAATATTTCAACAGAACCCAAGCATCCTCACTGTCCTAACAAAGAAGTGTTATTTATATGTACAAAGCTTTGAGGGGAAGTTGGTTCTTTTATTTTGTTTTACTACAGTATCACTATTCTCTTACCTCTTTTTTTTCTTCTCTCTCGAATTATCTTCTGAGCTATCCTCCTCCATCGGGGCAAAGAGCTCAGAAGTTTAAACTTTGACATTATGGAGATATCATTGCAGACTGCAGGACGCAATTCATTGAACAGGAATCTCAAACGTTCAATGACAGGAGCACAAACTTCCTTGTAGGAGCGGCCTTGTTCCTGATGTGTCTAAAACAGGAATGGAAACAGAGATTATAAATTTAATAAGGGAATAAAATTTAAAGGAGTCAATTGTCATTTTTAATAATTAAGGTTGAAGAGAAGTTAGACACAGGTGGTTGGAGGCTTACCTTAATTAGCGAGCATTTTGCTTGATAGACAACACGACATACATCTACTACAGATTTCGGTAAGGTTCTGTGTTTGACTTGGTCAACTCCCAGGGTACCAGGATGCACTAGAGACAATGCCACATGACCTTAATGGGAAAAAACACACTAAGAATATCTATTTCTAAGATTGAGGGGAGTGGGAGTTAAAAAAAACCAAAACACTAATTTAAGTGTTCTGGAACAGCTAAGTCTACTTACCTAAATCTTCATGCTTTAGAAGACAACATAAGAGTAAACGTCCTACTTCTTCCACAGGATGCTCAGGAGGGAATGTGATTGGTGTTGTCAAGTGACATTGTTTGCAGTACCTCTCTACTTGACATAAAAAGTCCTGCAAACAAACACTAAAGTCAAAGGAACAGCACTATCTAACTCTTCAGGTATAGTAATGTAGAACACTACAGCCAGCATTCAAGTGAAAACTCAATAATATCCTGGGTTAAATACATTCAGAAGCCATAGCCAAGATATTTCTCAGTCCAGGATATGAATCACCTAATTACTAGAAGTACAAACAAGCTATTATACCAAACAGCAATCCATACTGTCACTCCTGTTCGGAGGACAATAGCCCATCAGAGGGCTCTCATCATACACAACATGGCAACAATGAGCACAGTCGTAACAGCTTCTGACCTGTTCTCCAGCTTACCAGGCCACCTAAACCCAGTCTTAAATATTTCCTCCCAAGAATAATATTTCAAAATTATCTCTCGACTCTGGGGTTCGACAGGAATCATGGGGTTAGAAATGGAGATGGACACTTGTGGGCATATTAAGGTGTACCAAGGGCAGTAACCAATCTGAGCACAAAAGACTTACATAATCATTCTATATCTACTAAGAAATAACTATACAATTACATAAAAATCTAAAACTGAAAGTATGCAGGGGACTATATAACTGAGAAAGATGAGTACAGATATGGTCACTAAGTACACAGCACCTCCGCACTTTGACTGGGAGATAATTCCATCTTAGTACAACTGGTAACCATGGCCTACAGTGTCACTAAAGCTTAAATGACAGTATTCAATTTCCTTTCATGTAATATTAAGTTTAAATCACTTGGAATTCATAAGAAAAACTGCATACAGAAATTAAATTTTAATTGAATCATACGTTAGCTAGGATCTAAGTATTAATGACTGTGTCTTGATATTGAACAGCCTAACCCGGGGTAGTCAATAGGTGGATCGCAGGTCAAATCTGGACAGCCAGACTCTTTTGAACGGACCACAAAAACTTATTTACTTATTATTATCATTATTATTATTTTTGTATTATTTTCTCTAGAGTCTGGACCTTGACTATACCTTGACCTAGAAATTTGGACAAAAAAATAATTGGATTACCCCGGCCTAACCTCTGACTAGGAATAACACTTTACTTGCAGGAGGTAGTTTTCGCAGCACAACAGAAACAATGAAGACTTGCTTTACTCTAACTCCCTGCTTCCCCTTTCACAGAAAATGTGCCAGAGATTAAAGCAATCCCCCTGAACTGTTGCTGAAAAACAATTTAAAAGCTACCAAAGGTGAAACAAAAGTGTTTTCAAACACTTACACAATGTGTGTAATAGAGCAATTTAAATTCACTACCAGTTTTCAACTACACTTTCTGTAACATTTGAAAACACTTTTGTTTCACTTATGGTAGCTTTTAAATTGTTTCTAGCAACAATTCAGGGGGCTTGCTGCTGGCCACATTTAAACAATTTCCTGGTAAAGATGGGACTAAAGATTTTACCTTCACAGTGTGATCCTGAATATTGTTATCTGCAATGGCTTGCAGAAATGGTTGTGAATGGTCACTCAAGGTTAGTCGATGTGAATATAGTTTTGATTTGTTTGGGGTAGTGTTCCCAGGTGAACTGCAGTGGTCTTCATCTTTCTCCTCATTGTAACTGTAATGTATCTGACTGGTCTGCAAGCCTCCAGAGAAGATAGATGACTTAAGCCATTCTAACAAGAGTGAAAACAAAATACATATGTAAGTCTTTCTGCCAGGGAAAGCTATCTGTCACTAAACTGAATAATAATTCTTTACAACAAAAGATGAAATTTACTTGCAAACATGAGTAAATTTAGAAGACTTTCACACTTATTTGGTGAAGTTTAATCAGAAAAAACAATTGACAAATTATTTGTAAATTAAGTAAGGTAACATCTTAACCAAGCCACTACAGGGAGCCACTTCACACCTGAGACCATCAGCTGTGATGAAGCCATGAAGGTCTTACCAACTATTCTAAGAACAGCCATACTGGATCAGAATCATGGTCCTTCTGGTCCAATATGACAGCAGCCAGCTCCAGATGTTTCAGAGGAAGGTGCAAGAAACCCCACAGTAGGCCAACATGCGATAATCTGCTCTTCCACCCCATGAAAGACTCACCCTAACCCCTAAGAAGAAGAAATCAGGTTAAACCTTGAAGCATGAGGTTTAACCTCCCTTCCAATTGTCTTGTTACCATTAACTATTAAAACTCCGGATATTCCTGTTATCCAAATAATCAACGAGTCCCCCTTTGAATCTTGTTCACGTTCTTGGCCAAGGACGGACAAATAGCATGATACTGAGTCGTCTTTTAAAAACTCAAATGAGTCCCAGAAGTGCATACAGAAGGGTATATGAAGCATGAAAGTCTACTAGAGTTTGACATAAGCGTTGTGAGACAAACGTCTCAATCCCATAATGTCTTACATGTGTAGGCACTTTAGTAGCCCCACTGAAGTCAATTGAACTACTCAAATGCATAACTCTGCAGCACTGTAGACAAAAGATTAACGTCTTTTCCCTGTTGAAGTACCATATATACTCGATCATAAGCCGGTTCTTTTATAAGCCAACCCCCCACCCCAGATGGATAAGTAAAAATGGACACTTTTTATGACCCATTCATAAGCCGACCCTATAATTCAGGGGTTGGCAAACTTTGGCTCCCGGGCCATCAGGATAAGCTGCTGGTGGGCCAAGATGGCTTGTTTACCTCGAGCGTCCACAGGCACGGAAGTAAACAAAGCGTCCCAGCCCGCCAGCTGCTTACCCTGATGGGCAGGGACAGCAACTGGTCGGGCAATTTTTTGGGGGGGGGAGGGAAAAGCTGGGGGAGGGGGCGTAACCCCTGTGACCACCCCCCACATGACCCCACCTCTAGTCCGGGACCGCCACGCTCTCCCCATCCCATCCCTTCCCACCTTAGCTAGGGTGGGTGAGAGGAGGATGTCTCTGGCCTGGCTGGAGCTGCTCCGGCAGGCTAGGCAGCGCGGCCACAGCCTGCTCCGGTGGGCCAGACCGGGCAGCACGGGCGCAGTGTGCTCCAGCGGGCCAGGCGGTGCAGCTGCAGCCTGCTCCAGCGGCACGGCTGCAGCATGCTCCAGCAGGCGGGGCTGAGCGGCGTGGCTGCAGCCTGCCAGCCCTGGAGCTGCAGCTGCTTTGGAGGCTGGAGGGAGAGCAGTGTGGCCAGAAGCGGAGAGACTCTGGCCCCGCCTCTTCCCTTCTGACTCTGCTGCCTCTCCTTGCCCCCTCTCTTGGTGGGACGGGCTGTGCCCCACCTCTCTCTCCCTATACCCGTTCATAAGCCGACCCCCTTCTCTGATGCTTCCCTTTTTTACTAAAAAAATTTGGTTTATGAACGAGTATATTTGTTACTTGAATTCAAGTGGCAAAAACAATATTCGTTTCATGGTAGGCTCCCTTACACAAACTAAAGAAATGACTTTTAAAAGCAGAAATCCAGACCAGCAAACCAAAGTGGTTTAGAAGAAATCCAAAAAAATATGAAATTGAAGAGGGAACGCAGTGAATGTAGTGGGGATAAGGAATGAAAGTATACATAAAGGATTCCTTCTCTTACGTCATCTGCTGTCAAAAATGTCAGAGTGGGAAGAGAGCACATAACACACTGTTCTGAAAGCTACAAAGCAAGGAAATACACAAAAGAACAGGCATTTAATCATCTGAATAAAAGTGAATCAATTACACAAACCGAGGTGAAAAAGACCTGCATGTCTGCATCAGAAAGAGAAAACTGGGAGGAACAGCCAAACAAAGAGAAAAAAAGTTTTTCGTGTACTAAGAGTTTTCTAATGGTAAAAAAAAGAACAAGAAAGTCTTTAAGCTATGTCCAGAAGAAAGTGAGGCAAAAAAAAATGCTAAGTTCCTGATTAAATTATATTTACAATAGTCTGGTCCAGCATATTCTGGGAAGCATGCAGAGGTACAGTACACAATCCATTACTTCTAATTTAACTGAAAATAAGTTCTGCTTACTGGCACATTCAACCTCCACAGGAGAAAGCGGTGTACTCATTGCTAGGTAGGAAGCATGCAGTCCAAGAAGAAGGCCCAGATTTCTTTCTGTGTCTATGAGAGGTGACGACAGACTGCCAAGATCTGGTGTTGTAATCACTTCCTGGTCAGGCTAAACAGAAGAAATATCAAATTGAGGCCAAAAGTAAATTCCAACCAGAGTTTAAAAACAAAACTATCCTTTATTACTATAAACACATTCTGAAGAAGTAAACTATTAATACAATCATAAATTAAATTTCATTAAGTGCAATACTGTCTCTCTCAATTAGTCATTTGTAACCCAAGTTTTTGCTTCAGGTCCTTGACTAAAACTGGCATCAATCCTACAGGCTGAAAAGGTCACTTCTCCAGATAGTTTACTATCCTACATATGATGTGCTACGAAGTATATTAAATTATTTCTACCTCCATATACTGGCCAACACAGAAGGCATGCATCGACTCTCTTGTGTCCTCAAACTGCAAGGCAGCTTCCAAAGCAACAACTGGGTCCTCACCTGCAAACTGAGCTAGAAAAAAAGAATATTCAGTAGTTCTATAATATCTAAACAGCTATTTACGGCAATTAATTTTAAAACAAAACAAAAATCTGTGCCCCTTCAATTCAAGAGTTGAAACTCACCAAGTATACTATTCCCTGTTAAAGACTGGGTCTGAAAATCTTTTATATCATATACTTTCCCATCAATCACTGTCCAGAAGCCTCCATCTTTATTATGGTTCTCTAGATCAGCTTTACGTATAAGTGTTACCTCCTCATTATTTCTGCAGCTCTGGCCAGTAAAAAATGAACCTATTGATTTAAAACAAAAACATTATATATTGCATGCATTTTAGTTTCTTAAAAATAGCATTGACAATAACAAAACAGCACTAGGGTAACCCTAAAAACAACACATTCTGTGAAGGTGAGGGGGGGAAGGGTTATCCGAGACCCCAACCCTGGAGTTTGTCTCCCACAAACGCAACTGGCAGACACTTCCATAAGCTTTATACTTATACCAAACGCACACCAACAGACAATATAATTCACCTGCGCAGAGATGTAGCAAATCCCAGGTTTGTCTACCCCTCGCTTCCTTTTCTGATAGTGTGGAAAGCACTGAATACCACAAGATGACTTCAGTTGGTAGCACGGTGCTGTTTAGACTGGACAGAGATGCCATTATCTGACACTTTACAGGCAGTTTTCAAGTGGAGGAAGTCAGTAAAAACAAGGTCAAAGTACTTGTTTGAGGCCTGGATCATTTAGCTATTCCAAAGCTCGGAGAATGAACAAGTCCAACCTCACTTTTAGAGACCACTATGAGCAAGCACAGAGGATGGAAAGGAATTCATAGACCTGAAGGCCATAAAGAACCATTAGATCACCTAGTCTGACTTCCTGTATAAAACAGGCCACAGAATTTCACCCATTTACCCCTGAATTGAGCCCTATAACCTGTGTTTGATTAAAGCTTATCTTTCAATCGTGATTTGAAGACATCAAGAGATGAAGAATCCACCACTTCCCTTGGTAGTTTGTTCCAATGGTTATCACCTATACTGTTAAAAGTGCATGCCTTATTTCTGATTTGAATTTGTCTGGCTTTAACTTCCAGACAATAGTTCTTGCTATATCTTTCTCTGCTAGGTTAAAGGTCCCTATAGTACCTGGTATTTTTCTCCCTGTGGAGGTACTTATACACTGTAATAAAGTCACCTCGATCTTCTATTTTGATAAACTAAACTACTAAGGTCCTTAAATCTCTTACTGCAAAGGATTTTTCTCCAGCCTCAAATCTTTTTATAGCTCTTCTCTATATCCTCTCCAGTTCTTCAAAAATCCTATTTAAAATGTTGACATCAGAACCGTATGCGGTATTCTAGTATCTCTCACCAATACCACATACACAGGTAAAAGTCACCTCCCTACTCCCCTCTTCAATCCAAGGAAAGCCTTAGCCCTCTTTGCGACAGCATCACACTGGAGCTCATCTTGAGTTGTTCACTGAGGGTATGTCTAACACTACGAAATTAGGTCGATTTAATATAAGTCGATTTTTTTAGAAATCGATTTGATACAGTCGACTGTGTGTGTCCCCACTTAAGACCATTAAGTCGGCGGAGGGCGTCCACAGTACTGAGGCTAGCGTCAACTTTCGGAGCGTTGCACTGTGGGTAGCTATCTCTCAGTTCCTGCAGTCTCCACCGCCCACTGGAATTCTGGGTTGAGCTCCCAATGCCTGATGGGGCAAAAACGTTGTCGCGGGTGGTTCTAGGTACATGTCGTCAGGTCCCCCCCCGCGCGCCCCCTCCGTGAAAGCAACGGCAAAAAATCGTTTCTCGCCTTTTTTCCTGGGTTACCTGTGCAGACGACATACCACGGCAAGCATGGAGCCCGCTCATCTCACTGTCACCGTACGTCTCCTGGGTGTTGCTAGCAGACGCGGTACTGCAGTGCTACACAGCAGCAGCTCCTTGCCTTTGCAAGTTAGCAAAGACGGTTAGCAGCTGTATTGTATCATCTGCTGCTGTCTCCTGGTTCCTCCTGGCCGGCCTCGGTGAGGTCGGTCAGGGGCTCCTGGGCAAACATGGGTGCTCCTGGCCGGCCTCGGTGAGGTCGGTCGGGGGCGCCTGGACATAAATGGGAGTGACTCCAGGTCATTCCCTTCTTTAAGTTTCGTCTAATGGAGATTCAGTCCTGCCTGGAATATCAGGCAAGCCTACCAAAGAATCAGAGAGGCAAACGGCCGCTCTGGGTCAGAGCCCCAGACATCCCATTCTATGATGAGCTGCCTGCCATTCTAGGGGGTGCCGCCCCTACTACTACCCTTCCCCTGTGCTTCCCTCCTCCCCTACCCCTCCCGGGCTACCTTGGCAGTTATCCCCCCATTTGTGTGATGAATTAATAAAGAATGCATAAATTTGAAACAATGACTTTATTGCCTCTGCAAGCGGAGATCAAAGGGGGGAGGGGAGGGCGGTTGGCTTACAGGAAAGTAGAGTGAACCAAGGGGGCGGGTTTTCATCAAGGAGAAACAAACAGAACTTTCACACCGTAGCCTGGCCAGTCATGAAACTGGTTTTCAAAGCGTCTCTGATGCGCAGCGCGCCCTGCTGCACTCTTCTAACCGCCCTGGTGTCCGGCTGCGCTTAATCATTTTGTCTTTTAGAATGGAGTTCTGATAGCACAGATTCGTATCCCCATACAGCGATCAGATCCAGTACCTCCCGTACGGTCCATGCTGGAGCTCTTTTGCGATTCTGGGATAGCTCAGTGGTTTGAGCATTGGCCTGCTAAACCCAGGCTTGCGAGTTCAATCCTTGATGGGGCCACTTAGGGATCTGGGGCAAAAATCAGTACTTGGTCCTGCTAGTGAAGGCAGGGGGCTGGACTCGATGACCTTTCAGGGTCCCTTCCAGTTCTATGAGATAGGTATATCTCCATATTATGGTCACCTGTGCTGATCAGCTCGCCACGGTGGCCAAACAGGAAATGAAATTCAAAAGTTCGCTGGGCTTTTCCTGTCTACCTGGCCAGTGCATCTGAGTTGAGAGTGCTGTCCAGAGCGGTCACAATGGAGCACTCTGGGATAGCTCCCGGAGGCCAATACTGTCAAATTGTATCCACACTACCCAAATTCAACCCAGCAGGGTCGATTTCAGCGCTAATCCCCTCGTCGGGGAGGAGTACAAAAATCGATTTTAAGAGCCCTTTAAGTCGACAAAAATGGCTTTGTCGTGTGGACGGGTGCAGGGTTAAATCGATCTAACGCTGCTAAATTCGACCTGAACTCGTAGTATAGACCAGGGCTAAGATCCATAAACCTTTTCAGTCACTGCTTTCTAAGATACAGTCCCCTAATCTGTAAGTATGGCCTGCATCTTCATTTCTGGATGTATGACCTTGCATTTGGTTGTATTAAAATGCCTTTTATTTGAATGAACCCAGCTTAACAAGTGATCCAGATTGCTCTGAATGACTGCCCCATCCTCATTATTTACCACTCTGACAATCTTCGTGCCAATCTGTGTCATTCACAAATTTTCA
>NW_020664376.1:2525899-2528018 GCF_002925995.2 Terrapene triunguis
ATATATATATATATATATATATATATATATATATATATATATATAAATAAAACATAAAACGGATGCTGACCAAAACATTGTACTGTATGGATGTTAAAACAAACGTTTTCAGTAACTTTAGACACCTCTAGGCATTTTTCTGCAGGGTGGGAAGGAAGGGGATAACAACAACACTGAGTTCCACTTATGTGCTTTTCCTCATACTGTATATATACACACCAGACGGGCATTCTGGGCTTTAGCCCAACAACTGTTATCAAAGGAGAGAAACATTTCACCTAAAGTACTGGAACTTTGTCAGAAGGAAATGTAATGGCAAATACTTATTATTGTTATGTTCCCCCTCAAAGTGCACTGTGACCCCCGAGTCGATTGAGTGCATGTGTCAAGGAAGGAAGGGTGTCTTTTGGTCAATTCTTTGGGTAGCTCCATACAGGTGTGCTCAAGACAAAGCCCCATTAGCATGTTAGGTTTAACAGTAACCATTGGCACTTGTTCTCAGTGCTCAAATCTCAAGAGATTGTCAGTGAAACCTCCAGTGCCTGCTCCTGAATGAGTCAAGGAAGCTGTTATGACAACCACTGGTGCAAACTCCCATCCCCAAGGCACAGAAGTATGGAGGAGAATACATACAGAGATTGCTTGGCAACTGTGAGAACTTCTCTAGTGTGCTGATGTACAGAAAGGATTGTTAGCCTGCTATTTCTATTCTGGACAATGATCTATTAGTGCCTTGGAAGGAGTTCAGAAAGTCTCCAGGGGCTTGCCAGTTAATAAAGACAGACCGACCTTAAGGAGATACATGCACCATCAGCAGTCAATAAGAATACAGACGTTTCACAGCAGTCTCTCCCACTATTGCCATACAAGCCTCAAGCTTGCAATCCCTCACTCATCTGATAGCAGAAATGTCCATTAGGAGAGAGTTCTAGTCATATACGACAGGGAAACAAAGAACTCTGTGGTAAAGACACAGCTGCAGCCTGAATTCAAAACTGTCATGCAAGTGAAAGTAAATTTGCAAAAGGCATATCCAGAAAAATCAACAAGGGAGAGAGAAATGTACAACAAAAACTCAAAATTGTGTAGACCAAGACGCAACACTGCTCAGCACAACACAAAATGACTTCTACCATTTCATTAGGCAAACAATTTAGATAAGTTCCTGAAGAAATTTCAGAGAAATTATCAGCTTCTGATTGACACAGCACCAGCACTCAGTGGAGCGCCTCATCTGTCTATGGTGAAAAAGACACGAATTAGAAGCAGCTATGCTTCCAAAGAGCACAAACTCTTGGTGTGGGAGATGAGAGTGGGTTGTAAAGAGCTAAAAGTCTGGAGAATTGTGAAGTCTGCAAAGAGTGCCCCTAAAGCAGCTTCTCATCAAAGCATGCTGTAATAAGGTGACAGAAAAAAACTTAAGATCCACAAACAGAATGAAAATACTGTTAAATGTAAAAAAATCCTTATATTTTCAGTACTTTCAGTTCGGAACCAGATAATACCCTAGACCAGCCAGTCCCAAACTTCAATGGTCCATACCATCTCTCCATAAATAGTCACCAAGTGAACTGATGGACATCAAGCTCACGTCCCACTGTTACCCGCTCAATTCAGGGCACTCCGCCTATACCCTACCGAGGGCTCAAGGCGTGACCCAATCAAATTCAAGCACCCCCACCCTTTCCTTACCCACTGGGCTCAGGAAGAAACCTGGTTACATATACATATTTGCTTCAATATAAATATATATTACATATAATGTGTGTTTTTTAAGGGGTTTTTTTTCCCCACCTGCAGGTCCGCATTAACCATTGCACATTGTATGCAATGGTTACACCATTGCTTTACCATTTTTTCCATGATAGGCCACCAGCTTGTATTTTTAAGGCGCTTAAGAAGTTTTTTTGTTTTAAAGTGTCCCTGTTTATGCACATATTGTATTAGTTTAGTTTGGACCCCTTTAGGTATTACCCAATATCTAGGTTGCTTTCCCAATTTAATGTTATGTTTTGTGGCCCAAACCATTCCGATAGCATTCTGGTGAATTTTTTATTTTCCTTTGATTTTTTTTAGCAGTTGTTTAATATTTTTATTATTTTTGTAAGGTTTGTAAATT
>NW_020664376.1:2528118-2612125 GCF_002925995.2 Terrapene triunguis
TGGTGTGCTTTAACATGAGTTACATAGGTTGGGGGGGGGGGCGCGTTTGTATTATTGTTACTACCTGTTTTTAATATTGCTTATACACTACTGGCTTTTTATTTCCGGTGCATATTTTTTTGGCTGAAAAAAAGCCAAACGATGACTGCTCTACACACCCAGTATGAGTCGGTAAATATAGCTATATTACCTTTTTTTTTTTTGGCAATACCTTTAATACTGCCATTACCATAGCAGCTTGGACTGAGTGGAGTCTTACTGATCCTTTTAACTTTTGGCTGGCATTTACCTTTATTGCCTCATATTCTGTTTTAGCTTGTTCAGCAGTGTAATAACTGGATCCATTTACAAACCCAATTTCCATTTTTATATTTAATGCTTTCTGTAAAGTCAGGCCTGTTTTAACTGGCCATATTACTTTTTTACATTTTGGAAGGGGGCACTTGTGTTCTTGTCCTTGGTTATTAAACCATAAGGCACGAGGATAACATTTTTCCCTTTTTCACTGCGATTCCCCGGTTCACTAGAGCTAAAGTTCATTGTGCCAATGTGCATCTGCCATACTCTGAGCCACCTACTATAGCACCACCCCTTCCTTCCTATATAGTTTTAAACAAATGCTCTCATCTTCAGTAATAGTTTAAACTATGATTAGTGAAATTACTTCAACAAACAAAATCAACAAACCACCCTCCTCTTGACAGACAAGTTTATATAGCAATTAAAACATGCCAAATGTATCATTGACATAATGTAATCATTTTTTCACAGTAAACACTATTATGACAATAGTTCTGATAAAACAAGGAAATGTAAAAGTGTTTGATTTAAAAAGAATTCAAGAACACAAATGTTAAAAAGGCTACTGGTGCTTTGCTTCATGCAAGAGAATTCTAAATATTGGAAGAGTGTTAGAGTTACTCAGAAAACTTTCCTGTAAAGCCCCAACTAAGTGTTTTAACTGCTTTAAGTAAGTAGAACATACCCATTATTCCCGGCCATGCTAAATCCTCATTGTCATCTCTTTCTTTTCCAGGTGCTAGATGGTTAAATCTGTCCAGATGCTCTAGCAGGCCAGCCAACAGAGGAATAGCACCCGCTTCCTGCATCAGTCCAGCATTTTTATTGAGAAGCAACACTATAGAAACTACCAACTCTGGAAGGAGAACACCTACAAAACAGAAAATACTCACACTGAAGTTGAGACAGATATATGTATGCCACTTTTGACCTAAGTCACAGCAGCTTATTCTCCTTTTTACTTACTACTTTAAAGTGATGTTTTTTCTCTCCCTTTAACTTGCCCCTCCTTGCTTCTTCTCTTTTTTAATTTGGAGAGACTCTTAATTTGAGAATTTCTTTTTTAACCGTTATTAAAAGTTTCAAGGAATATCAACAATGTAGCCTGAATGATTATGTACTAGGAATGTTTGCCTACAAACTGATTTTCCAGGAGAAAAAGAAAGGTACCTGTTAAATCTCCATCCACAACCCGAGATACTTCTGCAAAATGTCTGTGACTAGTGGATGCAATGCTGATTGCCACAGGTAGTATATCACCAATGTGTGTGCACAAAAGTGCTGTGTATTTCTTTAGCAGAGAACCAACTCCTAGAAGCTCAGGACCTATGAAAAAAGGAGGGGAACAAAGCATAATCAAAGTAACTACTTAAGTGAATAAACTAAAAGCTCCATTTTGGATTATATAGTACTTACAAGCCCCTCAAACACCACTTCAATATTAGCATTCAATTAAGAAAACAGCACAATTTATTTTTGATAAAAGATTAAGCTTAAATCCCAGATACTGACTTTTTAAGAGCACAGACCAATCTCAATTTAAATAAAGCCTGCAACCATAACATCTAGAACTGTAATATCATTAAATCTCCTAAACTAAGTAAGGCCATTCCTATCTGGTGTGAGGCAAACTTCCAGGGAAGTTTTCTTTGACACTTCTAAAAGTTTTGCTACCAATTTAGTAGGTGTCCTTCTTCCCGCCACATCAACATTGTAGCAATGAGCCAGCACGTTTTGGATGTACTCTACTGCAGCGGCCACCATTTTTGTTAATGTAATACCAGGTGGCATTAAAATCCCATGGAAGTTTTCAAAAGTATAAGGTGGGTGTTTAAACCAGAGTCCAAGACAAAGTTCAATTCGGATAATTACCATCTTTCCATGTAAAATTTCCAACTTGTTTTAATTTATTATTTTGTACTAAAGCATTTGGGCTATTCTAAATCTATCTCCTTACTACACCTCTACCTCGATATGACGCTGTCCTCGGGAACCAAAAAATCTTACCGCATTCTACGTGAAACAGCGTAATATCGAACTTGCTTTGATCCACTGGAGTGCGCAGTCCCGCCGCCCCGGAGCACTGCTTTACCGCGTTATATCGGGTCGCGTTATATCGGGGTAGAGGTATATATGCTGTTTCCTTTGCCTCCTTCTCAATACACTTGGCTTTGTACCATTCCATTAAATTATCTCTTTACTCAGAATACGCCCCTAACTGTTGCCCATCAAACACCCTCTTCTCTCCTCATTCAAACCCCTTCTTAAAACTCATTTCTTACAAAAATCATCCCTACATTATTAGTCCAACAGCAATCTCTCCCTACCCTCCTCTTCCTGAATCCAGAATATACATTTTGATTCTCAGATAGCAAGACATTCAAAACAGGGAATGAATCTGTTTTGTCAGGCATTGCTTACATTTATAGTACTATTTAGTCTTAAGAATAATATTGCTATGCACTGTTAATTACTACACCTCTACCCCGCTATAACGCTGTCCTCAGGAGCCAAAAAATCTTACTGCGTTATAGGTGAAACCACATTATAATCGAACTTGCTTTGATCTGCCGGAGTGTGCAGCCCTGCCCCCCCCCAGAGCGCTGCTTTACCGCGTTATATCCGAATTCATGAATTATCGGGCCGCGTTATATCGGGGTAGAGGTGTATTTCATACTAAAGGGATTATGGTTTAGTGGTGGAATGCTCTCTGTAGCTTGCAAGGTTTACAGTGCGCTTTAATATCCTACAGAACAGAAGACATTACAAAAACTTTCAGTCATCATTTAATGAAACAGATTAAAAAAAGTAAAAGTGGAACTTTCAAATTCATCACCAAACAGAAGCATAATCATTCCTAGTTTACACTTCTGATGTAAGGAACTATCCAACTAAAATAATCTCAAACAACTCAGTATTTCACACTTATAGTCCACTTTAATAAAGACAGAGTCACTGCCTGTAAAATCAATATATAAAATTGTATTCTCCAACAAGAAGGATCTGAACAAAGCTGTATTTTCTCTAAATTGGAAAAGGCGAAAATAATAATAATTAAAAATAAATTATTGCTGTTTGACTAGCCACCTTTCATAATTAAGGACAAAACACAGTTATTGTTACTGTACCACCTACAAAGCAGATTTAAAAGAACTGTTCCTTGATTAATTCATCTGTTCTAGGTTAATTCAATTCACTGAAATTAAATATCAATATCAAGAACTAGTTTCAATTAACCTTTTTGACAACAAATCCAGCTTCACTATGTTAGCAGTTAAAATAGCAGTCATAAGAACATAAGAATGGCCATACTGGGTCAGTCCAAAGGTCCATCTAGCTTAGTATTCTGTCTTCCGACAGTGGCCAATGCCAGGTGCCACAGAGGGAATGAACAGAACAGGTAATCATCAAGTGATCCATTCCCTATCGCCTATTCACAGCTTCTGGCAAACAGAGGCTAGGGACTCCATCCCTGCCCATCCTGCCTAATAGCCATTGAAGGACCTATCCTCCATGAATTTATCTAGTTCTTTTTTTACCCTGTTATAGTCCCAATTTTCATACTTGGGAGTCTAACATTAAGCACCTAAATCCCATTTCAGTGCCTAACTACATATTCTAGGCATCTAAACTATCACTTTGTTGCTTGAATACAGATTTAGGTGCCCAACTATAAACACCCAAATCTGAAAATTGGGCCTGTTAATTAGGGTACAATCACACCTTTTAAATTTTCTCTGACAAAACATTTAATAAATGTAAGTAAAATTTAATAGCTTTCAGAAAGAATCTTCTGTTTTCTGCTGATGTTCCTGTAACATATGTTTTGACTACTCTGTTTATATTTACAGTTTGTTATGTTTCAATCTGCTTAAATGGTAAACAGTTTAGAAAAAACAGCTCTCAAACAGGTGGGCCATGAAGCAAAGGAAACAGTATCTCAATTTACAAAACTTTGTCAAACAGGAAAATGGTAAATAGCAAACTTCTTTGGTAGCACAGGTTTTACAAACAACGCGTAAGCCTTTTATTTTTATTAAATAACTTACCATATGTATTAGGGACCTGCCCAACATTCTCTCCTGGGTAAAGTTTACTAACAAGTAAACGCTGAAAACGCAGCAACAAGTCCAAAGAAGCAGACCTCTCTTTACTGTAATGTTCGTGGTCCAGGCAGGAAGAAATGCGACGAGCCACATCTTTTAGCTTGGCTATAGTCTGCGAAGCGATGTTCCTAATTGGTATAAAAGCATTATAAAAGCACTTTAAAAGGGCAGCTGGTGTTTCAATTAGAAGCCTAAAGAAACAAGGATTAAGTTTTTGCTGGGATTTTCTCTAACTGTTGAGAATTAAGACACCTATGCGAGAGTTCACTGGAGAATGTTATTTTATTTGGGGGTAATGTTCCAAGAATATTAGTTTGTTTCTGTAAATGGGACTCAACCACCACACCCTCATCTCCACAATTTACTATGAAGCAAAAGATTTAATGATCTGAACAATGTGAAATAGAATGCTATATAGAAGAAAGCTGTGGGGTGGCATATGATTTAAAGTCCCAGTTATGAATGATTTACTTGTTACACAGTCACATCAATGTGATGAGTGTTGTAAAAGTTCTCAAATTTTCTCACCCCTTTATTTCTATTAGCCCACAAAGTACTCATGTGGCTCACAGGAGGTAGCAAGGACCAGGTTTGCTATACTGATCACTTATCTACAGGGATCCTAGAAATCAGTTTCCCACGGGAAAACATGGAAAAACGCAGAATTTGCATTTTTACAGAGAATCTTCAGTTTTTACATAGTGAAAAAATAAAAACATACAGTAGAATCCCCTGCCCCCCAGCGCACACCCAGGAATATGGGAAATTGATGCTTCAGCCCAGGGCAGCAGGGCTCCCGCTGACAGATTTCATTTTAATTGCTGAAAAACACCAATTTTTATGTTTTTTTATCGGAGAATTTTATTGATTTTTTTTTAAAATCACAGAAAACTAGGATCCCTGCTTATCTGAGACTCCCGCATAGTGGCAAGAATCGAACACCCAACTTTCTTCCTCCCTCAAGCCCTAGAATTGACATGTATCAGAAGTAAGGCTACTAATATCTTTTTCCAAAGCCATTGCTGGCTTTTTTGTGGAACACCTGGCTGTTAGTTCTGCTCTTTCTCTATTATGAACTCTGAGGTGGAGGACGAAGTACCACAAGGCCTGGGAGCAAAAGAACAGTAGCTCTCCCTAGATCTAAAAATACCTATTGCAGAGTGCAGCGAGGCCAAGTGACCTCCCTCCGGACTAGAGAGCGAGGGACTACGCTCCGCCCCCCTTGCTGGAAGTACCAGGACGGGACTGGAAGTATAAAGGGATGGCTCGGCAGGTCTGTTGAGGAGGAGCCAGGGAAGGAGACGGATGCCTCCACTCTGCTGCGGCACCCTAGAGCTGAATCGGCACTCTGCAGCACCCTGCCCCCCAGAGAAGACTGGGCCTGAAGACGAGTTGCCGGGACTGCCATCCACTGTATACCCCGAGGAGCCAGAGGACCTGTGGATTATAGAGGTACCCAACCCCGAAGAAGTATGACCCCAGCGACAGCCAACGACTGTCCGGCTACCTTGCTGACTGACTCTAGGTCAGCATGTTGTAGCTGGATTCCCGCTGGCCCAGTGGTAGCCCACTCCGCCACTGTTAGGGCCCTGAGCTAGGACGCAGTGGAGTTGGGCAGGCCCGCGTCCCCTTACCACCCCACCCTTGAGCAGCAGACTCCCCACCCTAGGCCAGGAGGCCTGTGTGAATCTACCATCCATCAAGCTAAGACGCTAGACTCGGTTGGTGCTCCCCTAGATGGTGTGGATGCTCATCCCTACCTGAACTCCTAGACTGTGTGTTTGCTGGCTGCCTTAGCCTACAAGCTGAGGCTACAGCCTGCTCCCTGCTCTGCCTCACCCAAAGGGCTAGAGCCCCAGACTATGTATCCTTGCTGGCTGCCTTGGCCAGGAGGCTTAGGCCAAGGGTGGGGGCAAGAGCATAAAACTGTTATTGCTTGTTTTCCTCTGTTAGACGGACACAGAACTATAGACTACTTACGGCTCGGCCCCGCCAGCATGACCCAAGCCATACAGTTACTGCCCAATACAGCGATGCAGAGTGGCCTTCCTCCCCACAGGAAAGTGAGGGACCCCTACACAGAGTCTTCATCTTTTCTACTCATTAAAACAAAGATAAAACCAGAAAGCTACACTAAGGTAAACAGAATAAGCATATGTTCAATATTTCTAGTTTCAGGAGGCAGAAGGACTGATGGGAAAAGACTGAAAGCATACTCTATCACCAGGGATCATTTACTGTTATTTAGCTCCATGCTTCACAGTAGGATGAATCTAAAGGGATTTTCTTTTGTAGGAAAAATAAAGACTCATGATCATGACATGTTTAAAACAA
The DNA here is from genome assembly GCF_002925995.2 of Terrapene triunguis. Taxonomy (NCBI): domain Eukaryota; kingdom Metazoa; phylum Chordata; order Testudines; family Emydidae; genus Terrapene; species Terrapene triunguis. The sequence goes on from NW_020664376.1 coordinate 2,534,859, forward strand.
AGAATACCTCAGTAATTGCTGAATCAGTTGAACCAAAGGTAAGCTCTGCTTCCCTGCAGACTCATAGATCCCAGTATTAATAAGGTCTTTGTCTAATGGAGTCCTGCTCCTATGAAGTGTTGAAGCATTTGCTTCCTGTTCATCAATTTCTTTTTCTTTCTGGGCTTCTTTTTTTGCCTCAATATCCTACAATACAAAAACTCTAAAGTTAAAAGCAAACAGCACATCATCAATAGATGCAATCATTTATCTCAGTAGGAAAACACAGCATAATGGCTGTGACACAAATGAGATTAAGGGTATATCTACTCTGCACATTCCTTTCAGCAGTGTGCAGAATATATACACTACACGCCCCCTCACATGGGAATAAATAGCGGCGTAGACCATGAGGCACTGCTGAGGTGAGTAAACATATTCCTGAACCTGGTGGGTATGTACCATACAGGGCTCTCGTCTCACCCAAACAGTGTCTGTCTTTCTATGCTACTATTTTTAGCAGTGTAGTGTTCCAAGATCTCCCTGCTGCTGGAGTTTTTCCTCACTGCAAGGAAAGGCTCCAGCAACGGGGAAAGGCTCTGGCAGCTCTCCACCAGCAAGCCTTTTCCCACTGCCTCCCCCTACCAGAGTCTTCCATTGGCACATGTAGCCACATACCAGTGTGGATGTAGCTTGCTTTAAATTGCAGCATGTAGCTACAAATACCCTATACACCACCACAAGAAGTGTGCAGTGTAGACATAGCCGAAGTATACCAGACAAGTTTATTTCATATTCCACATTATGCAGACATCTAGCACATTTTTACAAATACTATTTTAAAGGAGAATTTCTTACTTGCTAAACCGTTCCAGCAACGCAGGCTAATGGGTAATGCCTGTCCTATACATGTTTCACTTATGAGAGCCACCAATGAAAAGCTTGCATTTTGGCATGCAGTTAGGCTCCACACACTTCCACCAGCTTCTCCAAAGATTACTCCCCATGAAAACTGAAAACTTTTCACAAGAGAAGAAAACAGTTCGCCTTTTAAAGGTAAACTCATATGTTAATATAGAGAGATACTTATACTAAACCTTTAGCTCGGTTAAAAAAAGGCAGGTATCTGAACTGGAAGCTGAAACTCCAAGGAATTGACAGGTAAGATTTTTTGTCTGTAAATGGGCAGCGTATGACTGCTCTTTTGTAGGCATCAACTCTAAATGAGCCATATAGCATCTGGCCCATATGAACTGGAGGACCAGCAAGGCCTAGTTCTTTGTTTCAGAAGAAACAGGTGTCCAGGTGTCTGTAGTCTGAGTTCCTGGAAGAATAGACTGAAATATGCCCTGGGAACACTCAGATTATGCCATATTCTCCTTTTTTGGCCCTGAATCTAGAGCAGAAACTAATCAAAGAGTATCGTAGTTGTGGTGACAAGATGACAAACTTGAAAAGAAAAATAAGGCACATGAACAGGACCATTTTATCCTAATGAAAGAGCATCCAAGGGAGCAGTCAGTCTTTCCCAACTTTCTGATCAAAGTAATTGTCACCAACACCTATACTCTACATGATAAAAGAGAGGAGAACAGAGTTCAAAGGCAGAGTGACACAGGTCATGAAGAACAGGCTGAGCTCCAGCATGAGATGTAAGACCTAGAAGGAAATCAAAAACACACTAAGTCTCACAGGGAATGGGAGACTAAGGGGGGAGAGCCTCACTCTTCTTCTAATGGCAAATGAGAGGCCTTTATTCAAGTATATCTGTACAAAACAAAGAATGGTGAGAAGGTCAGACTAGCTGAAAAAAAATCTGGAGACCACTAAGTGTCCAAACTATAGTATACTACAGAGATTCTCTTCCTATAGGACAGCAGCATCTCTATGACTTTTTTTAAGTTTTCAATTTATTTAAAAAGCTTCTCTCATAAGCCAGGAAAACAGACTAAGAACAAAGTGGTGCATGAAGGGTCAGTACATCCTACTGCAGTAGGGATTTTGAAAAAAGGGATTGTGTCCTCAAGACACTTAAGACGGTCCATATAAAGGAGTCCTTCAATGGCTCAATTTATGAGACTATGGCGAGGTCTACACTACAGGCGCTAGAGGGGCTCAGCTACAGCGCCATAGCTATGCCACTATAGCACCATATGGCAGTTGCTTCCTACAGCAATGCAGAGGAGGAGAAGGGAGGATTTCCCATCGCTGTAGGAACTCCACCTCCCCAAGCAACAGTAGCTAGGTCAACATTCTTCCATTGACCTAAGCTGAGGCTACACAGGAGGTTAGGTTGGCATAGCTATTGCGCTCAGGGGAGTCGATTTTTCACACCCCAGAGCACTGTAATTACATCAGCCTGACTTAATCTTGATTTATTGTTCTTAAGACTTTGCACGGCAGCAGGATCAGGGAAAAACAAATTACATGTTAATGCCATGGAACCAAGAGAGATTGCTGCATTACTTGTAGGCAATCTTAGAATGTACCTACTTCTGGCTTCAAAGCAGTCAGAAGACACTCTCTAAGAAGTTGCATTCCCCTCACAAAAGAAACCGTGTGCAAGTTTCTCTCCCTCAGGATATGCATATTTGGTAGGCCTCAGGTTTCTTTCTTCCCAGGAAAAAAAGAAAGATCCCCACAGCAAGGCTTTCCCTGGCAGTTCATGCATTCGACCACTGCCATGCTGTCTATAAGTACAGATGCCGTGTAGCTTGCTGCTTAAGCAAGATCTATTTACAGCTCTGAGCTCATGGACTAAGTACCTTCAGTCATTCTCAGCATATACTGTGTTCTCCATTCTGGTGGGTTTCATTCAAAAGATCATTGAAGCCTGAATGGGCAAACCCTTCAACGTCCAAGGATTTCACTCATCCCAAGGATAGCACTACATGTCTAACTCATCAAAATGGATCTTTGAGAAGAGTAGGAATTACTGAAGAACTCAAATGGAGCTGGGCTCATGAGTTGCAGTGGAACATAACATCTATACCTTATCTATCTCCTGTAGTACTATCCTAGAGTGTGTAGTTTTAGGATTAAGGGAATTTTTTTTTTCAATGCTGTACTAGACTGTTGTTCTGGATCTGGGGGTTTCAGATTGAAATTCCAACTGGACAAGGTTACCGGTAACAGTGGCTTTCACATTTTGGTAGTGTGACTCATACTTTGTAACAAACATTAAGAATAGAGAAGTTCAAATTTCAGAGATTGCTGCTTACTATTTATGGAGGTTTTGGACTGAGATGCCTGATTAAAAGTGAACTGCTCTGCAAGAGTCCTTCAGAGATAAAAGACCATTTTAAGCCTGGCATGTGGCATTCATGTTTATGCATTCTTTTGCTGAAGCCACACCAATAGGTGCTGTATATCAGACAGGTGGTTTTCTGTACTGTACCTCACTTAAAAATAGTAAAATATATTCACTATTCATTTAAACTCTATCAAATTTATATGTAAACCTAAAATGCAAGCTGTAAGTTACAATTATGCTGGGGGTTAGGTGAAGCCTCATTGAAGATGATGGTACCAATAGCCACCCTTCATTCAAGATAGAAGAAAGAAGCAGGTAAGCTCCTTTTGGAGTAAGGTAAGAATAGGACCCACTGCCAGAAATACAGGCCAAATGCAAGGCCAGTCATGTGGATGGAGGGGCTTCACTTCGGGCTGAATGCAAAATACAGAGGTCTAGGTTTTGGTTCGGGGGGGTGGGGTGGGGGGTGCGTGTGTGCGGACGCAGCCAGAAACACCACACAAGCAGACTGAAGGTAGCAAGATGGCAGCAGAAAGCCAAGGACAGCTAGAAAAGCACTTGTAGTGTGACCCTAAGAGAAAGCTAAGAGCGCTTTTTGGATAGTGCTGGCAGGGAAGAGAGGCTTGCAATGCCGAGCAAGAAAACTGCCCTCTGTCTGATGTAAGCCTGTTTATTTGCAAAGAATTTACACCAAGTCCTGTAAACAACTGTATTATATGCATCTTATTCTAGTTACATAGTAAATGGTAATATTGTTGAAATGTACCTGAATTTCTGCAGTGATAGCAGCATTTAATGCAGACTCTAAACCTCCATCAGCCATCAAACTGCCCACCAAGAGGTCAATCATAAATCGACGGCCTGGACTTACATTCATTTCATTTCCTGAAACTAACAAAACAGAACAAACATTTAATGGGCTAGAAATTCAGATGCTCATTTCATTTCCTGAAACTAAGAACAGAACAAACACACTGGACTAGATATTCAGACACCAAACAGTTTTCCATCATTAAATCATACCTGCACTGGGTAAGAGAGCTGAAAGAGCCCTAGCTCGCTCCTCTGCTGTTGGCAGCAACACAGACCACCCACTCTGCAGCACTGCTTGAGCAGCTGACTGTACAGTATTAAGAACTCCAGCGTTACTTGCTAAAGTTACCACGGACTGTTTCAGGCTATTCAACAAGACGCTGCCTAAACCCAAGCCAAGGCACTCTGGATCAACCTGGTGACTGATGGCAGCATGTAGCTGAAAGAAAAAGCATCAGTTTCATTTAGAGGTGACATAAGAAATGAAGTTGAACAAAGTCATTCATGCATATACTGAATACAAATACATCTACTGGTCTAAATACAAGGAAATGTTTAGAAATAAACTGCAAAGCTAAAGTAAAAATACAATTACACCCAAGTAATATATACACTAATCTCAGCCAGTACCTCAGGATATCTAGTGAACAATAATTACCTCAATTTAGAAATTACCTAGACATCCCTGTACACATCGTTCTGTATTATCATGGACATAATGACATCTTTAGGAAGCTAGAAGTACCAGATTTGCCCCAAACAGGAAACTAATTTTTAAAAAGGCAAATTAAAACACTGAACACCAAAAGCCTTTTCAGCAAGTGGTATATTCAGCACAAATCCAAGATTAGTCAATTTACATTTTAGTTTTACAGTTCATCTTAAATCAAATGCAAGAACTGTTTAGAAAACATTAAACCAAGAGCAAGAAAATTCATGGTTAGGACTGAAAACCCACCCTTAGCTTTCCACCTTTTGGAACTAAGATGCAGGAATAACTCATTGTACCAATTTAATTTTAAGCGAACAAAAATGTTTTAAACACTCAAAAGCCACCATTTTCTTCCAACCAATTTACTGAAGCATTTTATCTGAGTGAGAACTCAGACACATAAGAAAGCTACAGTACCTGAAGTCTTAGAAGATTTAAGGTTGCAACAGCCATACATTCCTTCTCCTGTGGTGGTGGCCAGTCAGAGGTGCCATCCATTCCCTCAGTCACTTGTCTCAATAGGAGATCTAGCTGTTCAAATGTCATTGGGCAAACATCCACCACAAATGGTACACGCAAACCAATGGACCATTCAGAACAAGATGACCAGGCAAAACTCTATGTATGGAAAGGAAGAGTAACAGTTACTTTCTCTCTAATCAATGATAGGCCTATTATGAGATACCAGTGCTTCATTTAAGGAACTAAGCTCAGTTGTGACTTTCAGATTTTTGATGAGGTGCAGGATGAATGTGGCTCAATTCATTTACATTATCAGCAAGCACTCCCCTCTTGCCAACAGCTAAAGGTGTCCAACAATCACAAAAAATTACTATTTCCTATCATGTTTCTCAGAGTCCTTATATGCCAGTCCAGACATCCTACTTTAATTTTGTTGGTGGAAAAGTTGGGACTGATTAATTCTTAAAACCTATACTAGCAATTGCTAATGTTGTTAAATGCTATTGCTCAGGAAGTCTTACTGAGCGGGAAGGTCTGCTAGGCCTTTTTGGAGAAGCAACTACAAACAAACTGGGGGGGAGGGGAGGGGTTGTGTCTCCATCTGCTGGTGGCATGAAATATCCACGTGGCACAGCTGGTACAGGAACCATTTAGACCAGTGGGGCGCAAAAGGTTCTCTAGGGGAAAGGGGAAGTGCAAAGAAACTTCGACCTTTTCCCCCTTTAAAAAACAATCATACAAATTAAAGCACAGGTTGGCTTATTTTCAACAATTTGGTAAGTTTCATAACTACAGTAGGCCTACTATGCCTTTAAAATTAATTTTGATTCTCATTTTAAAACTCATTTAATGTTTAGTAATTGAAATTAAAAGACAAACTGGCAACATATATAATAATAGTTGAGAGCCCAGGACCTCTCGCTTGAGTCAGACGCTCAAACATTAAATCAAATGAATGGGCTTCATCTGTGTTTCCCCTCCACCTTCCAGCATGAAAAACAGTTTCAGATTACAATTAATGCGGGGAGAGGGGGGCACGACAAATTCTGTGAATGGTAAAGCGGGGGGGACGCGACTGGAAAAGTTTGCGTACCACTGATTTAGACCATAGGGAGAAGTAGGAATTAAATTACTGTACTACACTCGTCTTCAACCCTGTCCGTGGAATTAGACAAATCCTGAGTAACAGATTCAAAGCTTACCTGGGCAGGCCCACAAGCAATTCCAACAATGTGCTTTCTGTCTAATCCTGGGAGAGCAGTAGGCTCTGGTTTGGTGATCCTCAAAGTATCAAAATGCTGGCACTGATCATTGCTCCCCCAGCTGTGCACTTCACTATCCTCAGTAAGTGCCAAGCAATGGGTAGATCCAGCCGCCACATCCACCACTTTTTTCCCTGATAGCAAAAAGTGAACAAATATTAAACTTTTCTTACTACAAAGTTTACATACATTTTTTAACAAAAAACCATTAGTGGAATAGCTTTTGTGTTTCACCAACACCAACAACTACTAAAACCACAATTAAAAATGAGCAGAGTTAATACGTCAAACTGTAGTTTTACCTTCCACGTTGATAGACTGGAAGAGTCTACCCAAAAAAAATCAGAAAGGTTTAAGAGACTTAAGCTATCTGAAGTGCCGAAGTGTATAAGACTGCAAAAATCTTGTGTTATTTTGCATCCATTTAGCTTAGTTGTTGATTTAGAAGAGTTTGCTGACATTTCCACTATTAAATGGAAAAGTGATTGGACAGTGTCACATGCTGAAGTCAATTGGTGTTGCCACACAACTCAGAATTTCTTTTCAATTAGGAGACCTCATCACAGTAGAAATGCAATGGATCAATATGTCAATTACAAAGATTTGTAAAACCCACTTCATAATACTGTCTTTTCTCATTTGCCCTAACAGTATTTCAGGTTTGTTTTTTAAAAATGTAGGCAACAACTTTTAGCTCTTTTCTGGGCTACTCAAAACACTTATGCACATGCTTAACTTTAAGTACATGAGTAGTCCATGGCTCTCAACAGTTCTATTCACGTATGTAAAGTTAAGCATGTGCATGTTTACAAGATTGGAGCCTAAATGAGTTTTACATGCAAAAATTCTTCCGTCAGGCTAAGTGAGAAAAGCAGTAGGAATAAAGAGAAAGCCAAGAGTATAGAAACAAGAATTTTAAAGTATTAAAAGGTTTTAATAGAGTAGCATAACAAGTCTGTCGGAATAACAGAAGTAAAATCTCAGATAAAAGGCACAAGGGGTGGCAAATACACTTGTTTAATACAAGTAAGCTACAATTTGACATCAATGAGAGCAGTGGTGAGATTCTTTAAGTTAGGATACAATATATGATAAAAGAAAATTTTTCCACCAAAAACTAAGTACTTTTGACATTTTCCAACTTTCTAGGTTGAGAAAGAATTGATTCCGATTTTGTGTTACACTTACCTTGCAAGCCTTCCAGCAGTTTAGGATATCGAACATGCTCTTCTGTTCCATGCCCAAGCCTCTGATTGTCACCTTTCCCCCAGGAATAGACCTGCCCGTCTTTTGTTAAAGCAACAGAAAACTGACTCCCACAGCGTACTTTCACAACATCCAGGTCCTGAAGCTTTTCTATCAACTTGGGAGTTTTGCAACCATCACTGCCACCTCTTCCTAGCTTCCCGTAATCTCCATCACCCCAAGACCACACCTGGCCTAGAAAGGAAGACATTGCACTGATCTTTCAGGTAAGTTACATATATTGACAAAAGTGAGTAAATTATTCAAATTAGAGCTTTTGGAAGTCACCTAAATATGACCACATTACGAGTCTCCAAAAAAATGTGGAGTTCACGCATGCTCAGTATAGACTTGTTAGAATTTGGCAGCTAAATTCTCTGAGGATTCTGCCTGTACTGAGGATGTTCCAGCCCAGAGATACAGGGGCTGAGCAAGATTTTCCTTGCAATTTCTCTTCCTGGCTGATGCAAACTGCTGTGGCCCCAAGCACAGGAACTGAAAGCAAGGAGAGGCTCTCCTATGCTTTCAGCTGGTGCTCAGGCAGCAAAAAGAAGGAAAAGGAAGAAGCTACATTGAAATGCATAGTTGTGAGAAATGGGAGGCTGGATGGAAGCGCAGTGGCAGGAGCAAATGGTGCTCTGGTGAAAGGCATAGGATAGAGTTATGCCTATCCAAGAGGGATGTGTTACAACTGTACTCTGACCACTTCAAAAAAGTTTAAATCTCAAAAACAGTACTGGAAGTCTAGGTAGGTAAATGATATTTTTGTGAAAAGGAGGAATATACAGCAGAACAGCTGGTGAGCTGAAGAGATGTCTGAAGAAGTCTGAGTAACTATACATCTGGAAAGAGTAGCAAGTTATATAAATTTAGTGCTTAACTTTTCTCCTTTACTAATACTTTCAATTTTTAAATACGTATTAAAATATAAATAATCACCTAGAGACTATTCTGAAAAAGCACTTTCAGTTTGAGCTTCTCTTATAAAATTTGTTTCATGAACGTTCAGCATAAGACCTACACCACAAATGTCTTTCTAATGACATTAACCACGGCAAGTTTAGCTACTGACCATTTTCAGTCACTGCAAGAGTCTGAGCATCTCCACTTCCACAGGCCACATCAATAACCTTCAGTCCTTTCAGCCCAGTGACGAGCATTGGAATGGTCTGATCTTCACTGGAACCTTCCAAACAAAAAATAATCGCTTTGTCAAAAATATCCAAGAGACATACATTTAAAATTTTCACAAACAGAACACCATGCTTTAAGAAATTAGAGGAACGTACCATGCCCCAGCCTGCCATAGTTCCCTCGTCCCCATGTATACAACTCTCCCTCAGCAGTGATGGCTGCGCTATATGTGCTTCCACATGCAATATGAACAACATGTTTCCCAGCCTGCTTTCCAGATAAAGCAGATATAATCTTTGGTTCCTCTAAGGGTCTATTTTGAGAGAAGACAAGAGTCAGTAATTATGTGAAAAGATCTGTAGTAACCTGTCTGCAGCAAGTTATAAATGGACCTGTAAAGCAAATTAAGGTTGATGTTGATCAATAACAAACACAATATGCAAAGCACTGTGGAGAAGTTTACACTACCACTGCCTGTGACATACTAAAGTCTGATCACTAGTATTTTTACCTCCAAATAAGTCAGTCCAGTGGTTTTCACAAACACTATACTTCACTGTGGGGAAAAAACTGAGCTCCAATTGCTGTATCTGAACAACGCCTTCCCTGCTACTCTCAACCCCAAGACAGGAGTACTCCCTTATCCTGTAAGGATTTGTCACCACAGTGGTGCTTATCACCTCTGGGATACAAATTCAACACAGAAGTATTTAAGTACACCCCTATAGGATACTGCATGGAAAACACTAGTTCAGCTACAGAACAAGACACTCACTCCTACTTTCTGGGCCAAGACAGAGCATTGCAATGTTACTGTTTAACACAGGAAAAAAAGGAATGGGGAACACACAACAGTTTGCATTTGCACTGAACCATTCTGAAATTGATTTGGCAAGTAAATAAGAAGGGCAGAGGGACTCCTGGGATCAGACATATGAGGCCTGAGAAAAAATGGGAGGATGGGTGCCCTTCTGAAACTACAAATATTCCAGAAATAGGCACAGAAATTATCAAAAATATAAAAAATGATTACCTACCTTTCTGCAACTATTGTTGTTAGAGATTTGTTGCAAAACATCCATTCCACTGTAGGTGTGCACGCAACTCGTGCATAGTTGACTCCAGATAGACTCCAATAGAGAAGGGAAGGAGGATGGGTCATGGAATGGACATATCCAACACATCTCAAAGAACACCACTTACAGAAAGGTAGGTAACCATTTTTTCTTCAAGAGCTTGCACATGTCCATTTCACTGTAGGTGACTCACAAGCAGACCAACGTGGAGGTGAGCTGGGAGAATACCTGACCAGTGTTTCTAGGGCAACCTGTCAGAAATTTGCATGGATTGACAGGAAATGGCATAAGGAGAGCAAAAGTATGGACTGATGACCAAGTCACTGTTTTGCAAACATCTATGATAGGTACTTGGGCCAAGAAAGCCTCTTTGAGTGGGGCTTACAAATGCAATATTTGTCAGTTATGTGGAATTTTCCCAAACATTTCAAGTAAACCAGGTGTGGGTCACTGCCCAGCATACGTTCAGCACAGGTCCAGAAGGACTTAAAACCTGATGAGCACAGCATCGTTCCAGTACCAATCCCAATACCAAAAGATGAAAAACTGGTCCAAAAAGACCTAAATCTAAAATCTATCGCTAAAACTAGCTAAAACTAACAAACCAGTATATATATATATATATATATATATATATATACACATACACACACACACACACACACACAGGCGTGAGGGCCGCACTTATGACAAAAAGTCTGAGATCACTCCGACAACCATTACTGGTGGAACTGAGGAGAATTGGCGCAGCTCCGCCCTTTTGTGGCGTGTAGCAACAGAGAGTGCTTGGGCCAGCACAATGGATACTGCTAAGGGAAAACGATCTCCAACCACGGTGCACAAGGTGCATACTCATATACAGTGGAATGGACATATGCAAGCACATGAAGAACTCAGAATTTTGAATTAAAAAGGAGAGAAAAGAAAATATTCAGAAAGGATGTAATTTTACAGTTGATAATACATGAATGTGTTGTTCTGAAGTTGGATTGTTGTAAAAGACATTTTGGATTACTCAGCTTCAGATTTCATAAGTGGAGCTGGATTTCTTGAAGATCTTTATGTTACCACTGGTTAACAGATTAGATACATTTTTTATCATTTTCTATAGCCACAAATCAGTATTCAATTAAGACAAATATCCTTAAAAGACCTCCTGGATCATCTCACCATGCAACAGAATTTTCTAAGCTAAGCACGCATTCCCTTCATACATGTTCATTGTTGTCTAAAATCCATAAAAAAAAAAATAAAAAAAAAATAAAAAAAGAAAAGAAAACGGAGGAAAGCTAGCCCTTTCCATTGTCATTAACAACTGTAGTTTATTTGCTGGTCTAATCATGACAACATAATTAAGACAAAATCTAAAGGAATGTATGTTTGTAAACCATCTTGCTTTGCTTAATTTCTTATCAACCTTTGAATGATATATATGTACTGGAGGACTTGAACAACTATAGCATACTATGTTATCTTTTGCCTGTTGTCATTTCGCTGTAAGTGGCTGTGTTTCACTAACATTTATTAAATGTCTGCATATTTAATCCTACCTTAGTTTCTAACATTAAAGTAGAATATTTGTAAATACGTTCTATGCTTAAGCTGGTGAATCAATGGTATTTTATTACACATACACTGTGTCCCCATGGCCTAGTCTTCCACCATCTCCACAACCCCAAGAGAAAACCTCTCCAGTTGCTGCCAAGGCAAGATAGTGGTGACCATCTGAATGTGCTGCAATCTTCACAATGTTTCTAGAAGCAAGACTCTGCACCAGCTGTGGTCCCTGTAAATTAGTTAGAGACAATGTACAAAGAAAAGTTACTTATGTTGCTCAGAGTGTAGAAAAAACTCAGACAACTTGATAATTAGATTTTTCCCCAATGAGGCCTTACTTCAGAACTATACATTCCAGCATTAATTTAATAAAACCAGAGAACCAGGCCAGAAGTTCAAATCCAATATTTGGGTTTGGTGAAAGGTAGAGGATGCTCTGGAGCTCTCATTTTGTCCCATCCTTATAATGCATGTAATATATATTAAACTGGCCTTTGTCCGATCATTTCAGATAGTCTTCGCTGCATATTTTTCTGTTTTAGTATAATTTTGTAAAGGGAATTTAATGCTTAGGCACTGGTAGTCAAAACATCCATTAGTTTAAATGCACTTCATGCTAAGCAATTGCCACGTTTCATGGAAATAAACGGCAAAGCAATACCACTGGAGAAGAAAGAGGGCATTGTTCATAAGGGTGGATTGTTGCGAGCACCATAACAAATATTTATAACATAGGAAAAATTCTTAACATGGCAAACAAAGGTGATAAACCATTGCTGCTGAGGGTTCAAAAACAAGGAATTTAAGATTAGTAGCATCACAGTATCTCCACTACACATCTGAATGATTAGAAAGAACAATCTCAGAGCAGCATATTTTATAGAAAACGGTACGCTTAGTATGGATGTAAAAATCACCTACCAGTGTGTCACTGTTGTATGCCTGCGTGTAAACTCGTCCATTTCTAGATAAGATTAAAAACCGTTTCTCTGCACAGGCAATTTGCATAACTCCAAGATTGGCAAGTCCTTCACACTGAATTGGACCACTCACATTAGCATAATATTTCCATCCTATTAAACCCCAACCTATGACTTCTTGCAAAGATCCCTGTAAGGCAACAAAGCTAAGTAAGAATTTACAGTTCACTACACAACTTAATTAAAACACAAGCACCAGGATATTTTTTCTAATAATTATGCTGCTTCAACAATACTTCAATCAATCAATATTCATGGCAGCTATAAAAGAAAGACATCAATGAACCTTACCTATTAATAAGATATTAAAAATAGTCTCACACGCATCACAATCTAATTAAAAGATACCATAGGTGGGTGAGGTAGTATCTTTTATTGGACCAACTTCTGGTGGTGGAAGAGACAAGCTTTCAAGCCACCCAGAACTTCTCTTCAGATCTGGGAAAGGTACTCAGAGTGTCACAGCTAAATACAAGGTCGAACAGATTGTGCTAACTGCTTATGCTAAACTATCTGTTCGATCTTGTATTTAGCTGTGACGCTCTGAGTACCTTTCCCAGACCTGAAGAGCAGTTCTGTGTAGCTCAAAAGCTTGTCTCTCTCACCAACGGAAGTTGGTCCAATAAAAGATATTACCTCACCCACCTTGTGTCTCTAATACCCTGTGACCGACATGGCTTACAGAATATACCATAAATATTTATAGCAAGTATGTAGAAGAGATCTTTCAACCAGTGAAGTTATATAAAATTTTGGGGGTTTCTTTAAATTGCTACTATACCAGAGCACTCTGACTTAAACATTTAAGAAATTTGGTCTTAAACCATTTATTTTGATGGGCACTGGGAATAGTACATTTATGGGGCATGATCACCCATAGGTTTTGGGGAATGACTTGCTTGTCATTCTGTAGAAATCTTTGGCAGATGCAAAGAGCAGTAACAATGGGCTCCAGAATAAGCCACATTCAGATAACCCCGGTGGTACTGGGAGGAGGGGATAAGAAGAAGGGAAACAGAAGACTAAGATCCCAGGGCTCAAAAAGTAGCTTGGAAAACAAAAATAAAGAGTGTAAGGAGATTCTCCTCATTCCACTGAAAGTGTTAAACTCTTTGGTACAGTCCGTACATGTTTATATCCACTACAGGAAATCGTTCAGATATTACTCCTGAACTGCTTATATAACTTTGGATTCTTTTAAACTGAATTACGGAAATTCTGAAAAAATTTCTAACTGTACAGGGATTTCAGTCTAAAATTATACCTTACCTCCCTGGTCAGATACCTCTCATTTGGCTATGGCCAAACATGAGGAAAAGAGGCAGGGAGGTTAAATACTCAGATTACTATAATCAGACAACTATGCATTATGGAAACTCACTTTAGACACTCTATATGAAAATACTTTAAAACCAATAGTTACACTTCTCTTTGTAAGTAAACTGATGATTTATTAAAATCATTGAATGGTCTTTCTTGACAGTTTAAAGAGTAAACTAATTGTCCATCTACAAACAGAATCCTTTTATTTGCGATTATATGAGATTACCTTATGAGATGTAGGAGAGCTACACTGTGGAGGCATACATGGAGTGGCCAGGCGATCTAAGTGGGCCATGATCACAACTGCCGTTTGTCGCAGATCAATTGCTAGCTCGTTGTCCTGTGGTAAAGTCAGGTACCTCAGAAAACTCTCATTGGGACTCAGGGAGTAGGACAGCATCTAAGAAAGCAAAGAAAAGCAGTTAAAAATAAAAAAGTTAAAAACAGGAAAATATTCAGAGTACTTTTTACACGCCCCATACGTTCTTTTCCCTTATTTCTCTAGAGACAGATATGGCATATTTTGTGGATACTCAGCATCTGTAATTCCTATTGAAGTTAATAAGGGACTCAGCATCTGTATATACAATTCCTTCCTCATGCAAGCAATAATTTCAATTATTCATATACACTGAGAAATTGATGCTACCTTTGTATCAATTGTGCTATTCTGTACTTCCCAATAAAATTTAAGAATGTAATAATGTTTCAATCAAATTAATGGGAAAAGTTAAATGTTCAAGAAAATTAATCCACACAGAGTTGTAGTACCACATAAAAACTATTTCTACAACAAAATCTAAAATGCAATATTTATATAAACATACTGCAAACTTCTAATCTGCCATCCCGAGAAAATGCAAAATGTACATACTGTAATACAACAGTTGTATATGTATCTCAATGTGTAAATTACTACTACAAAAGTGGAGTTACAAACTTTAGAAGAGCAACAATGAGCATCTATACTTGATTGCTAAGCAACATGACACAAATAATTGGATACTGGATAGAATATACCTCATAAATAAACCAAACACATATACCTGAATCTCATCCTCGGCGTTAGGTATGTCTTTATTACAGATTATGCTCTGAAATCTTTGCAGCAAAGGTAGAAGGGGTGCACTTGTTCCTTGTGCAGATCGCTCATTATCTGTTTCTCTTGTTCCATTATCCCAGAGTTGAAGCAGCAACATAACAGCAGACAACATTTGGCTGAAAGAGTAAGTTTACCATCCTGTTGTAAGCACTCCTACAGAAGTTATTTGAAGTTCTACATTAAATCAAATTTTAGAAGATGTGCATGTTTAGTAGTATGTGTGTGAGGGTATTGGGCAGAATCTACTCAAAGCTAGCTCACTTAAAATTTTTGCTTAGTTTAGGGGGTTTTTTCCCCCAACAAACAAAAGTGTCAAAGTGAAGTATAGTTTTTGAAATTTTGGGGTGTTTTTTTAGTTTTGGTATGTGTGCAAGTTTTACCTTTGATTATTCAGTAGTTATTTAGAAAACTGAGCAATCTGTTTAAAAGTTGTGGTTATAGATAAACTTTGTAAGAACAGACTAAAAGTATCCTTCGCTGGTATAAATCAGCACAGCTCCATTGACTTCAATGGAACTATACCACTTATACCAGAGGAAGATCTGTACCAAATGTCCACAAAAAAGTATTTCAAGATAGTTTTAATGAGCCTTCACCTCCTTTCTTGCAAAGTTTTAGTTACATAGGAATTGCTATTCTGGCTCAGAACAGTGATCCATCATTGACCACAGACAGATCTTGATGATTCACAGAAATATGAAAGAAGTCTTCTAGCAGAAAATTATGTAATAGACTGCTCACTAAAATATGTTTCTTTCTAATCCCCATCAGTTAAATTGGCTTAGACCCTGAAGCATGAGCTCTTAGTATTCCCTAATTTTCTATCTATATTTCATCCTTCATCATTACCCTTCATGATAGGAAATTATGGTTAAATCCTGGCCCCACTGACATCAATGGGAGTTTGCCATTGACTTCATTGGGGTTAGGATTTCACCTCTAATCATTACGGAGAGGACCCATAGGTGTTGCATCAAAATGTTAACATTGAACTAATACAAACTAAATGCCCAGAATTGCTCAGAACATTTTAATAGGTACTCTTGTTTGAGAGCAGAAAAGTGCTTCATTTCTCACCTTAGTGTGCCCCTCTGCACTGCCAACTCTAACAATATAGCAAGTGCCAAGTGCTGGTCTTGTAATGGAATGTTTGCTGGCCCTTTAGAACTTGGAGCTCCATGTACATCACTATTTAAAAAACAAAAAATACTTGAAGATGCAGAAATTAATGTTTGCAGCATTAACACATTACATGAGGTTTACAAAGAAACCACTGGGAAAAAACAAAACACATCTGCACAACTATAGTATCTACAAGGTGCTAGATGATGTCAACATTTATAGGAAGATTATAAGCTTCTGGGGCAGAAAAATACCTAGGAAGATATGGAGAAGATGAAGCGTAAAGTATTGACTCTCTTTTGGGGAGGTGCAGAGGTTTGTTTTTAAAATAAATAATCATCCTCAACTCCCTTGTGTATTTCGGAAGCGATACTTTTCAGCTGTGCTGATAATGGTGCCTGTTTCAATCCACGTTATGTGTGTGTTCCATTTTTGGAAAACAGTGAACAGCCAAGACCAAAAACATCTGTATCAGGTGACCTAATTACTACGGTTCCATTTGACAAGAGACCCAAAAGCCATACTGGCACATACAGCATCCAGAAGCATCCTTAGGTCCACTTCCTCTTGAGTACTGCACAAGTCTTGGACTTAACACTTCTACTGATGATGCACTTTGCTCCTTCACCATTTGAAAAGCCTTAAAGCAAGAAGCACTGCTTATGTTGCATTTTGAACCATATATTCACAGAGGAATTTTACAAGTGATTGCTTATTGGATGCCATGTTTAGAAACTTTTTCCACAGAAGCACAGGGCCTCCACCAATCACCTGATATTTCCCATATCCAGAGTCATCCCTTGGGTAGGGCAAATCAGGGCAACCACTCCGGGCCCCACGCTTTGGGGGACCCCATGGGCTGGTGCGATTGGCCTGCATGGTCGGCCCCAGAAAAGACGAATCTGTCACTTCCGCCCCGGGTCCCGCAACCCCTAGGGACAGCCCTGCCCATATCCAACCTTAAATCCTGTCCTGCACTCTCTTTCTGCAGTTTTCAGAGTTACTATTGTCATATCTGTCAAAAAACTTTGATTAAAGAATTAGCTTTTCAAATCTTTGGGGACCTGCCTCAAATACGCAGCAGCCAATTCATCGAATGTGTGGAATTTGTCTCCAGCCATCATTTGTATGACAGCCATGGCATCCCATATATACACTGGAGGTTCTTTGTTGTATGCTCTTAGCTCATGGATTCTTTCAGATTGAGATTCCAGCTGATGCCCTTGTTCAGTTTTGTCTGTTCTTCTCATTGTTCCATCAGCATGGAAGAGGGACACAGTCAGCACAAGTCTTATTGGGTGACTAAGAACAGTTGACATTGAAACATCAAGTGCACCTCTCACAAATTTCTTCATTTGTTCTTCATAAACATCTGCTATTTTCAGCAGAGACTTCTATACACCTGACATTACATGTAGTCCAACAGATATGTTGATAAGCACCTCTGCATGCAATTCAGGATCAAATGGGTTTGTCATATTGTTGATGACATGGTTGGTAAGAGCTGTAACATGCTCTTCGTCCCGCTTCAGTGCATAAGCGAGGACTTGTCTGTGGACTTAATCTTCACTACTTCTTGTTAGGCTACTTCTTTCTCTCATAGCTTTTCCATATTCATAATATGAAGCTGTGTATTCTCATCTCTAACACTAATGCTGACCTGTGCGTAAGTGTCACTGAATTAAAAAGCCAGTTTCTAGAACATTTCAAAAGCTAATACTGCATGCATAGGCAATTTACAAATTAAAACCTTCTATCAGGCAAACTATATGCTGCACTGTAAGTACAAAAACTTACAAATGGAGAAGCATATTAGGAATTCATGTACATTTATATCTACCCACTATGCAGTGTAAACTATGAACCTGCAATCTACTGCTACTGGTGCACAACCCTCAGGGAGACTGATCTGCTCAGCAAATTTCAATTGCAAATACAGAAAACTATTATAATCTCTTGTGAAATACTTTGATAATTAAGAATAGCTTCTTCTTTTTCCTTTATGCCGCTTTTCCTAGTGAGGGTCACGGCAGTGGCATGGAGAGTAGGAGGACCAGACTTCCTTTTCCTCCGCAACATGTTCCAGCTCCTCCTGGGGAATTCCCCAGTGTTCCCAGGCCAGCCAGGAGATATAATCCCTCCAGCATGTCCTGGATCGGCCTCAGGGCCTCTGCCCAGTGGGACGTGCCCAGGAGAATATGCGATGTGAAAACATTTCATGTTAAAATATTGCAAAATGTGATATTCACCATTTTTGTCACATGCTAAACAGCTTCATTTCTGGGAAAAAACATGCACATGCAAAAAATTCTTAATACGTTGTCGTTTTGGTAGCTTTGACCAATAACCACCATGTTAAGGTGCTAAAATTAAACAGTAAAAACTGTAGTTGCAGTCACGTTGCAGTGTTTCTGGAACTGTGCAAAAAATAACACTCTCTTATTTTGAGTACCACTGTTTCACCTCACCCACAGCGTTACAGAACCACTTGACAGTGCCACATCATACCTCTTCTAAACATACATAAAATAAGCTTTCAGATTATATATGATGTGGGTGTGTGTATGTCGGATACAGTCAGCTCCAAAAACACGGCCCTTTTTGGAGACCTGCCACACACCAACTGTGTGGATCCCAACATCCCAGCCCTGAGCAACATAGCTATGTTGGAGGAAGTTTTTAGTCCAGGTCTGTAGTATTAGTTTTGTATTAACATTGCTTTCCCATTTCAACATTTGCTATAAAATTAAGATGCAAACTGGATCATGTGTGTTCATTTGAATATGCGTCCAAGTGTAATTTAAACTCAATATTTTTGTACAATTTAAACTAAAGGACAATGTATTGTTCAGTATGCAATTCTCATTCACTTTTACATAACATCTCATTAAAGATTATATATGTGCTAAGTCTGAACATTAAAAATAGTCCATTTAAGTTACCTAAGCACAGTACATCTGAGCAATTTTCTTTGAATTATGTAAAACAAGGTCATTTCGAGATAGCGATACTCTAGAGAGAGCCCACATCAAGCAAGTGGTACGTGTGTTTGTTCTCTATCTATCTATATACCTCTACCCCGATATAACGTGACCCAATAGAACACAAATTCAGATATAACGCGGTAAAGCAGCGCTCCAGGGGGGCGGGACTGCGTGCTCTGGCGGATCAAAGCAAGTTCAATATAACTCGGTTTCACCTATAACGCAGCAAGATTTTTTTGGCTCCCGAGGACAGCGTTATATCGGGGTAGAGGTGTGTGTGTGTATATACACACACACAGCATGACTGTCTGTCTACGACTTGCTTGATGCCAGGGTATCAGAAAAGGAAACTACTCTATGTAGCGCTCAATTTACCAGAAACTATTTTTGCTTAGCCATCAGTTGTTAAAAATTCAGACTCACCTTTCAATGCCAGTTCAAACAAACAAACCAAAAAAACCACTTACCCAGTCACAACAGACCTTAGGAATTTAGTAGCTCTCTCCACAACTTCCAACCATACAGATGATACAGTCCCTTCATCAAAAAGGGATGCTTCCGGTAGTGCTCGTAGTGCATCAAGAGATTCTTGTAACAATTCACTGCAAAGGTCTGCATCCTCACCTACCAGCCAAGATAACATATCAGTTACCTTACAGTATGTACTAGATAGCTAACTAAGGGTACATCAATATTTTCTCAAAATCATTCTGAGTGTGAACTTTAGAAAAAGCAACTACAAACCACCAAAACTGGTAAGTGTATAAAGTAGATATATTATGGATTAATTTTCATAGAATAATTTTGACTGGAATTTTAAGGAGTTGTATAGCTAACCATCAAAGCACCCCACAACACAGTAGGACTAATTATTCCTAAATCATAGGCATCAATAGGAGTCTCCTCAGTTTCCCTGACAGCCTGTCCCATTATTTTTTATTCTAGACACAAAGTTTTAGTATTTAACTTTCATTCATCACCTGCACCCTAAAAACAGTTACTTTTAAAGTAATTCAGAACCACATTTAATCAAGCTGAGTAAAGATTATGTCCAGGCTAGAGGGCAGCATATAGGTTCAGAGCTACTAGCTCCCTCTCTGGAGGTGGACAGAGAAACAGAAAGCAGAGCAGAAGGACATCACTACCCCTTTTTGAAGGAAAGGAGGGATGAAAGCGATTACTCTTCCTGTTAATCAGAGAGGATGACAGCCCTTAAAGGGGCTTGTATTTGTCAGATGGAGGGGTTTTGTTTTTTCTTCTGGGGTGAATAGAGCCCATAACATACTAACTAGAGCACTGAAATCAATAACCGGAAGGAGCTAGGGAAGGAGAGCCCAAAATTAAATTTCCGGGGATAAAACCCTGTATTATTAACTGGGGCAACTGCATGTGGGGAAAGTGTCAGAACTAATTTATTGAAGGGGGTGTTGATATAGCAACACATGTGAAACAGATATGACTTGGGAGGGAAGAATGGCTCCGGTGCTTTTCATCCTGTCTTTCAGGTTTTAGTCCTTAAGAAACAATGTCACTGACTAATAAGACTCACTGTGTCTAGCTGGTTTTATAACATCTTCTGCCTATTTGTAGACTGTTCCATCCTCCCTGCAGTCCCTTCCACCAGATGTAACCAACCTACTTCTTCACTCTTCCATCATACGTCTAGTTTTTCTAACTCTTACACTCAATGAAGCTTCTACACTCAGAAAAAACTCAGTCATCAATATTTATTCTGATCAATTTAAAATGACCAAGAAATCTGTTTCTTCATCATTTACATGAACAGCTGCAAAAGGTTCGGAAGTTAGAATCATCAGAATCAAAATCAGTAGAGTAATGGAATATGACAAACAGTATTTGATTGGTGTTCAAGGACAGGCCATTCTCCCCAGAGCTTTGGGCTTTATAAAAAAGATTATCTATGCCTGCTCAATATATTACTGGTCACCGACCTTGATCAAATTACTTTTTTCCCCCAAAAAATAATGCAATTAGTCCAACCACCATGTCCCTTTATGGAACAAAACAACAAAATAAAGTTGCTTCAATGCTTTATTTCAAGGAACAGCAGAGAGAACATAAGACAAAAGAAATACTTTTGTGAAAGTTATGACTACTTCAAATTGTGGGATTTTGTTGTGTTTTTGAACAAACTCCTTTTCAACCTTACAGTGCAGTTCTACTCTGAAAAGTGGCACCAGTCAGTGTACATCAACTCAGTGGTTTCCATTTCAAATCTGCTGCTTCCCAAGAAGCCTTCTTCCTGCCCACCAAACTGTCAATCAAACTCACCCTAGGATCTGAAAGTCAACATTTTTCTTTCCAGACCCATATCTCACCACCAGTAAATAAGACCTGAGGAGTATTATAGGTAACTGAAGTGTACATCATTGTGCACCTCAAAGCAAATAAATTAATGGGAGACTAACAATTCTGTGGGATGTACAAACCAGAAAAGAATGCAATTCACCCTCACATAGTTTTGCTTCTTAAATGCTAATAGGGAGCAAACATTTTTTTACGTAAGGGGGAAGGACTGTCAGAAACACAAACAGTTATAACATGTGTAACTCACATTGAAAGTCAACAGGAGTTAAGACTGACGTTTGTGCTTTTGACAGTCTTCCCCTAAAGATATGGCTTAATTCAAACTCAGAACTGATGTGTACAAAGAGATACAATTTTGTTTTTGTTTTACCTTAACCACACACTAATGTTGCTAGTACAATATTTATCTGAGTTTACATTTGTGAAAACTGGCAATTATATCCTATCAGGTTACTTTAAGTTATAGGGCAAGTAAAGTTCTACAAGACTGTTCCCAACGGAGACTCCTGTCAGCCAAAGATATTTTTACTCCCTGGTAGGGCACTAAGTTTCACATTCATATTTCTTTGCAATGTTTTCCTTTAAGAATAAATGCTAGTTTTTTTAAAACTTGCCTGCCACTTCCCCACCCTTCCCCCTCTCACCCAAATCACCTGAGTTTGGCAATCCGGGGCTTAATATATTAGAGATAGTGCTGGTAGCCACCCATTAAAGTTGCAAGTCCCTACTTTCTGCGATTGCTGCTCTAGGGCATGGCTACACTTGAAACTCCAAAGCGCTGCCGCGGGAGCGCTCCCGTGGCAGCTCTTTGAAGTGCGAGTGTGGTCGCGGCACCAGTGCTGGGAGAGAGCTCTCCCAGCGCTGCAGGTACTCCACCTCCCCGAGGGGATTAGCTTACAGCGCTGGGAACATGGCTCCCAGAGCTGGGGCACTGTTTACACTGGCGCTTTACAGCGCTGTAACTTGCTGCGCTCAGGGGGGTGTTTTTTCACACCCCTGAGTGAGAAAGTTGCACCACTGTAAAGCGCCAGTGTAGCCATAGCCTTAGGCTGTGCCAAGTATGGACCCAAGTAATGGAACCAAAAGAGAGACTCTTCCTTCTGTGTTCTAAATGTCCCACTGCTGTGCCCAGGCAAGGTGGAGGAGGCAGCTGCCTGATTGAAATGCAGAAGGTACAAGGGCCAGACATTGGAGGAACAGGGATAAACTGGAACAAGGAGCTTGGGGGAGGCTTGAAGATCGGCAGAGGGCTAGAGAGAAAAACTGGAACTGGGATGGGAGGGAACTGCTATTAGGAACATGGTGGGTGGGAAAACAGACTGGATGAGGAGCAAGGAGTGGGAGACTGGGACAGAAAACTAATGGGGTGGTTGAAAAGGAGACAGAACTGACAAGGAGCTTGGAGACGGGGGAGAACTAAGACTGGTGGGAAGAGAGGTTGGGAGAAGTATATGGAGTGCAGTGAGATCAGACAAGGAGCCTGGGAAGGGAGGAGACTAGGATTGGGTATGGAAGGATACTGGCACTGATTTGAGAAACCAGAGGTGTACAAATTGGGAGAAGGAGCTGGGGTGGGGCAGAAGAGTGTGCTCACTAGAGAACACTCTCCTCCAAAGCTTGGAATAGAACCCAAAATTCCTGAGTCTCAATTTCTTGGCTATCAGCAAACATCTATGAAACTCAAAGGGAAAAAGTGTCATCCTCTAGTGCTGGTCTACATAGCAGTATTAGGCTGTCATCCTCTATCAGTTACCCTATGAGCTCAAGGGGCAGAGGTCTGTCAGGTGAACCTAAAAGTTGCAATCCTGATGATGACAAACCATGTGTGTGTCAATATAATGCCACATGATGGCATTTTTTTCAGTTTGCCTTCTTTAAAATCCTAGAATATTACACAAAAATATATTAGAAACATACTTAAGACTGCAAAAGAAATGTCAGAATTAAGGCGACTGTGCAACCTTAAGTCAGCCTCCTTGTCCCTATGCCTTTTGGTACAGTCTTTATTTACATGATCACATGCTGTTTTTTCCATAGAAACTCAAACCTCATTCAGTGCACAAAAGGGACCTGCTCTGGAGATGAATCAGGGTTGTGTAGTGAAAGAGGCTGTTGTCTGTAGGACCTCTGCTTCATTTGTTGCAGAGATTAGAAAGTGTGTAGTGAATAAGGCAAGGGACTGCAAGAAGAAAAAGAATGGTTTATTATTAAGGCAGTTGAATGCTGCCCTGGAGAACTGGATTCTATCTCTTCCTCTGCCACAGAACTCTATGGTACGCTGGACAAGCCACTTAAACCATAGTTATTAATTGGGTGTTCTTCATTTTCTGAGACCCTGACTCGAGACCCTGGAGCCAGATTTGCAGAAGTGCCGAGTACTCATAATCACAACTGAATTAAATGGGATCTATCCCTTGCACATATGAAGTGCTGCATAATGCTAATTACTCTGAAAAATCAGGTCCTAGATGTCTCAAATTGGACACCCAACATTAATGGACTTTTACCTCAATCTTTCTCTGGCTCAGCTTTGTGACCTTAAGAATGTTCTTTTAAACCTAGTTTGTGCATGTAATTATACAAAATAAGGTAAACATAAGATTGCAAAATGGACTTTACCTGACCTCCAAGCTCTGCGAAGGAATGCAAATGCAAATGAAAGTGCTGCTCTGGATCCCACTCGTGCAAGTCCTTCTACACCTTTGCCTACAGGTCTGGGACTAAGACAAGAAAATTTAAAAATTCAAAATCCTTTCTTGGAGAGAGAAAGTTAATGCTCTTTAAATGTTAACAGCCAAGATTCGTTTCCATTGTCCAAAAAAGATCAACCCCATCCACCAAGAACCTTGGTTTAAAATAAGTCAGAAGCTAGACTAATATCATGTGTGTTACCTGTTCCTAAATCTTACCACTCTTGTTGATAAGAAAGCTCTAGTTTTAGGCCTCCTTACAGAAAACTGAGACTAAAAAAGTTGTACTTGTTCAGTTTTGTGACCAATGTAGAGTTAGTGTTAACCAACTAGTGAGAAGACTCTAGTCATGTGAAACTGTCATTGTCCTGAAGATTTTCTCAGAGCTGGTATGTTCTATGACAAAACATCTTTCAAAAAATTTTAGCTTAGGCCCCAAATGTGGGCTCTTATTATCAAGGTGATTTTCAAAAGCCTCTATGAATAAAAATATTGAAGTGTTTTTGTTCTTTTTATAAAAAAAATCAGAAGCTCAACGCTACTGTACTTGTGCAAGAGAACTACAAGTTGAAATTGATACAATAAATGAAAGTGACTAGGGTTATCATCCCAGTGAATTCAATAAAGGTAACAACATAAACGATGAAAAGTAAGTAAAAATTTTATATGTTCATTTTTAAATCCCTAAAGCATTACAGATTAAAATATTTTAATGTGTTAAATATCCCTTTAGTGATTTTGTAATTCTATGTACACAATCATATATTTCTGCTAAGGGTATGGTGTTGCATTTATAGTCTGCTTCAATCTATTTTCCAAACAGTTTTCGTTTTCGTGCAAATCCAGCTGTAACTTTTGTCTTACACTTTTAAAACCAGGATTCGTACATATTTTGACATGACTGTTCACACCTTAAGAATGCCACTGAAAGACAGCTATTAAAATAAGCTTTCTACAACAGCACATGCTTTTGAATGGTCCTCTTGCAGTCATGTTAAGGGCTGCAGCTATGATGTTACATCTGGGATATCTTCTGTCCAGCACTGTATTCAACCTGGCTCTGATACACCTTGGTTAATCTGTGCCCAACAATCTCATAGGGATTCTCTCCCTCCAATTATTGATGCTAAGCTCTAACAGTTTTTTTGTTATCTCTTTTCCAATTAATTTTTGTGATGTGGGTCATATTAACAATGCTTTTATTTGCGAGTTCAGTAATGGTTACAGAAGGAGGCGGCATACATTTAATTTTTCTTAATAGCATTCACTAAATGTGAACACATTTCTGCTAACCTTTTTATTTTTATTTGTGAAATCACATTAAAATAAAGAAGTTTCACCTTTTACTTGCAGAATGAGCAACCTCCCCCCACCCCACTGTTTCTCTTAGAAAGAATGACAATCTTGTCCTTCCTTTTGGTTGCACATCAGGGATTTGACTGCTTCGGTTTGCTGCCCCAATAAAATGGTTAAATTTTTTATACTGAAATTTCAACAGTGTGATTTTTTAAAAAGTGTTGGTCTATTTAAGTTATGTCTGAGGCCAAAAGATTTCTTCAAGGAATAGAAACAGCCAGACATTGGCACATCATCATTGCTAGATCACTCATAAGTACTCTTTCCTTTAAATACATTCCTGCGGAGGAGTATAGAAATTAATCAGACAAATAAAGGCTTTCAGCACTAACAAAGGAATTTCAATTTGAATTGCCTCACACTCTTGATCAAATACAACATGCCCCTTCCCTCCACTGACACCTGGCCTGTGAACTAGAATTAGCACATTTATTTACAGCAGGAAAGTAACTGCACTGTAAGTACAAAAACTTACAAATGGAGAAGCATATTAGGAATTCATGTACATTTATATCTACCCACTATTTCTTGTTCAGTTATTGTTTTCTTTGCCATCTCTGCAGCTACTCCCTTTTAACATTTTTTGCCCGTGTCAAGATAACACATGACAAGGAAAACTATTTTTCAGCCCTGTGCATGTAAGTATATTCTAACAACACAGCTACTAATGTCATTAGAGTCATATGATCTCCCTTGACGTAAATTCTGAAACAGGCCTGACCACAGCTAGCTAGAATGACACACAAGAAACATCTTGGTGAAAATAGTATTACAGCTTAGAGGAAGTTTCTGCTATAGGAACATGGTGTAATGCAAGCACGGGGCAATATTTAAGTGTCAACCAAAGACCAAAGCCACTGCTTCAGAGATACATACAATACCTCTGGTGCTTGTATTAAGTCCAGAAGGGGGAAAAAAACCAGTGCTAAGGTCTCCTACATTAGTGAAGTCACAAACAGATGACATCTGTTTTAAATTGATCCAGCAACAGAGCAACCTGCTTGTCCTGATCTCATTACCTTTTCTTGTCCGCAGCAGGCAGAGGAATACTACTGCTTTTCCACTTAACCTTGACATTCTCCTGAAGAACAGTTCTGTTCAATGCAATGAAATATCGTTCCAGAACAACTAGCCTCTGCTTCAGCCGCAGAGCCGAAAGAGTTGTCGTGGCAGTTTGTGTGGCTAGAACTTGCTGTTCCTTCACCAGCACATACAGACACTCTTTCAACTCATTCACATCTAAAAGAAACATGGCAGAAAAGTATTACTACTGTGAGACAGCAAGATGAACACAACATGTAACCGAGTTCACAAATATGAAAACAGGTAAACTGAACAATCTGAGGCGACCAAGCATTCTAAATCTCAAACGTTAGTAAGACAAAGACGACTATTTTTCAGTTTTCAATTTAAAAAAAGAAAAAGGGAAAAAAACAGCACAGTTTAAAGTATGTCCTGTGCCCTATACAAGTATATTCTAATAATATACTACTACTGTCATTACAGCTAAATCTGACTTTACTCCATAAAACTCACTTGTCTTCTTACATAAGGGACAGGCACGTGCTAAATACTCATAATGTAATCACACACTGCACGTAACAGATATGTAGAATAGCAAAAGATAAGGTTATTATGGAAAAACTATTTTCTTACTTGTATGAATAAATCTGAATCTTAATAGTTCATTAATGTAGTCTCAATATGTGGTATAAAGTATTTAAGTGTTCTAAATAAACCACTTAGACAGCAAATTTCTATCATCTAGCAGACCTTGTGGACAGTGCTCTTATGTGCAGCCAACAGCCTTATATAAGGTCTGTTGCTTGCATTTTATGTGCTGATATACATTCTCTTATGTTTCTTAGTATTTATAAAGCAACTCTCAGACGCTCCAAGATCACTGCCAAGGACTGCTGATCTTACAAAACAAGAAGTGTTAGAAATTAAAGCGGATCTTGAGAACACTGCCAAACAAAACATGTTTAGAGACTGAATGTGCACTACGCTGTATCACTCACAAAGAGTTTGGAGCTGTCCAAACAGAAAAGACAAGGTCAATAGCTCAAGGAGCTCACAATCTAATGACAAGAGAGTAGGGGAAAGGAACACGCATACTGTAAATAAGTATGAACATGCTTAATTACTATGGCAAATTTCAGTAAAGGTTATAAAAAGTTTCTTAGCAGGCTTCCCTTCTATCAACTGTCTGATCACTAAAGGCCATTTCACACCGCTTTTCACTAAATTACAGCACCCTTAATATTCTCCAGTCTGGCCAGTTACCTAGCTCCTAGTAACAAACAGAAGTATTTTGTTTTAACAAATTTATGAGTATTTAAATCCAGATTATGACACAGAAGAACTCCTCACCCACAGTGCAATGGTGTTTGTGCACAGCAGTGAACAACAGTGCTAACAGAACTACATCTGCACTTTGGGGAACCCCATTTCACAAAACATTCGTAAGAACATAAGAATGGCCATACTGGGTCAGACCAAAGGTTCATCCAGTCCAGTATCCTGTCTTCCAACAGTGGCCAATGCCAGATGCCTCACAGGGAATGAACCAAACAGGTAATCAAGTGATCCACCCCTTTCGCCCATTTCCAGCTTCTGGCAAACAGAACTAGGGACACCATCCCTGCCCATCCTGACTTATAGCCATTGGTGAACCTATCCTGAAGGAACATATCTAGTTCTTTTTTGAACCCTGTTAGAGTCTTGGCCTTTATAACATCCTCTGGCAAAGCGTTCCACAGGTTGACTGTGCATTGTGTGAAGAAATACTTCCTTCTGTTTGTTTTAAATCTGCTGCCTATTAATTTAGTGACCCCCTAGTCCTTGTGATGAGGAGTAAATAACACTTCCTTTTTTACTTTCTCCACATCAGTCATGATTTTATAGACCTCTATCATATTCCCCCTTAATCGTCTCTTTTCCAAGCTGAAAAGTCTCAGTCCTCTTAATCTCTCCTCATATGGAAGCCATTCCATACCCCTAATCATTTTTGTTGCCCTTTTCCAATATACATCTAGCACACCCCTCACATTACCGTCATAACAGTTACATGAGACTCATTCAGTATCACCTCCCTGTAAATTCAGGTCTTTGCAATACAGTACATTTTATGTATTGCCTCTCTTTTGTGAGCTGTCTTTGCACACGTAGCAGCAAATTCAAATGATCATTTCTATGATGCAATGTGATATGGCATTATGATGCAATGCCATATCACATTGCAAATTCATGTCTAATTTGCTGTCAGCTATCACCCCATCCTCATTTTCAGCATTATCTTTTCAGGTTTTTCCTTTCCCTTGTGGGTATATTCAATTCCCTCACCCCTACCCTCCCAAAAAAAGTATTTTGTATGTATTCATCTTCATTATTTATTTAGACATTAAAATGCTCCTAGCCCTGGATCCTGGCATCTTTAATACCTTTTTAAAATTATCAAAAAACCAGCAGCAACCTGAATTATATTCACCTATAATTAGATCTTACAACTAAAGAAAAATAAGGAAAAATACCCCATCTTCTCTAAATACTAACCATTATGCAACTCACACCTTGCCAAATGTCCCCTTAGAAATGTGCTCTACAAATTTTCTTTCAGGAAATATACCATACACCACAAGCGATTTACAAGATGTGAAACGTCTACATTAATCGAGAAAACCAAAATAAAAGCTGCTGCAAAACACAGAATATTGTGAAGTGAGATGCACTGAGACTGTGCGCCAGGCTACTTACTGATGTAACCATAGCACCCCAACCTTTATTTTGTAAACAAAAACAAAGAAGGAACATCTTGTAGCACATGGCCTTCTGTATTTCAGAGTATCATAACAGAACTTCTTGTTTGAGACTGGCACGTCAGCTTTACTTGCTGCCTCCCGTAAACAATCTGAAGAGGTAAAATCAGTATTCTCCTTACCCTCCCCAACAGAAAATCCTATCAGCTTCCAAAGGCTAACTCAGAGATGCAGCAGTGAATTTAAAATAGCCGTCCAAGAATAACCCTTCTGATTTTAGTAAGATGATTTTATTAACTGTGGCCTTTTTGACAGCTGATTTAAATATGCAGATTTAATCATGCTCTGACCTAACTTTCCCTGCTGGGTTTTCCCATGTACTTTTAACTACAACCCACCTACCCTTCCTTTAATGGTCATGGAAGAAGAATAAAGCACATGCTCAAAGGAACTCTGGTTGTGATACAACATGGAAGGGAATTCATTTAGATTTCCTTGTAAGCATCAGTAAATGACTCCTACATTTGGGCAAATCCGTTTATTCTTTCAATCTAAGTGTTAAGCACTTCTGAAGCCTGTCCCCTCTGCCATACTCTTAGGGAATAGCCACTACTGTATAATTCTTGACCCGGGACATAGGATCTATATAAATATGGCAACTGGTGCCAGACTCAGCAAGTCTACAGAGTAATATTCAATTAATGGGTCATTCATAATTCCTAGCACTCAACAAAAATAAATTGGGGCAGCCCTTAAAGCGACTTCTAAGAGAAAAAATAGATATAAGTTGTCAGAGGGAAAAAAATCCTTCTATTCCAAATGACACACAAAAACAATGGAAGTATATACAGTGATAAATTCATGGAGGTGTCCACAGAGGAGAGCTGGAGATGTGATATGGTCTGATATGAAGAGGTTTGAGAACTTCTGTTGAATTGCCAAGTTTAGCAAAGGAACCTACAGCGTATACGACGGGGGTACATTTCAACCTATACGTACCCAAAAGGAGATCAAACAAACCTTAGAAAAGAAGCTACATTTTAAGAATGTAGCAGCAACACATGACTACGCTTGCAAATACATATTAAATAATGAGTTTAAATTAAATAGAACAGGGACATTTTTTCCTCAAGGGTAACCAAGCTTCGGATTTTCCATTCTTATAGGTAATGGCTGAGTTTGCCTTACTGGAATTCAAGAAAAACTGGACAGTTACTTGGATACCAGTTGTCTCGAGATATAAATGGGATTAAATGCTTAAATAAGACAAGTCTTGTTAACTTGAACATTTTCCACAGAACATTTTCTTTTAACTTCTTCAGGAACACTGAGCAATGATCAACCATTAGGATAAAGTGGACTGTAAGACATTACTAGTTTCCCGCAATAATATGGTAGGGTGTTTTTGTTTGCTTCGGGGGTAAGGGTGTAAGTGAGGAAAGGAAAGAATAGGCACTCACAGACTTTCATCCTTCCAATCATCTCTATTTCTGAACCTTAGCCTAACGAAATTCATTCTCCTAAAGATGGGATATTAAGTGAGCAATATTTTTCCTATTAATTATCCTTTTTACTATAATTTTAAAGATGATTATAAAAGGATATATTATTCAATTACAGATTTTTTTAGTAACTATTTTGTATGTAGATAAGGTATTCTGACTTAGTCCATTAACTCACTACTAACAACCCATAAAGCGTGGAACTTCCAGGAAATTTTCCTCATAATCCAGAAAGATTTGAAAACTGTTGCTACAATGTGTGTATCTACGATATCTCACTGAATCCATTCTGGTAATTCTCATCTTCCCCAGTGGGCACTGCTTTTAAAGTGACTTCCTGATGCAATTAGCTTTACTAGCAGTACCAGAAAACAAGACACATTAGTATCTAAAAATAGATAACTTGCCCCCATACACCTTAAATCCCCTGGAGTCCTGTATAAAAAACAACAGCTTACAAACTCTTGACTTATTAAGTCACTGCTGGTACAAACCAGTTTTGACTACACAAGGAAGCTATCAGTTTTATTTTATTTATACATTTCTTTTTCATTTAAAGTGAATATGCTACTGCTTATTCCTACCTTTTCTATTTTATGCTATTGAAGGATGTTAAAAAAAAAATAAAGTCATAAATTCAGAAAAGTAGTATTTCTGCTTAAACTCATTTAAAATGTGAACTATAAATCTGATTTCAAATACTGAATGGAACTGGAATAAAGTAATTCTATCTTTGTGTATATGTAGGATTTCATGCTTTAATAAAATGTAACGTGACTGAATTAGGGACTTTTTTCCTTACTTTTATAGCTGAGCTTTTACATGTATAAGTGTTGTATCAAAATTTTTGCTTTTCTTTTTAAAGAGAAAACACTGTCAGATGACATCAAGTACATGTATGGAACGAGAACTACATTTAAAGCAAATAAAAATAGCTTAATTTAGCTTACTGACTGTAGCTTTATTTCTTCAACCTTTTTCTTAAAGCATGTTTTATGCTTTTTTCTACAAATTGAAATGGCATTTAACTTCAGGAGAAAAGTTGCACTTTTGGACTTAGAACAGTAACAAGCTATATAACCCATTATTATTAATTATTATTAAAGTATTATGCAAGTACCTGAAAACAGGTTTGTAGGTAAACCGTGTCTGATGAATTTGACTATCTAGCTCTTCATCACATTTTTCTAAAATTAAAATATAAATATCCTTATGAAGACAAGGACAAGCAGAGGGCAAAAAACTGCAGGTACTCTGTTCACTACATCCATTTAAGAGTAGTAAGTTAGCGATAAGCTAATATATATCAAGTCTGCTAAAAAGTTTATTAAACACAGCCACACTCTTGTGAGCTCCACTATGTAGGCAGCTGGGCAATTTAAGTTAAAGTTTAGGTTAGATACATGAATTGGGAGTTAAGACCATATAAAGCCTCTAATTGAATTCAGACACCATCATCATTTGCTGGATAGAAACACTGAAAACTGACAGTATTTCTAAAAAAAGTCTAGAAAATGCATTTTTCAGTGTATTGTATGTATTCTTTTTCGGGATTCATTTAGTGACTTTAAGGTACTATAACCACTGTAGTTTTTCCAACTCCCTTAATAACTATCAGCACTGCAGGACTCTGCAGATTAATGATATCACTACGGGGACACCACCATCACCACGCTCAGGCACAAAATAGACTGAAGAAAAGGAAGGGTAACAAGAATGAAAGAGGACAATGTATAAATAAAGCAACACAAGATTAAAAGGCTACTTCTCCAACCCAAAAGAGGTTTTTGTACCACTATAGAGAATGTTATTTTCCTCTTTTCATGTCCAGGAAAGAGAGCAGCTGCACTTATATATACACCTTTGCATCACTGGAACCTCAACAACAAACATTACAAAAAAAATGTGTAATTTAGAAAATAAATGAAAGCTAAGGTTTTAAGGAGAAGCAATACAAAAATTAGGGTGGGTCAGTAAATAATAAAATTAGGATTTTTCCAAGGGAAAGCAAGGCAAAAGGCAGCTCTTCTCTCAAACTTAAATTAATAAAGACTCAATGTAAAATTGAAACACAGTAAGAAGCCACTGAGCAGTCAAATATGCATGTTATTACCAAAAATATCTAAGATTTATACTATGGTAACAACCAAAAGCCCTAATCAGAAGGGCCTCATTGTTCTGTATGAATATGTATTGACCATTGCTGCCCCAAAAACAGGGCTCATTCTAATTTACCTGCTGTTCTGGCAGAGTAAAGGGCTTTAATGTAAATGACAAACAGCTACAAAGTGTTTCTCCCCCACTCAGGCCTGTGCCAGTAAGATCAAAGCCAAGAGCACTACTCCCCTAAGACATTTATAGAAAGGCATTTTCTATCTATATTCTTAGTAAATATGGTCTCAGTCTTGTAAAGTTACACATACAGGCGGTCCCCTGCATCAGCACTGACTTCAGTGCAGCTTTGCACAGGTTCACGGGGTCTACCTGTGCACATCTTTTGCAGGATGGGGGGACCTATATTATTGCACGGTGGTAAAACCATGGCTGTGGCTCAACTATGCTTAGAAATGGTTTTATAATGTAAATGGTGCATCATAAAATTGACTAACTATTGGCAAAGGCTCACTGACAGCACAGTAAACTTGACTGATTTTGTGGGAGGTGAAGAGACTGACCTTAAACCCCTCTTTTATAACAATTGTTAAATATCTCCATGCTTGAAACAGGCTCCAAACTCCAAATTTCCCACTGCATATTAGCAGTTGAAAAAAAAAAAAAAAAGGACAACTTAAAAAGAAGTCACACTATCTGAAATTTTGGCTACTGTTGCACAGAATACCACTTATTTCTTAAATAAGAAAATTTCATTACTAGATTTCAAAGCACTTTGCAATCTTTAAGTGCTATTATCCCCATTTTACAGATGAGGAACTAAGGCACTGCATACCTTGTCCAAGGTCATCAGGAAGTTTGTGGAAGAGCAGGGAACTGAATTCCAAAGTCCTAAGCTAGTGCCCTAAACACTATAAAATATAGAAGAGGGAAAAAAGTTCTACTTTTCAGTTTGGGTGCCTGTGCACTTGACAACTTTGTGTGGTCAAAGGCTAGCTATTTGAAAACGTAGTCAGTTTCTCCCATTTGTGTAGGGTCTTTCACACAGTAACAAGAGAGCAAAGTAATTTTTAAAAAAGGGGGGAAAAAAGCAATTGTAAAGCCACAAAAATTGGCAGGACTCCTGAAAGGTAGCTGTTATATGTGTAGCTACTTTTATCTAATATACACAAAGCTAAAAATATGCTTTAATTCATATTAGAGACACCGATACTACAGCTCAATAATAATGTGCATAACAAGGAGTAGTTATAGTCTAAAGACTTGTCTACACTTGAAAGTTGAATTGCATTAAAGTAGGGTATGATTTTAAAGCACAACAGCTATTCTAGCAAAGCTCCATTTTGTAAACAAGCCGTAACATATTAACATTATAGCAGAGTGAGAAGTCTGCTATAATGAGGACTAAAGCATGGATTAGAAAGATCTCATTCTTTAGTCCACTACCGCACCAAGAAAATTTTAAACACATACCCCTCTACCTCTTTCTCCTTCCTTTAGGATCCTACTCCCATTTTAGATGACAAAGACCATGGTCTACAAACTTTGGTCAATACAAGTTACATCGGTGTACAGATGCCAAAGTTTGTATATCACGGGAGGGCGGTTGTGGAGCAGCTCTCTGCTGACTGAACAACCAAACAAATGAGTTCAACATGGAGCTGAGCAGTTGAGGGTGGTTTTGAAAGAAAACTTTAATAGTCAGCTGTAGTAGCGTTCTGTGCTGGATTATTCTCCAGGCCTGAAGTTTTGGGTTGTGCTAGAAATTGCATAGCACTTGCTGTACATTTATAAACATTTCAGATGATATTTGTTACTAAAGCTATGAATTATGTGGTGCTTGCTTTACATTTATAAATATGACTGGGTGTTTTCTTGAACCTATGAATTCTGTGGTGCTCTACATTTACAAGTACTGGGTGCTCTGAATACCTTTGTGCCTTCAACAATAAATGGTGTGAACTAATAAAGATCATTTTATTTTCAAAAAATGAAAATTTATTGACTGGCAAAAACAATGTGCAAAACAAGCAGCAATGCAATATAAACTGTAAACATAAATTAATGGGGGAATGAAATTGGAAAGGGAGCAAACATTTCTATCCATTTCAGTGCACATAATCTGTTGTAACTTAACATACACCAACCATGGTTCTCACACATCAGTGTATGTGAAGCTGTCGTTTTCCCCAGGCTTAGAGAGGGAGGAGTGCAGAACACGGGGGAAGTAAGGAGCTGCTACCACAGAGTTCTCTAAGGACTGCAATAGGTTGAGGAGTCTGAGTATTTGGACCTGTAGGTCAACTTGGACCTACAGCATTTGTGTTTGCTGCTTGAGAAGATCCATCATGTCCTGGTACATCTCCCTCTCCTTTTCTTGGGCCTCTCTTCTGTCTGCTCTGTCCTTCTCCCTGTTGTCTGCCATGAGGGCTCTCAAGGTCTTTTGCTCAGTCAGATGCAGCACTGGCTTGCAGGATTTCACTAAACATGTCCTCCTCAGTCTCCTCATCGGGGCACCCCACAAGGCTGAAAAAGCAGTTGCTGCTGATAAAAAAAAAAAGGTATCATTGGACTTACAGTCACAACAGAAAGGAAAAGATCAGCTTCAAAACTCCCTTCCTTTATTCCCGAAACAACATTTAGTAAGACATACTTATTGATACTTCAGCTTTGAAGCACCGCCGCACAACACTGCTCTCCAGTTCCAGCTACAGTGAGTACAGCCCACCAGAAACAAGAAATTATAGTTGAATGAAACAAAATTTTGGGGTCTCTATTCTATGGGTATAGGTAGGGCCCTACCAAATTCACGGTCCATTTTGGTCAATTTCACAATCATAGAATTTTTAAAATAATAAATTTCATGATTTCATCTATTTAAATCTGAAATGTCATGGTGCTATAATTGCAGGGATCCTGACCCAAAAAGGAGTTGTGGGGGGAAAGGGGTCACAAGGTTATGGTGGGGGGGGGGGGGGGGGTTGCGGTACTGCTACCCTTACTTCTGAGCTGCTGCTGCCTTCAGAGCTGGGCAGCTGGAGAGTGGCGGCTGCTAGCCTGGATCCCAGCTCTGAAGGCAGAGCCACCGCCAGCAGCAGCGCAGAAGCAGAAGCAAGCCCTCAGTCAACAGCCGCCACTCTCCAGCTGCCCAGCTCTGAAGACAGCAGCACAAAAGTAAGGGTGGCATGGTATGGGATTGCCACCCTTACTTCTGCACTGCTGCTGGGGGGGGGGGGGGCGCCCCGCTGACGCTGCCTTCAGTGCTGGGCGCCCGGACAACAGCCGCCGCTCTCTGGCTGCCTAGCTCTGAAGGCAACATAGAAGGGTGGCAATACCACAACCCCCCTAAAATAACCTTGTGATCCCCTACAATTCCCTTTTTGGTCAGGACCCCCAATTTGAGAAACACTGGTCTCCCCTGTGAAATCAGAATAGTATAGGGTAAAAGCACCCAAAAGACCAGATTTCACGGTCCGTGACGTGTTTTTCATGCCCGTGAATTTGGTAGGGCCCTAGATATAGGAAAATGGCACTGAATATTGGCATGAATGTTCCAGATTATGGTGATTTTAGCAGATCTCATTCCTGTGGGTAACAACAGCAAAGGGCTCAGTTTCTGCTAGCCTGTTTACTGCAATGGTGCCAGCCAAACTCACCACAAGGGTGGCCTGGGAAAGCATCCTACCACAGAGAAAGAAAGAAAATCGGCCATCCCTTGAAACCTTTGGGAAAGGATTGAAGAGTATCTCCATGAAAGTTTCACTGAGCTCTCTCAGGAGGCTACAAGGGGCATCCCTATGTACATAAACAATCTGCTCCCCGTTGCCCCCTCCATAACCCAACAGGGGAATGAAAAGCACATACCACATCCACCTCTGTTTGTTGTAATGCTACCTCTTCCCATGTGAGTAAAACGATGAAAAATCAACACCTGTGTCATGACAAGTGGCGATGTACCAGGTGCCACCTTTATATTTAAAGATTGTAAGGGAAAAATGCATACACACACTTACCCAAGGTCTCTTTCTCTTTATCAGCATCGTCATTGCTGGGCTGATGGATTTAGCTACATGGTGGTGAAGTTTCAAAGAGGTCATGGCTTGTGACATCACTGGACATACTGGTGAGTCTCCTCCCTCCTTTTCTTCCTCATCCTCCCAGCTGTTCATGGCAGGGGTCTGTGTCTTAGGCTCTTCTGAAATATCCAGAGCAGTCTGTGGGGCGCTGGTAGAGTCTCCACCAAGAATGGCATGCAGTTCATTGTAAAAGCAGCTGGTCCACAACTCAGCACCAGGTTGAAAATTGGTCTTCCTGCCATAGTTCATTCGCTTTCATGAGGTACTGCTGCTGAAACTTCTCATACCCCCTTGCCAGCATCCTTTATGAAATTTGCTCATAGATATCCACATTTCTACAGCTCATCAGTAGTTGTGCCTGCACAGCATCTTCTCCTCACAGGCCCAAGAGATCTAATACCTCCTGTTTACTCCAGGCAGGGGAACCCATCTAGTGCGTGCAACTAGCATGGTCAGTTACACACAGCCAGGGAGAGCTGCGAGGTGGGCAATCAGGAAAAGGCATTTCAAAAAATGTGGGGGAGATTAAAGAAGGGGGTAGCCTCTGGTCTCCACGTTCCCTGGGCAGAGCATTTAAGGGGAATGGAGCATGTGGGACAGCTCCTAGAGAACTATTGGGGTTAACACAGGTCATACAGCATCTATACTTCCACTGCATTGACCTCAGTAGGTCAGCCAAGGCTCTCCACTGTTCAGGGAGCGATTTTACTGCAATCACCATAACAGTGTGCTTACGTCTGTTGGAGACCAATTTAAATGTAGAGACTTGCACAAATAGGTTGACACGAGACAATCTAACTTCATAGTGCAAGGTACAATAGTACACTGATGTAGTAAAGTCTGTCCAACTCTCTGGACACACCTGAAACAAAAGCTCAGAGAGGTGTGAACTCTCCTTGTTCATGTTAATGAAGTTAACACCAAAACCTAAAGATGACAAATTTAAATGTCAACACTGTTAACTATTTTGCTACTGATCATTTAGCCTAGCAGAAGTATTCAGCTAATGTGACAAATGCACTCAACTTATGTGTTTGATCCAATTAGTTCTAATTGTTCCAAGTACTTAATGCCATAAAAAGAATTACTGAAACATTCATAATACCTGGTTGTTTACCCCACACCCAACTCTCAACAATCGATTTGGCCCTATAAGTAGGTAGTGGAGTTTCCTCTTCATCTTTCTTTTCTTTGTCATTTTGTTCTTCCTTCTTTGATCCAGTCTGGCATTCAATGCTGTCATCTAAAGAAATAAAAAATTGAACCAGTTAAGCTATTTTTGAAAAAGAGATCCATCCATTTATTTGCCATAGAGTACCTTTCTAACCTAGAACCAAGGTCAAACTCTGTCCTCAAATTCACAGCACTACTGTCATAAAGAGTGAGATGAGAAAGAAACAAATGCTGATTTAGCTGCCACAGGTGCTAGGTTTCACATTTCACTAGACAACGTGGTGACCATTTTTACCTAGAAATCCATAAGTCACTGTTAAAAATTGCACTGAAGGGTAAGGATTTTTCAACATAATAGAAACAGATGGTAAGCCTACTACAGATTGTTTTTATTGGTATAGATTTTGTTTCCAATTATTGGTATTTCACATCAGTCTACTTAGATTACTTGCTTTCATATTCTATGGACAACATGACAAACAATTTAACAGGCAACAACTCTCTCTGTTTCAGTGTCAAAAGTAAACCCATACAAGTGGTGGTTACTCTAATTTTATGCATGATGTCTATATGTAATTATATACACATTCATTGTACTAAACGTACAACCAAAATTAGACAGTAAGAGGACCAAAAAAATGCCACCACGGCTAAATAGAGTGATGGAGGTCATTGGAGGCAAAAAAAGCATCCTTTAAAATTTGGAAGTCAAATCCTAATGAAGAAAATAAGGAGCACAAACTCTGGCAAGTAAAACAGAAAAATATAAGTCAAGCCAAGAAAGAATTTGAGAAGCAACTTGCTAAACACAAAGAAAGTAATAGTAAAAAACATTTTTAAGTATATCCGAAGCAGGAAGCCTGTCAAACAGGCAGTGGGGCCACCACAAGACTTACAAGGTGTAGTGGATCACCTAGAGCCAGGACATTTGAACAGACTGCACGACAGCAGAGCTACATGGCTAGCAGGGATGACTGTAACCAGCACCAGTGGGAGGTTGCAGGGGCGGGGTGTGAAAGGGAGTCCTTTTCTATCCAATGCTGCAAATCATGACTGTGGGAGGGACCTTGGCAGGGTTTGGGGAACTTGCCCACTTCTCCTCTCAGGGGATATATAGGGGGAGGGGAGAATGGTCACTTACCCTTCCCCCCGAAGATCAGGAGACACCAAACCGAGTAGGGTAACAGATCTAAGATAGGTGGAGGGGGGACAGGGGGAAGTGTCCTAGGAGCTGTGTCAGGGATATCTGGGGTAAACTCACCTATAGAAGTCAGTGGCATTACACAGCTGTTGCAAGCTAACCTTCAGTTATTGGAGCAGCTGGGAGCTTTCATGGGTGGGGGGGGACTGGAGATGGTAATAATGGGAGACAGGCAATAGTCCGGAAGGGCAGACCCCTCGCCAGGGGGCAGGAACCCTTAATCAGGAGCGGGAGGAGATAGCTGAGTTCTCTACAACTCTCACACTGATAGGGAATGTGAATTCATGGGACAGAATTGCTGCTCCAGGAACTACCTCCCCCCAAGAGCAGCAGGGAGAAGGTCGCCACTTGCAGGGAGACGCCCAAGATGAGCACCGCCCAGATCTGGCACCTCAGAATGCTTCCCACGCCCCTACTACCTATTCCCTCCCGCACCAAATTCCCTCCCAGAGCCTGCGCCCCGCACCACCTTCCGCACTCCGAACCACTCGTGGCTGTTCCTCCACCTAGGAACGGCAGGGACATGTCACAGCTTCCAGGGAGCCACGCAGAGCCAGGTAAGGAGCCTGCCGGCCCCACACCAACCGAACTATAAACCGGACTTTCAATGAAGATCAGAAATGCCGGTTTATAGAGCTTTCCTGTTGGTAAAGTGCCGGATAACACAGCTTTTACTGTAATCAGGAGGGCATAATACATTCGGCAGCATGGCTTGATTTAACTATGATGAACAGCTTAAATTGAGGGCAGCAACACAAACTGTGATCCAGTGTGAAATACTACATCATCATACACCATGATTAGAGTGGATGACACCACAGGGACCTGTGCATTCCACAGCACACCTGCCAGAAGCTGAAAATGCTGGGCATTTAATGAAAGTAGGTGTTTTTGTAACATCTGCAAATGTAGGCATGCTTGCCCAAACAGCCCACAATTGCTAGAGCAGGCAGGAAAGGCCACATTGGGGGAAAAAGAATGAGGGATAAGTCAGGTGCTGCCCACAGACCCCTCGGGCAGGAGCAGGGCATGGGGGCCAAGGCACAAGAAGGGAAGGGGAGAGCTGAAAATGAGCTGTACAAGATCACCATTTTCAGTTAAACTGGAGATGTTAAAGGTGCGCCTTTGGATTACCCTAAAAAGACAGATGAAGCACATTTATGAGGTGGGTTTACTGCGGGGTTTAGGACCCGCTTCCTGGGGAAAGAAGTCATGTGATGTCAAAAAATCTGACGTCCTTAGTGGGGAAGGGAAAGGGGAAGGGATAGCTCAGTGGTTTGAGCATTGGCCTGCTAAACCCAGGGTTGTGAGTTCAATTCTTGAAGGGCCCATTTAGGGATCTGGGGCAAAAATCTGTCTGGGGATTGGTCCTGCTTTGAGGGGCAATCCCTCCTGAGGTCCCTTCCAACCCTGATATTCTATGATTCTATATTAGATTACACAAGAATTAAAGGAGAATAGAGTAGCAGAGCCATTCAATCATTTACCAATATGGAACTTGCAGATTTCTCCCCTAGGCTTGGTCCCTAAGGCGGCTCTGGGTGAATATTGCTTAATTTACCACCTGTCATACCCATAGGGTAGCTCAGTTAATGATGGAATAGACCCAGCCTTGTGTTGCATGCGCTATTCCCCCGTTGAGGAGGCTGTGCACAGTTAGGTTTTGTGGCCCAGAGGCACTCATGATCAAATGTGATATCAAGTCACACTCCTGCCAATGCATCCTTCTGACTTTAACCTTTTGGGTTTCTCTTTCGAAGGGCAATTATTTTTAAAAAGCTATGCCAATAGGATGGACAATATCCTATTCAGCATTTGAGAAACTTAGAAGCAATGCAAAAAACTGCTTTGCAGCATGTAGGGCATTACTTAACATGACATTTTGTCATGGGCAGGGCA
Source organism: Terrapene triunguis (assembly GCF_002925995.2). Taxonomy (NCBI): domain Eukaryota; kingdom Metazoa; phylum Chordata; order Testudines; family Emydidae; genus Terrapene; species Terrapene triunguis. The sequence goes on from NW_020664376.1 coordinate 2,575,958, forward strand.
AATTCAGACAAGTGTGTGTTAGCCTGATGGACGTCTTTCAAGCCTTGGCTAAAAAACGGGGGTACTTCTACCAGGGAAAAAATAGAGGCCTTACACTGATAGCTCGGTATTGAGCCAGATACAATAGCAGGTATATCACTACTCCCTCAGGGTAAGCTTCAGCAGCTACTGGGCTTGATTAGGAGAGGTACAGCAGCTTGGAAAATTACATTCAATGAGCTACAATCTATTATTGGGCATCTTAACTGCGTTTGTCAAGCAGCAGCCCAAAGGTGGGCATTCTGCATTCGGCTTGCAGCGGCCACCACAGGCATAGCTAGATCTCATTTTATGAGTTACTAGCGAGACAAAGGAGGAATTTGAGGATGTGGGAACAGTTAGATCCATTTTAATGGAGTGTCATTGTGGAGGGAGGAATGGATATTCAAGGCTGATTTAAAGATCCACTGTGATACTTAAGAGGTACAAATTTGGGAGTATTTTACCAAGGCAGGTTGTGCAGACGGAAGTGGCTCTCCATCTAGATCAGTGGTCACCAACCAGTAGATCACAACTGACTGGTCAATCATGGAGCCTCTGACAGTCAATCTCAGTCTCAGTCTAGGATTGCCAACCCTGCTGCGGCCAAACCAGTAGATCGTCCGCTAACAGTCCAGTGGCACAGCGGGGCTAAAGCAGGCTCCCTGCCTGCCCTGGCCCCACATGGAGGCAGGAATTGCCCTCACCTGCAGGCACCGCCCCCGCAGCTCCCCTTGGCCGGGAACAGGGAACCATGGCAAATGGGAACTGCGTGGACCATGCCTGCGGATGGGGGCAGCAGGCGGAGCCACCTGCCATTCCACCCCTCTCTCCAAGAGCCGCTGCCGGACATGCTGTCCACTTCCGGGAGCGGCGGCCTTAGCCCCATTGTGCCGGCGACCGGCTGGAACCCACACCCCAACATCCCCCTCCAACCCCGAGCCCCCCCCCCGCACCCAAATTCCCTCCCAGAGCCTACACCCCCACTTGCACCCCAACCTCTGGCCCCAACTCCCTCCCAGAGCCCGCACCCTGAACCCTCTCCTGCACCCCAACCCCAGGCTCAGCCAGGAGCCCCTCCCACACTCCAAACCCCTCGGCCCCAGCCCAGAGCCAACACCTCAATCCCCTGTCCCAGCCTAGTGAGAGTGAGTGAGGGTTGGGGAGAGCAAGCGACAGACGGAAGGGGGATGGAGTGAGTGGGGCGGGGCCACAGAGAAGGGGAAGGGCAGGGGTGGGGCAACAGTGTTTGGGTTTGTGTGATTACTGTTATTTCTACATTTTCTTTGAGATAGATCCTGTGTTGCACTTAAATTCAAACAGTGATCCTGTGCTTACAGAGATTGGAGACCACTGATCTAGACAGAAAAAGGGACAGAGCAGAATTTAACATTTCTGGAATTTTTTCCAATTTTGGTGGCAGTGGCCATTTGGGAACAGTTTGTTAACAACAGGGTGCGCTTATGGTGTGACAACACGGTGGCGGTACATGTTATCAATCGCCTGCCCTGCAGATCACACTCAAGTTATGAGGCTGGTGAGGGCATCTGTACTATAATATTTAAGCATTAACACCCGTTTCCTCTTCCAAACATGTTCCCAGGGTTGATAATGGCACAGCAGATGCATCGTCTCGTTTTCAGTTGGACAGATTTCAGGAGCTGGCAAGGAACCCAAATAGATGCCACTAGCACTACAGACCTTTGGCATATTATGCCTGTCAGCGTAGTGCAGAGCTCAGTGGCTCTGTGAACACTGCAAAGCTATTAGAGACGTTTTAACAATTTTGTGCAATTTCAGGAGCGGGAGGGCCTGTCACCTATATGGCCCATTGCAAGGAAAGGGTGCTGTAGTATAAGGTGTTATTAGCCACCTGGCAACTGGCGTCATCAACAATCTCCACTCACCTACTAGGCCTTACATTTGTCAGTAGGCTGAATGATTGCCCAGATCCTTGTAGCGGATTTTTAATTCTGAGGTTTCTAGCAGACTGATTGGAAACACCAGCCCCAGGTGTCATCCCACCGCTTTTAATATGCTTAGGGATCGGGTGCAGCTCCCAGAGCCCATATGTCATCGTGGACAAGCGGTGGCCTTGTTTAGGGCTGCATTTCTAGTAGCATTTTTTTAAGCTCTTAGGATCAGCGAACTAGTACCTGGGTCCTGTAGGGATTCTTCTGGATGGGCTTTGGAATTGAAGGATATATATTGCAAGGGGCAATCGGTGACATTAACCTTGAGGAGGTCAGAGATGGATCAAGGAGGCTGGAATGAATCCATTATTTTAGAAGGGTAGCAAGTCCAGGATCTTCCCTGTGGAGGGCCTACTTGGCAAAAAGGGCAGGGAGGTATAAGAACGGCCATACTGGGTCAGACCAAAGGTCCATCAAGCCCAGTATCCTGTCCTCTGACAGTGGCCAATGGCAGGTGCCCCAAAGGGAATGGACAGGTCATCATCAAGTGATCCATGCCCTGTCACCCAATCCCAGCTTCTGGCAAACAGAGGCTAGGGACACCATTCCTGCCCATCCTGGCTAATAGCCATTGATGGACCTATCTTTCATGAATCTATCTAGCTCCCTTTTGAACCCTGTTATAGTACTAGCCTTCACAACACCCTCTGGGCAAGGAGTTCCAGAGGTTGACAGTGCATTGAGTGAAAAAATACTCTTGTGTTTGTTTTAAACCTGCTACCTATTAATTTCATTTGTATTGCATTACAAGGAGGAGAAAATAACACTTCCTTATTTACTTTCTCTATACCACTCATGATTTTATAGACCTCTATCATATCCCCCGTTAGTCTCCTCTTTCCAAGCTGAAAAGTCCTAGTCTTATTAATCTCTCCTCAGATGGAAGCTGTTCTATACTCCTAATCATTTTTGTTGCCCTTTTCTGAACCTTTTCCAATATCTCTTTTTTGAGATGGGGCGACCACATCTGCACGCAGTATTCAAGGTGTGGGCATACCATGGATTTATATAGAGGCAATATGATATTTTCTGTCTTATTATCTATCCCTTTCTTGGGGTATGGGCCCCTCTTGATCATGGTGATTAAAGTCCCCTCACAACATACCAGTTTGTTACAGTTTTAAGATCAGAACTGACAAGGTTGGAGCTGCCAGCACACAAAATCAGTTCCCGTTCATTCAGGATCAGGGCAGCAACAGCAGCAGCCCAGCTAGGTCTGGGGAGCTAGTGTAATCCAGGCAACTGGGCACTGGCATTCTGAACTATACAGAATGTACATGAGACTCCAGGTGAGAAATCAGTGTTAATTTTCCCCAGCATTAATTCCAGATGCTGGCAGACACGACAGGCAGATGGTGTCGTGGATCTGTGGGCACAGTATAGTTTTCTGGGCCGACAGGCGGACTTCCACGTTGTCTGGAAGTTTGCAGCTAGGCCTCAACGGTGAAGCAAGTTCTGAGCTGGCATGAGAGAAAGGGCATATTATGCGACCAGCTGATGCCACTTCTGTACACCATGGTGGCCCATGAGCAAGTACCAGATTTGATTGTGGTTCTCCTCAGGGGAAATGATTTGAGAACATGTCAAGGGGTGGACTTAATGCTCAGAATTAAGAAGGACTTGGGGCAGATCCTGGAACTTTTTCCAGGAGTAAAAATTGTTTGGTAGGACATGCTGCAACACAAGGGTGTGAACGCTCCCTTGGGTTGACAAGGCTAGGAGATATGTGAACAGGGAGATATGCCTCCATGCCATCTATGAATCTGGCTAAGTAAATTTCTCATTCAGACATAGCACCAGTATTATTCAGGGAAGATGAGGTCTACCTGTCAGTTTGGAGCTGATGCATTTTTGGCCAATATTAAAGAAGACATTAGTAGATGTCTGGGAACCCAGACCTAGGTATGGGGGAAGAGGTAGTCACGGTAACTGCTAGTGCCTCTTTGCGGCAGATGTCCAGTGTATGTATTCCAAAGGGAAGGGATATAGTAATCAGAAAAAGTGGACTGGTAAACAATTTAAAGGAGGTTTGGGGGGTGGGGGGGAGAGTTGTTTTTGTTTTTATTTAAAGGAACACAAACATGATGCTTCAGGGCTCCTATGGCAGGGAGTCAACTCCCTGGTCCCTTATAGCCTCCCCTTAACCCTCATTCAAAATGGAGGGCAGCAGCAGGCTGGCTGGGGACCAGGATGAGTATAGTGGAAGGGCTGACAGCAGCACCCCTCTGCCCTCCCCCCCCTCAAATTACCAGCACTGTACATATTTATCTGCAGGATACTCCCAGACATTGACAAATAAAGTTGCGGCCTAATTAAGCTACATCCAGCATCTCCTGTCATACTTCCAGTATAGTCAGAAAAAGGTGTTCAAGAACACTCAAGGAAGACAAGGCCATTGCAGAGAAGATAAGTTAATTCTTTGCATTGGTCTTTGCTGTAGAGGATGTGGGGGACATACCCACATGAGAGCTATTCTTCTGCGGTGACAAATCTGAAGTACTGTCCCAAATTAATGTGCCAGTAGAAGAGGTTTTGGAACAAAATGATAAACAGTAATAAGTCACCAGGACCAAATGGCACTCAGCCAAGAGTCCTGAAGGAACTCTGATATTGAAATTGCAGAACTATTAACTGTAGTATGTAACTTATCACTGAAATCATCCTCTGTACCAGATAACCAAAAGGTAGCTAATGTAATGCTGATTTTTGAAAAAGGCTCAAGAGGAGATTTTGGCAATTACAGACTGGTGAGTCTAACTTCAGACTGGTAGAAACTATAGAAAAGAACAGAATTTTCACCAAAACATGTTTGTGTCTGATGAGTCAATGAGGCTTTTGCAAAGGGAAGTCATGCCTCACCAAGCTATTAGAATTTTTGAGGGAGTGAACAAGCATGTGGATAAGGATGATCCAGTTAATATAGTGTACTTGGATTTTCAGAAAGCCTATGCCGAAGTTCCCTCACCAAAGACTCTCAAGGAAACTAAGTTGCCATGGGATAAGTGGGAAGGTCCTCTCATGTATCAGTAACTGGTTAAAAGACAGGAAACAAAGGGTAGGAACAAATGGTTAGTTTTCATAATGCAGCGAGGTGAACAGCGGGGTCCCCCAACGGTCTGTACTGGGACCTGTGCTGTTCAATGTATTCAAAGCAGTACAAAGCAGACTGTCAGGAGTTACAGAGGGCTCTCACTATACTGGGTGACTAGGCCACAAAATGGGAGAAGAAATTCAGTGATGATAAGTGCAAAGTAATGTACATAGGATTATTTTTTCCAAACTATACATATACAATGATGCATTCTGAATTAGCTATTACCACCCAAGAAAGATCTTGGAGTCACTATGGCTAGTTCTCTGAAAATATCCCCTCAATACACAGCAATGGTCAAAAAGGGTAACAATATGTTAGAGAATGATAGAAAATGTGAGAAAATATAATGCCACTATATAAATCCATGGTATTCCCACACCTTGAATACTGTGTCCAGTTCTGGTCACCCCATCTCAAAAAGGATATAGTGGAACTGGAAAATATGATCTAGGGTATGGAATAGCTTCTTCATGAGGAGAGACAAAAGATTAGGTCTATTAGAAAATAGATGACTAAGGGACGATACGATAGAGGTCCATAAAATCATGAACAATGTGGAAAAAAAATGAAGAGAAAAGTGTTATTTACTTTTTTCCACAATACAAAAAGCAGGGGTCACCTGACGAAATTAATAAGCAGCAGGTTTAATACAAACAAGAAGTACTTTTTCCGCACATTGCACAACTAGCCTGTGGAATTCACCACCGTGGGATATTGTATAGTTAAAAAAAAAAAAAAAAAACCTGGATAAGTTCATGGAGAATAGGTCATCAATGGCCATTAATCAAGATGGTCAGGGATGCAAACCCATGCTCGGAGCGACCCTAAACCTCAGACTATCAGAAGCCAGGAGTGGAAGATCGGTGGATAACACCCCATAACTGCCCTGGTCTGTACACTCCTCCTGAAGCATGGTACAGGCCACTGCTGGAGACAGGATATTGGGCAAGATGGACCCAATGTCTGACCCAGTATGGCAGCTCTTATGTTCTTAGATGCAGTGCAGATATCTAAATATATCACCTCAATGGTTAAAGGGCAAGAATGTTGCTCCGGCTGGCTGGAGCAGTTAGCCAACATTTTGGACCTTGCAGGATTGTTTCTGTTAGGAGAAAGGGGTGTTACGAGTCAGGTATATTCTTTGGAACAATACTCTTTATTTACAAAAACTGCACATAATGTCCTGTTTCCCAGAAATCAGAAGAAAAACAGTGGGCAGTTTCCTTGATCACTTTCCCAAGTATGCTCCTACAGACAATTCAGTGCCTAAGGTGCTCTCTTTCTCAGCAGTCTTTCAAAGCCACACTCATGACTAGCTTCTCTTGATGTCTGCTGGCTTGCTTGCAAAACTAACCTCTGAACTGCATTTTTCACCAGTCCCAGGGAAACCCCTCAGACCACACAACTTAGCCCTGCTGAAGATTCACCATGTAAGTAGTCTCCTATTGTTTCCAGCTATTGCTACTTAAAGGAGTAAGTAATTGCCCCTTCTAGCAGGAGGTAAATGTGGTTCGCACAGTCATCAGCTTTAACCAGATCTGAGATTTTCTAGACATCAAAGATCCTCTTGATAGCCGCTATTAACACCTTCCAGCATAACATTACATACTGCATACAGGACAGGATTAATCTTTTTTGGGCCCCACCTCCCGAGACCCCACCCGCCATTCGTACGGGGATGAGGGGGCAGAGAGGAGCAAGCAGAAGGCATGACCTCAGGGGGGAAGAAGACAAGTGGAAGGGGTGCAGGCACCAGGGCCCGTTCTCACGGCACCATTGGCAGCATTGTAAACCTGGTACTGACTGTATAGCTACATTACAAGTTACCAGTGCAAATGCATACTATTTGTATTGTAGTTTAAATACATATATGCAGTTATATATCACATTTCTCAAACAAGCAAGTTAATGAACAGTCAAATGGCCTAACATATCTCTGAACTGTCATGTGGGCAACTTAGGTTTGATTGCTGGTCCTTAGAATAGAAGGGGCTAGAAATAGAAGGGGCTAGAAATACTAAGACGTGCACTCAGCTGCCTCCTCCTTGAAGAGTGCCCAGTTAAGGGAAAATGTTGATTTAAATGAACCCAGTCTAAATCAACTATAAGGTTGAGTGTCTTGTTTAAATGAGGGGATTTAAAAAGAGTTCTCAAAAAGAACTCACACACACACACACACACACAGGACCAAGGTCAAAATATGAGGTAACTTCCTTCACAATATATGTTTAGGGCCCAAAAAAAAAAAAAAAATCCACTTAAAACAAGAAGGGAAGGATAAGAGGAGTACTAAAATAAATTCCTATGGAGGAGTATTTTACCTAATCTGTCGGGTCCATGGTGAAGTGCTTCAGTTATTTCTAAAATGGCTTTTACACTGAAAGCAACTATGTTAGCATAGAAGAATGTTAAAACATCCTTAACCAAGTTTTTGACATGCCCAAAATGTCTGATTTATTCTGTTAAACAACTAAAGCCAAGAAATGGAGACTGTTCTTCAATGAAGCTCATACTTTGAGATGACCCTGAATCCCTTCCTTCTCGTTACTTAACTCTCAGTGTTTATACTTTTCTTCAGAATAATTCTGCTTTCACCACTTATTCCCTCCCACTTTTTCTAGTTATGTTGACATAGATCAATTCACAAACTGATGTTTGGTAGTCACTAAACACTCGTTATCTGCAATACTGATCAGCAGCTTTTAAATGTAATACAGTTAAAATGAGAAACCACCATCTTGCAAATTCAGCACACGATAGAAAAAAAAGGTACCCAGCTTTATACAGAGCCATTTCAGATATCCTGACCATCATCTAGACAACACACAACTCCATGCAAACCCTTCTCCAACATCTATAGACAGTTGATTTTGCACACTAGCATCATATACTGCTCTCCAATTACTGGTAACAATACCCATTCTCCTTCCCCTTTAAGCTTCTAGGCTGTTCTGTAACTCTTATTGGTTTCCTGAAGAGCCTTGATGTTCTTCCTTCTTAAGGGCAGGTCTACACTACGGGGCTAAGTCGACGTAAGTTACACAGCTCCAGCTACGTGAGTAACGTAGCTAGAGTCGACGTATCTTAGGTCAACTTATAGCAGTGTCTACACCATGCTGGGTCGATGGGAGAAACTCTCGCGTCGACTTACCTTACGTTTCTGTTCCGGTGGACTACTGCAGTCGAGGGGAGAGCAATCGGCAGTCAATTTAGGTGGTCTTCATTAGACCCGCTAAATCGATCCACAGTAAATGGAGACAAGCCCTAAGTTGTCCATACACCATTTGAAATTAGAGTAATATATCTACTACCAAAGTCTTTCAAAATGTTATGTTCATGTAATTACTTCAGAGTGAAAAAGGAATCAAAAAAATTAACTAGGTGTGTGAGTATAAAGTTACTCAAACCCTTGGAAGGGTACATAGTACTTTCTTTCTGCCCTTTCAGAGGTAGAAGGCAAAGAGGATGTAGTCTACCATAAAGCCTTCATCAGCTCTAGTATCGACTCATTAATTGACATAGTGACCCTGGAGGGACCCACTGATGGTAAAATGTCAGCCAGGCACTATGAGGACTCCCTGATCTCTTTGACCTGTACACCTAAGTCTGCAGCCACTCTCTAACAACAACTAATAAATTTTAAGAGGAGAAGGGGTGCAGAGCCCGTGAGTAAAAGGTGCCCTCATCTAGAAGGGCTAAATCTAAGTATTCACAGTGTGGGGAAGATCTGGAAGCTGAGGGCAAACTCCACAAATTCCAAAATGGTCCCTGACCATGGTAGGGCTGATCCAGTACCGGTGCCAGAAGCCTGGTAAAGGGCAGAATGACACTATCATAGCAGGCTTCCCCTTGGATGGTACATGGTAGACATCTGTCCAGGAAGCAGGCAACTGCAGTACTGGAAGTTGAATCGCTGGCAGAAATGGTACCAGTGCCAAGGGATTGGACTTCTTTCAGGAAGACGACACTGGCACCAAGAGGCAGAGCAGGTTTCTTGCCACTTCAAACACCTCCAGGCTAGCTGGCACTGAGATGGTCTCTTGTTGCTTTGCTGAAGAAGTTGACAGTGCAGCTTCAGGCACCAGGCTCAGTGACCCCTGTGGCGCTGGAGCAGACTGTGCTGACTTAGGCACTGGTTAGGAGCAGTAGTCCATAGGTTTCAGGTACACTGTACTCTACTCCTTCTCAACCATCTTACCAGACTTAGACGATGGAGACCATCCCCTGAGCAGTGCCTCTCTGCAGCTTAATATTTCTTCCTCAGTATGGGTGAGGGAGAACAGTGCCAGGATTCCACTAAAGCTAGAGGGGCACTTCTCACTAAAACTGCAGCACTTAGCACCGAGTCAGACCAGAACAGCTCCAATGGTAGCTTGAGTGCCGCCGCCATCAATGAGAATTTCAGCCTAGTCTCCCTATCCACCTTCGTCCTAGGCCTGAACTCCCCGCAAATCTGGCACTGGTCCTTCATGTGTGCTTCTCCCAAGCACTTCAGGCAGCTATTGTGTGGCATGCTCACCGGCATAGATCTGGAGCAAGAAACACACAGCTTGAAACCTGGTGACTGGGGCATACCTTGGTACTGGGAATAGAAAAAGAAACCCCAAACAGGGAAAACAAGTAAAAAAAATAATTGTTTTTTTTTTTTACTATAACAGTTAAACTTACTATCCTAAGAACACTAAAGAGTAGACTAACTATAGAACCTGTTGGATAAGCTTTGCTGCACAGCCTCTAAGAAGTTGAGCTATCAAATAGGAAAGCAGGTGGCTTCCCACCATCAAAGCTAACAATGCAACTATCTACTGCCATCCGAGTATCCAAGCGCATCGGAGCCACTGAACATAGTTAACACAGCTAGGTCAGGTGAACAAGAGAAGAGCGGGGGGCCTCATCCACCAACAAGATCTCTTTCCAATGCAGACAGCTGGGCCAGCTACTGGGCCAACCTGTAGAATACTGCAGCATCAAATGCACTTGGTTTGAACAGTAGTAGAAGGATCGACACCCCACAGCAAGTTAAGGATCAACACCCCACAGCAAGTTATTGTGTAAAGGATTTTTGAGATCTGACAGCCTTTCTGGAACCACCCACAGCAATGATTACATCTGGATTTGACCCTTCGGTTGGTGATGCAATGTCGTCAGCCTACTTCCAAAAAACACTATATTCAGACTTTCAAGAAGTTATGGAGAAAAGAGGCAACCCACGTTATGTACCAAAGACAGGACAAAAAAGCATAAAGCTGATTATCTCGCATACCACAGAAAAATCTGCATACATTGACCCAGAATTCTTGTTATCCAATAAATTTTTCATGAGACGTGAAAGTCTAAGAAATAATAGGATATTACAATTGTGACAGAATATACCCGCGTTCACACCCTACACATTATTGTAATAATGTTTGTACAAGGTATGCCTTTGTGGCATCATTTAAAAACTCAACTTGCTGATCAATATCCTTGCAAAATGCACATAGCAGCATTATATGTAAAGTTATGAACATAAACGGAGATCATGACTAAAAGTAGGTTTTCCAGGTAAGTCTGGAGAGTGACCAAACTAGTTCCTCAGAGACAAGGGGCAAGTAGATGCCTCAGCCAGATGTAAATAAGGCTGATGGACCATTACCTGCTAAGTGGCCATTCTTTGGCAAGAAAGGGGGCAGGGGCAAAAATCTACTTTTTAGCAAATAAACAATATGGCGTTTCCTTTCACAATGACTGCTTGTTGCCTTCCTCCCAGCTGGAAATGTTTTCAAGAGGAAGACAAACTATAAAAAGGAGTAGCAAACACCCCAAGACATCCCTCTCTCCCACTGCCCACATCATTCTCCGCACCTGAGAAGACAAAAGGAAACAGCCATTGGATTCTAGGGGAGGAGTCCTGACCTGACAATTTGGTCAGTAATCTGCTAGACCATGTGGTGAGAAAAAGTTTGCTTTGCAACTAAGATAGTTTCTTAAGTAGACACTGGTAAACGTTTTATCTTTATTTTTCTTGTAACCATTTCTGACTTTAATGCCTCTTCACTCATACTCACTTAAAATCTTTGTAGTTAATAAACTTGTTTTATTGTTTTATCTAATCCAATGTGTTTAAACTCAAGTGTCTGGATAACTTCTTTAAATAATAAGCAGACATTATTCCCTTAACAAAATGGAGGAACTAGAACTGCTGGTGCAGGAAGTGAAACCAGACATTATAGATATGGGCAGTGTTTTCCAGCAATGAAAACAGAGTGATTTCAAAAATTTTCAAAGCTGTATATTCCAGAAATTTCAGATATGAATTATTTTAATACAAAAAGTACACGTATTGACAAACATGAGCAATATGTAATCCTTTACAGCATGAAAGTGCACTTGTGGAGGGGGCAGGAGCCAGCTGTGTGCAGGGGAGGGAGCAGATACTGGGCACTGAGGGCTAGAGATAGGGGAGGTGCGTGGGGGAGAGGCACTGTGGATGCTGCCGAGAGCAGGTGTAAGCACCGTCCACTCTGCAGCATGGCGAGGGAGCCTGGCGCCCCGCTGGCATATGCCCTGCCTGCCCAGGAGAAGCTCCGTGGTGGTTTTGTCGAGCCCAGACTTGTGTGAGGAGAGGAGAAGTTGGTGGCAAGTCTCAACAGCAGCCAGCCTCTGCCCTGCGCCGGGGGGGGGGGGGGGAGAAGAGAAGGAGTAACCCCACACACATTGCGTCTGCCCTGCACCCTGAGGATGAGGTTTTTTTAAAACATTATAATTCTTTTACTATGACAAGTCATCATTTCTGAAAATTAAGGTCTCCTCTGAGGCCAACAGAGAACGTTCCTAAAAGGCCAAAAAAAATCAATGGAACAGATTGGAGGAAGCAGTAGCCTATAAATCCTAGTAAGTAGCTCCCTCCTATTTATTCAAGAGCAGTAACACTATAAAGGGAAGTTAGCTACATTTGATTAAGAATCAAGAAGGTTTGTAATATTACAAAATCAGTGCTTAGGTCACATCATCAGGATGAAATTTATAAAAAGTGGGGGGGAAAAAATCTTACCTTTTCTTAGAGGTAGTTCACCACTTTGTGCTAATTCTGTTCCAGTGTATACAATTTCTCCATCTTTCACCATTTCATTCCACAAGCCACAGAGTCCATCTCGTGTAAAAGCAAGCTGTTAAAAATAATTTTAGATAGTAAGTTATGTACAGCATTCCCCAGACTTGCCCGCACCATCTCAAACAAAGCTTTTGAAATCATGGTCAGTACTTTCCTCAAACCAAAAAAAAAGAAAGAATATCACAACACACACTTATAATTTAGTTGTCCTAGAGATAGAGTCTTTGAAATCTTAAAGCAAATACAAGGTTTGCACACCACACAAATAACTTTCAGATGACTTCTAACAGCATTACAGAATTTGCTTTCAACCACCCCGCTAGGTCTGCTCTCTTCAGGATCAACCTACTTGAAGGAAAAGCTTCAAAATGCATTAGAATATTGACTTCAAATAAATTCTAGCATTACACTTTAACCAACCAGAACATGAAACAAAACTTATCAACTAGGCAATATGATTCTGAAGAATTATAGGAAGAGAATACTTCAACATGAGGTTATAGCTAAGAATTATATATTGGAAAAGCACTGCAGATTATTTAAATCAAAATATCCCTAACAGTTAATTTGAAGATGTTTGTGTCAACACCCAACCTGTAGTGGGAAAAAAGGTAGCAATCATCTGGCACATCTACAATATTGAAAAGAGGGCAATACTTCTTACATTTGATAGTTTTGTTCCTCCCCACCTGACCTCCTCCCTGCCCGATAGAATTGTGAGCACCGAAGCATGAAAGAGCAGAATCCACAGCTGTCAACAGCAAAACACATTCAAAGGAATTCTCAAGCTTTGTACTAGCTAAGCAAGACACAGTTTAGTACTGGCCTCAGCATAAGCCCTAACCAGGGCACGTCTACACTACAGAGTTTTGCCGATGCAGGTTACGACGGCCTAATACCACCGCAGTTAGCATATCGCTTGTTCCCATGCATACTTGGCTCCTTGTATTGCCACTTCACATACTCCTCAGGAGTGCACCATGGGTAGGTATCCCATTGGTGTATCCTAGGTATCACCACTGTCCAGTGCACTGGCTTTTGGGAAGTTTTGGCAATGCACGGTGGGCAGAAATGAGTCACACAGGGGTGACTGGGAGGTCAAGTTCCCACCATGCAACCTTCTCTATCCCATAATTTTCAGACCTATGTTGAAAATCCCACCAACCAATGCCTGGCTTGTTACTGTTCTCCATCTCTGACAGAAGCATGGAGCCTGCACAATTCTAAACTATCGTCATGAGTGTTGCAAGCACAGGACATATCATCCTCCAGTATTGGCAGGGCTGCAAGAAGAGCTGCAGGAAAAAAAGTGACAATTTGCTGGTGGGCAGATTGCTGTGGCACATAACGAGGACCAACTCAAAGTAGTTGGCATTCAAAGAGCAGCTGCAAATGGTGGAGTGCCACTTCTGGGCCTGAGAAATGAGCACTCACTGATGGGATCGCATTGTAACATGGGCTTGGGAAGACAAGCAGTGGCTGCAGAACCTTTGGATGGATAAGGCCACATTCCTGGATCTGTGTGCCAAGCTCACCACAGCTTTCCAGTGTAGGGAAACCAGAATGAGAGCTGCACTAAGAGTGGAGAAGCAAATGGCAATCGCACTGTGGAAACTTGCAGTGCTGGATTGCTACCAGTCAGCAGGAAATAATTTTGGAGTTAGAAAATTCACTGTGGGGGCCACTGTGATGCAAGCGTGCAGGGCCATTAATCTATCAATCAATTATCATCTGCTATGCAGGACTACAACGCTTGGCAACATGCAGGATATAGTGGATGGCTCTGCAGTGATAGGGTTCCCAAACTGCAGTGAGGCGATAGACAGTACACACATCCCAATTTTGGCACCAGGCCAACTTGCCACTGAGTCCATCAACAGAAAGGGCTATTTTTCTATAGTTATTCAAGTGCTGGTGGATCATCAGGGGCGCTTCCCCAACGTGATTGTGGGCTGGTGAAGGAAGGTGCAAGACTGCCGCATCTTTAAGAACACAGGACTCTTCAGAAAGCTGCAAGCAGGGATGTTTTTTTCCTGACCAGTAGATTACCATTACTGAAGTTGAAATGCCAGTTGTGATCCTGAGGGACCCAGCCCATCCCTTACTCTCCTGGCTCATCAAACCATACACCAGCCATTTCGAGAGCACCAAGGAGTCAACTACCAACTCAGCAGGTGCAAAACAACAGTTGAATGTGCTTTTGGTAGATAAAAGGACACTGGTGAATTTAATTAACAAGATTGGATCTCAGTGAGAAACTATCCCAATGGTTGTAGCAGCCAGTTGTGTCCTGCATATCTGTGAAGCAAAGGGGAAAAAGTAGCCACCGAGATGAAAGGTGGAGGTGGAGAAGTTGTCTGCTGAGTTTAAACAGCCAAATATAAGGGCTATCAGAAGACATCAATGCGGAGCTATACAGCACAGGGGAGCTTTGAGAGAGCACTTTGACAGTGAACCATAATACACAGCATTGTAGTGGACTGTGCTCTACTTGGCCCTGAAGTTTGGGGGCCTGTTAGGAATTGTAAGATGTGTACCAAGCTACAATGAATATAACACGGACAATGCACCTATTCATTTTATGGTGCTTGCTGCAGATTTATGATTATTACACTTTGTGACTGATCCTATGAGTTGTGTCAGTGTTCAACAACAAATAAGCGGTTGCTTTCACTATTGCCAAGCATTCTGCAGTATATGTTGGGAACTAATAAACATGAATTATTTTCCAAACAATACTGTTTTATTGAGTTTAAAAAAATAAAAAAAAAAACTTCAAAACAATTTTGTGCAAGTGAAAAGTAAATACATTAAAACCTTAATAAATTTATGGAACAGAGTTAAAGAGGAGGAAGGAACATTGTGGGACTGCTGCTGGAGGGTTGTTAGGTAACACAATGTCTACATTAACAGGCATCGCAGAAACTTGGTGGAATGAGGATAATCCATGGGACACAGTAATACCAGTATACAAAATACATCGGAAGGACAGAACAGGTTGTGCTGGTGGGGGAGTGGCACTATATGTGAAAGAAAGCATAGAATAAAATGAAGTAAAAATCTTAAAATGAACCAAACTGTATCATAGAATCTCTATGGATAGTAATTCCATGCTTGAAAAATAAAAATATAGCAGTAGGGATATATTACTGACCACCCGACCAGGATGGTGATAGTGACTGAAATGATCAGGAAGATTAGAGAGACTATAAAAATAAACTCAATCAGGGATTTCAACTATCCCCATACTGATTGGTGTAAGGGGTTCCCTCCCCACTCTGAACTCTGGGGTACAGATGTGGGGACCCGCATGGAAGACCCCCATATCTTATATTCCACCAGCTTAGGTTAAAAACTTCCCCAAGGCACAAATTCTTCCTTGCCCCTGGACGGTATACTGCCACCACCAAGTGAGTTAGACAAAGATTCAGGAAAAGGACCACTTGGAGTTCCTGCTTCCCCAAAATATCCCCCCAATCCCCTTCACCCCCTTTCCTAGGGAGGCTTGAGGTAACTGAATAGGTAACCAAGGTGAGCACAGACCAGACCCTTGGGTTTTTAGGACACTAAAAACCCAAGCAGATTCTTAAAAACAGAACTTTATTATAAAGAAAAAAGTAAAAGAAGCACCTCTGTAAAATCAGGATGGAAGGTAATTTTACAGGGTAATAAGATTTAGAACAGAGGATTCCCCTCTAGGCAAAACTTTAAAGTTACAAAAAAACAGGAATAAATCTTCCTCTTAGCATAGGGAAAATTCACAAGCTAAAATAAAAGATAATCTAACGCATTTCCTTCCTATTACTTACAATTTGTAATCCTAGATGCTTAGTTCAGGTATGGCTTTAGGAGATGTATTTTCCCTGCCCTGGTTCCTCACTGACCCGGAGAGAACAACAAAGAGAGACAAAGCAAAAACCTTCCCCCACAGATTTGAAAGCATCTTCTCCCCTCACTGGTCCTTTTGGTCAGGTGCCAACCAGGTTATTTGAGCTTCTTAACCTTTTACAGATAAAGGAGGGATTTTATGCTACCCTTAGCTGTATGTTTATGACAACTGGGTACATGTCACCTCAGGATGGGATGCAGAGATAAAGTTTCTTGTCACCTTAAATGACTGCTTCTTGCAGCAGCTAGTCCTGGAATCCAAAAGAGTAGAGGCAATTCTTGATTTAGTCCTAAGTGGAGCATAGGATCTGGTCCAAGAGGTGAATATCTGGGCCGCTTGGTAATAGTGACCATAATATAATTAAATTTTAAAAAGCTATATTGGAATTGGAAAAGGTTCAGAAAAGGGCAACAAAAATTATTAGGGATATGGAAGAGCTTCCGTATGAGGAGAGATTAATAAGACTGGGACTTTTCAGCTTGGAAAAGAGATATGATTGAAGTCTATTAAATCATGACTCATGTGGAGAAAGTAAATAAGGAAGTGTTATTTACTCCTTCTCATAACAAGAACAAATGAAATTAATAGGCAGTAGGTTTAAAACAAACAAAAGGAAGTATTTTTTCACACAAAGCACAATCAACCTGTGGAATTCTGACAGAGGATGTTGCGAAGGTCGAGACTATAACAGGGTTCAAAAAATAACTAGATAAGTTCCTTCAGGATAGGTCCATCAATGGCTATTAGCCAGGATGGGCAGGGATGGTGTCCCTAGCCTCTGTTGGTCAGAAGCTGGGAATGGGCGACAGGGAATGGATCACTTGATGAGTACCAGTTCTGTTCATTCCCTCTGGGGCATCTGGCAGTGGCCACTGTCGGAAGACAAGATACTGGGCTAGATGGACATTTGGTCTGACCCAGTATGGCCATTCTTATGTACATTTGCACTCCGTTGACCTCAATACATCAACCATGGTAAGCTGCCATGGGATAAGAGGGAAGGTCTTCTCTCTGCCCCCGGCCCCACCTGCCGGCTCCCCTCCACCTCCTGACCTCTCCCCCCCCAGCCCACTGCTTGCTCCTTTTGGCCAGCAGCTGGCTGAGGGCTCCTCTCTGCCCCCATCACCGGCAGGCAGCTGCCGGGAGCGGAGAGGAGCCCTCAGCTGCTGCCGCTCCAGGACAGTGACAACCCGCTTTGGGCTCCCCGGTGTGGGGCCTGCCTCTCCCTGCTGCTCTGCAGCATCAGGTGGGTAGGGCTGGTTGGAGCTGACATCCCTCACTGAAGCACTCAGGTAACTTAACACAAGACATGCAGGCTCTCTGACCAGCCACTGCATGGGGACCAATAATAGAGAGGCTACAGCCAAAATAACCACCAGCTTCCCAGCTTAGGACCCCAGAGCAGTACCGTTTTGTCCTGGTACAAACCCCAACCAGTATGAATTCATTATCCAGTTGGCTCCCCCCCTCAGTGTGGAGAGGAAATGCAACATCCTTTGACCCTTGAGCTATGATTTCCCATGCACTTCACTCCAACTCACTGGTTTAGATAAAGCAAAAACAAGTTTATTAATTACAAAACTTGGTTCCCAGACCGGTTTGTGGAAAAATACTGACATCCCAAGATGGAGTCCAGAGACATGTCATCTGGTCATATGCCTTTGCAGTGTTGGGTGACCAGATGTCCCAATTTTTGGGTCTTTTTCTTATATAGGCCCCTGCGGGCAGGGGACTGGACTCGATGACCTCTCGAGGTCCCTTCCAGTCCTAGAATCTATGAATCTAAGACATAACTTTGTCTTGTGATTTTTGCAATCTTTTTTATATATAAAGATAAAAATTAATCGCAATTAATCACACTATTAAATACAATACACCTCTACCCTGATATGACGCGACCCGATATAACATGAATTCAGATATAACGTGGTAAAGCAGCGCTCCAAGGGGGCGGGGCTGTGCACTCTGGCGGATCAAAGCAAGTTCGATATAACACGATTTAACCTATAACGCAGTAAGATTTTTTTGGCTCCCGAGGACAGCGTTATATCGGGGTAGAGGTGTACTAATTGAAATGTATTAAATATTTTTGGATGTTCTTCTACATTTTCAAATATATGGATTTCAATTACAACACAGAATACAAAGTATACAGTGCTCACTTCATATTTTTATTACAAATATTTGCACTGTAAAAATGATGAATGAAATAGGATTTTTCAAATGACTTCATACAAGTACTGTAGTGTAATCTCTATCATGAAAGTGCAACTTACAAATGTAGATTTTTGTTACATAACTGCACTCAAAAACAAAACAATGTAAAACTTTAGAGCTACAAGTCCACTCAGTCCTACTTCTTCTTCAGCCAATTGTGAAGACAAACAAGTTTGTTTACCTTTACAGGAGATAATGCTCAATGTCACCTGAAAGTGAGAACAGAAATTTGCATGGCAAATATGTAAATACCTTGCAATGCTGGCTACAAGCCAGATACGCTAAACATTCATATGCCCCTTCGTGCTTTGGCCACCATTCCAGAGGACATGCTTCCATGCTGATGATGCTCGTTAAAAACAAAATGTGTATATTAAATTTGTGACTGAATTCCTTGGGGGAGAATTGCAAGTCTCCTGCTCTATTTTACCCTCGAATGATGACCCAGCACATGATGTTCATTTTAAGAACACTTCCACCGCAAATTTCACAAACCTCAAAGAAGATACCAATGTGAGATTTCTAAAGATAGCTACAGCATTCAACCCAAGGTTTAATTATCTGAAATGCCTTCCAAAATCTGAGAAGGAGGGGGGTGGGGGGCATGCTTCCAGAAGAGTTATAAGATCAACACTCCGATGCAAAAAAAAACTACAGAACCTGAACCACCAAAAAGAAAATCAACCTTCCCCTTGTGGCATCTGACTCAGATAATGAATATGAACGTGCATCAGGGAAGGAGGGATAGCTCAGTGGTTTGAGCATTGGCCTGCTAAACCCAGGGTTGTGAGTTCAATCTTCAAGGAGGCCATTTGGGGAAAAAACACCTTTCTGGGGATTGGTCCTGCTTTGAGCAGGGGGTTGGACTAGATGATCTCCTGAGGTCCCTTCCAACCCTGACATTCTATGGACACTGCTTTCTTTGCATAGCCAAAGCTTCCATTCCCTGCACTGGGAACTTTGGGTGCAGAAGGAATGCAGGATCAAGTCCAAAATTTTAAGGGGAGGGATAGCTCAGTGGTTTGAGCATTGGCCTGCTAAACCCAGGGTTGTGAGTTTAATCCTTGAGGGGGCCACTTAGGGATCTGGGGCAAAATTGGTACTTGGTCCTGCTAGTGAAGGCAGGGGGCTGGACTCGATGACCTTTCAAGGTCCCTTCCAGTTCTAGGAGATAGGATATCTCCATTAATTTATTATTATTTATTTATTATTATCAGTCCACACCGCTTTGGATCGTTATCGAGCAGAACCCGTCATCGGCATGGACGAGTGTCCTCTAGAATGGTGGTTGAAGCCTGAAGGGACATACGAATCTTTAGTGCATCTGACACAAATATCTTGCGATGCCGGCTAGAAAACAGTGCCATGGAAACACCTGTTCTTACTTTCAGGCAACATTGTAAACAAAAAGTGGGCAGCATTATCTCCTGCAAATGTAAACAAACTTGTTTGAGTGACTGGCTGAACAAGTAGTAGGACTGAGTGGACTTGTAGGCTCTAAAGTTTTACATTGTTTTGTTTTTGAGTGCAGTTTTTTCTTGGTACATAACTGTACATTAAGTTCAATTCCCATGATAAAGATATTGCACTAACATACTTGTATTAGGTGAATTAAAAAAATATTCATTTTGGTTGGGGTTTTTTGTTGTTTTTTTTTTATACACACACACACAGTGCAAATATTTGTAATCAAAAATAATATAAAGTGAGCGCTGTACATGTTGTATTCTGTGTTGTAACTGAAATCACTATATTTGAAAAATGTAAAAAAAAATCCAAAAATATTTAAATAAATTGTATTCTATTATTGTTTAATCATGTGATTAATCACTATTAATTTTTTTAATCGCTTGACAGCCCTAAAAAAAAAAGAAAACCAGTTTAGTTATTTCAAAGAAGGACCTTAATCTTCTGAAAAAGAATGTAGGGTAGGACATCAGTTTGAGGAAACAGTGGCGTTGGGCACCCACATATCATGGGTTGCAAAACTGATATTTATCTTCTATTTGTTTATAGAAGAAGACATCTAGTCTGCCAATCTCTTTATGCAGATTTCACTTAAATGTTTAGATCATTCTGGATTGTAAGTATTTGCAGTTTCACCCCCTTAAATTTATATATTATGCATAATGGCATCTAAAGTTTAGAATATCTTCAGTCATGCTGTGAGTTTCTTCATAACACAGGAAGCCTGTATTTCAGAAGATTAAGTTCTACTACACATATATAGGTGTTGCTTACAATCAAAACATTTGTTTCCCCAATATCAGCTTCTAATCCTCTTGTAGAAAAAGAAGTCCAAACTTGGTACTGAAAACAAAATATCCTGTCAACCCCGCTAAAAAACTGAAAACCAGGCCAACTGCACTTGACTTTCATTGTTTAAGGTTTATTCAAGTCACTTCCTCAATATGCTACATAAAGAAAACACTACTCACAGGACTATATAGCCCATTCTTTCCCGCTCAGAAAGAATAATTCTCTCTAGTATATGCAGTCAGTTTGAGGGGTTTATTTATTTATTTCAAAGCCGGTATTGTATAGATAGCTTTTAAAAAGACAGCTTTTGCTGTTGTTTTAGTGGCATTTAAGTTATTATCTTGCTTCATTCTCTGAAAAAAAATGAAGTTAAAAAAACACTTAAGTGTAACAGACATATGATAGTGTGTGGCAATAAACAAAGCAGCTGACTGAAAGGAGGATTACTGACACAGTGTTTTTAAAACTACAGATAAAGTGTTTACAACGAATGCAAACAGCAGATATACTCCTTCACTTTAACCAGAGCAATTTAACCCTGGAATTCTAGTTCACTCCATGGACAGTAAGCAACAAACATCAGCAATGTTTTGCTACTATGATACTCAAAACCAAACATGTTTAAGCAGTTTCTTAAAGTGTGGTGAATAAAACTACTAGCCAAACTTTTTTTTTACCTTCCCCATTTCAGAATCTCAAAGCATTTTATCAATAATTAAGCTTCTCAACATCTGTAAGAAAAGTATTAACCCAATTATAACCAACCGAGTTGATAACTGACTTGCCCAAAGTCACAGCAAATCAGTTGCAGAGAACAGAACAGCTATAGATCTGTACTTCAGCCACAGGACCATTCTTCCCATAAATTTGCTTGGAAATGAGGTTAGCCAACACAGAGAGACAAGCATTCTCTCCTGAACATTTGCTATATCCAAACATTTCCAAAGTGCCTATCCACCTGACATCCAAGTGCTGAGACATAAGAACTGTAGTTCTGTCCAGAAACCTTTTGGTTGCAGTCTATCAGAAAGATGAGGATGCTCTTCTGTGTCACTGTTTGTGGCAATGACTGATGTCCTGGGAATCACCCAAACCACTAAGTGGCTACGTCACCTACTGCTCTGTAACCTTGGGGCCTTAATGCTGTGCAACTATGGTTCCAATCTCTGACACCAGTAGCCAGCCCACAAGCACCAGGTTTTGCCCCCTGACTCTCATCAGCCTAGTCACTCCTTGCAGTGTAACATAAACAGCCCTTCCAGTCCCAAATGTGTCCCAAGTTTACCAAATGTGTCCTCCCTGAGTTCTTAAGTACAAAGACACTCAGATCATTCCGCTCTAGTTCATCACCCCCAAACATGTGAAACCAGCCCCCACAGTTATCAGTGTGCTTTGGCACTCACACTTGAGAGTTAGCACACCAGAGACCTGCTTGTGGCAAAAATAAAGTTTATGTAACCACAGATTCAAAGATGAAATATAAAGGGAAAGCAAACATACAAGATATACAGAAAAACAGACCACCTCAGGCTTTACATTTCCCTTTTCTAATCCAAGTTACCCGTTGCTTTTGAACAGTATCCCTGCATTGATGAAGAGTTAGAGTCAGATGATGATGAGGAGCTCCTGGCCGGGTCGCCCGGTGGGGCAGTCAGCCAGGAACTCTTCACCACTCTGAAGGTGTCTAGCCAGTCTCAACAGTTGCTCTCCGGTGAGCAAGAAGCAGGAAAGGAGACACCTGGTAAGTGGTTTGTGTAGTGCAGAGGTGGGTTCAGGGTATAGAAACGTACAAGGCTGGCTGTGTTTCTGTGTGCTGTACATTTCTCTGTGCAGCTAATCAGTACAGAAGAACAGGGTGTTGATGCACGCCAAGATCTCATGGGAATCCTCCAGAGAGATCTCTAGGAAAGTTTCCTGGAGGTACTCAACAATCTTCTGCCGAAGGTTCTTTGGCAGAGCTGCTTTGTTCCTTCCCCCATTGTAGGAAACTTTCCTGTGCCATTCGGCAATCACTTGTGAAGGGATCAAAACAGCACACAGGCGAGTAGCATAGGAACCAGGGTGGAAGTCACAAGCATGTAGCAGACGTACCCTTGCTTCCCTGTTTACCCTCAGCAGTGAGATATACAATGACCCCCCACCTGTGGAAAAGCGTGGGAGAATTTGAGAGATTTTTCCCCTAATCAGCTGCACCACAACCCTTGCAGAGCACTCTTTCTCCCATGTAGCTTGTAGGGACAAATTAGAAAGGCCAAGGCACAAAAACAGATTAAATTAGATATGGACATAAAGGGTAACAAAACAAGACTACATTTTACAAAATACATTAGAAGCAAGAGGAAGCCCAAGGACAGGGTAAGCCGATTACTCAAAAAGGAGGGAAAGAGAGTAGAAAATGCATCAAAGGCCGAAATGCTAAACGCTTTTTTTTGTTTCACTTTTCATCGAAAAGGTTAGCAGTGATCAAACAACTAACA
Source organism: Terrapene triunguis (assembly GCF_002925995.2). Classification (NCBI taxonomy): domain Eukaryota; kingdom Metazoa; phylum Chordata; order Testudines; family Emydidae; genus Terrapene; species Terrapene triunguis. The sequence goes on from NW_020664376.1 coordinate 2,598,978, forward strand.
TAGCGAACATCTGTAAAAACGGGGTAGGATGGGAGGCTAAAATAGGGAAAGAACCCATTAAGAATTACTTAGACAAGTTAGAGTCTTCAAGTTGACAGGTCCTGACAAAATACATCCTAAAATACTTAAACTAACTGAAGACATCTCTGAGCCATTAGTGATTATATTTGAGAACTCATGGAGGATGGGAGAGATCCCAGAGGACTGAAAAAGGCCAAACATAATACCTATCTATTAAAAGGGGAATAAGGACAACCCAGGAAAATATAGACCAGTCCACTTAACTTTGGTACCCACAAAGATAATGGAGCAAACAACCAATTTGTAAGCACCTAAAAAAAAAAAAAGAGAGCGAGATAAGTAACAGTGAACATGGATTTATCAAGAACAAATCACATCAAGCTGGGACATGCTCAAGGGGAGGCACGGGCCAGGGCCGCAGCAGGGAGCTGACACTTCTTCCAACCCCGTGGCCGCGGTAGGGACACAGAACATGCCCCTCCAAAAGTTGTCAAATTTTTAATTCTTGCACACGCCCCTGCATCAAGTCAACCTGATATCCTCCTTTGACAGAGGAACAAACTTTGTGGATGGGGGAAGCAGTAGACGTGATATATCTCAACTTTAATAAGGCTTTTGATATGGTCTCACATGATCTTCTCATAACTAGGGTAACCATATTTTTCCAAAGGGAAAATGGGACACCTCAGGGGGCCAGAGCCCAATGCCCCCTTCTCCCTCTCCGCAGGCAGGGCTGGCCCAAGACCCCCTGCCACCTGGCCACTCAGGGCTGGCCTGGCCTAAGCCACTCTCCTGAGCCCTCCCTCCCATGTAGGGCTGGTACTGCTGCTCCCCCTCTGCCACACATTCCTCCGTGTCCCACTAGGGGGTCACACCCCACCTTTCTGGCAAAAGGCACAGTTTTGCCAAAAAAATCGGGACGGCCAGTATAGGGCTTAAAAAAGGACTGTCCCAGCCAAAACGGGACATATGGTCACCCTACTTAAAAGCAGACTAGGGAAATATAGCCTAGTCAAACCTACTATAAGGTGGGTGCACAACTGGTTGAAAAACTGTACTCAGCAGTTCTCTTGTTCATAGTTAAACTGGAAAGGCATATTGAGTGGGGTCCTGCAGGGAACTGTCCTGGGTCCAGTTCTATTCAATATCTTCATAAATGATTTAGATAATGGCAAAGAGAGTACACTTAAAGTTAGTAGAGGATACCAAGCTGGCAGGGGTTGCAAGAGCTTTGGAGGACAGGATTAGAATTCAAAATTACCTTTACAAACTGGAGAAATTGTCTGAAATCAATAGGATGCAATTCAATATGGACAGATGCAAAGTACTCTACTTAGGAAGGAACAATCAATTGCACAGATACAAAATGGAAAATGACTGCCTAGAAAGGAGCACTGCTGAAAAGCATCTTGAGGTTATAGGGGATCACAGTCAGCTGCTTTGTTTATTGCCACACACTATCATATGTCTGTTACACTTAAGTGTTTTTTTAACTTCATTTTTTTTCAGAGAATGAAGCAAGATAATAACTTAAATGCCACTAAAACAACAGCAAAAGCTGTCTTTTTAAAAGCTATCTATACAATACCGGCTTTGAAATAAATAAATAAACCCCTGCTGCTAGGGCAGTCTTGGGCCACCGGCACCACCACCACCACCCTTTCCCCCCAAGTAGCAGTAGGAGTTTGGGTGTGGGAAGGGGCTCAGGGCTGGGAGTTTGGGTGTGGGAGGGGGTGAGGGCTCTGCGTGGCACTTATCTTGGGGGGCTCTCCAGGAGGGGCGACAAGTCCCTCTCCCTCAGCTCCTAGCTCCGTGTGCTGCCCACCGCCCCAAGCGCTGGCTCCACAGCTCCCATTATCTGGGAACCGTGGCCAAGGGGTGGTGCCTGCAAGTGGAGACAGCGTGCGGAGCTAGGAGCTGAGGGAGGGATATGTCACTGCTTCCAGGGAGCCGCAAGGAGCCGGGTAGGAAGCCTGCCAGCCCCGCCAACCGCCCCCATCCGCGAGCACCTGTGGTGCCTCCCACCCAAGATTTAGTCAGGGTTATATAGTACAAGTCATAGACAAGTCACCGACTGTGAATTATTGTTTATTACCCATGCCCTGTCCATAACTTTTACTTAAAAAAAAACAAACAAAACAAAACAAAAAAAACACACACACACCACACCACCTGTGACTAAAACGTAGCCTTAGGCATAAGAAGTAATTCTACTACTACTCAGCACTGATAAGGCCTCCGCTGGAGCACTCTGGCCAGTTCTGGGCACCACACTTTTGGAAAGAGGTGGACAAATTGGAGCGAGTCCAGAGGAGAGCAACAAAAATGATTAAAGATCTAGAAAACATTAACTACAGGGAAAGATTAAACAAACCCAGTTTTTTTAGTCTGGAATAGAGAAGATAGAGGGTGGACATAACAACAGTCTTCAAGTACATAAGTATTACAAAGAGGAGGGTGACAAGGTGTTCATCTTAACCACTGAGGACAGGATAAGACGTAATGGGCTTAAATTGCAGCAAGAGAGATTTAGGTTAGACCAGGGGTCGGCAACCTTTCAAAAGTGGTGTGCCGAGTCTTCATTTATTCACTCTGATTTAAGGTTTTGCATGCCAGTCATACATTTTAACGTTTTTAGAAGGTCTCTTTCTGTAAGTCTATAATATATAACTAAACTATTGTTGTATATAAAGTAAATAAGGTTTTTAAAATGTTTAAGAAGTTTCATTTAAAAATTTAATTAAAATGCAGAGCACCCCCCGGACCTGTGGCCAGGACCCGGGCAGTGTGAGTGCCACTGAAAATCAGCTCGCATGCAACTCTTGGCACATGTGCCATAGGTTGCCTAGCCCTGGGTTAGACATTACGAAAAGCTTCCTAACTGTAAGAGTAGTTAAGCACTGAAACAAATTACCTAGGCAGGTTGTGGAATCTCCATCATTACAGGTTTTTAAGAACAGGTTAGACACACACCTATCAGGGATGATCTAGATAACACTAAGTCCTGACTCAGTGCAAGGGACTGGATAGATGATCTAATGAGGTCCCTTCCAGTCCTACATTTTTATGATTCTATTAACAGAACATTTGGGAATAAAGAGGTTTCTGAAGATACTTAGAGTGAGTTCAGAACCACATTCTCCAAAACATTTATGTGCAACTGCTAGTCTTGCAGAGGAGAAATTCAACTGACAGGGGGAGCAAATGCAGAAAGGCGGTCTACCAGATTGGACACACCTGCCAACCATGGTCACAATTGGATGTGTGGCATTTAGGAAGCACTACATTAATGCACTACACACTCAGCAGCCCCCACTGTAACCTATTGGTAATCTTATCTGCACAATTAAATTGAGCCTTTTACTCTGACTGGCACTAGGTTTACTTTTTAAGTTAGTCGGTAAAGTGTTTATTTAGTTTAATAGATTTTCTTTAGCCCAATTAACAACTAACTTAAAAATCTAATTTAGAAGCCTACTCTCCCTCTGTGCAAACTCCTATTCCAACTGTTAGCTATTCTCTCAAGTCTTGAGAGAAGTCCTGAATCCCCTCCTGGGCAGATGTCCTCCAGCAGGAAGGCAGCAGCATCTAGGGGATCTAACTTTTCATAAACTCCATAGATCAGATCATTTATGCCAATTATTATGCTCCTTTCTAATCCAAACGGAAGACACACTGCTACATCACCTGCATAAGACCCTGAATCCTTACCATATTTTTCCATGCACAACCTCAATTGAAGTTTTTTTAAAAATGGGATTCTTTTAGAAATAAACAGGAGTTGGGTAAATTGTTTGGAATCAACTGTTCAGAGAATTTTGGCAAACAAATCTCTAAACATGGCCTAGCTGATTAACAATCCATGCCAGAAGAGCAAACTGCCCTGTAGGCAGAATGAAAGTCTGAAGTTACTTATATGAACTTCACTGAAGCAGATAGTGCAAGTAAAACAAAGCAGGCAGCAAAACCATCCCCATCAAAGAACTTAATTAAGACACAACCTTCAAAGAAACATTTACATTGCAACCTGAAAAAATTATCAGAAACCTACTAACAAGGGCCAGTTATGAAAGACAGGGACTACTCACTGGGAAGCACTCCAAAATCTCCAGCAGTGCAAAGGGGAGAGAAAAAAAGAAGAGCATCCTGCCTCTTCCTTGCAGCTGTATCATATTTTGCATCAACCCTTAAAAAAAAAGGTGGGTGGGAGAGGGGGAGAAGAGAGGAAGAAAACATGACCTTTTAAAGAGAAGGGTAGAGAAGCAACATCCATACTCCCCTGTTCTCTCCAACACACTCTGTCTTTGCCTCTTTACGTCTGTTTTTTGTATTTCTCACCCTTCTGTGGTTGGTTGTTTTTTTTTTCCTTCTGTTTCCTTTTCCCAATCTCCATGAGATCATACCTCACTTACTGTGAAAAGCCATAGTGAAGTGAATTACTTGTAACATTTGAATTTTACTATTTAGCTTGAGGACTAAGCGTGAAGCTTACTAGAACTGCATCAGTTCCATACTCTGCTACTAGAGTCCTAAATGATATTAAAAACAACGAGGAGTCCTTGTGGTACCTTAGAGACTAACAAATTTATTTGGGCATAAGCTTTCGTAGGCTAGAACCCACTTCATCAGATGCATGGAGTGGAAAATACAGGCGCAGGTATAAATACATGAAAAGATGTGATTTGCTTTACCAAGTGTGAGGTCAGTCTAACAAGACAATTCAATTGATAGCAGGATACCAAGGGAGGAAAAATAACTTTTGAAATGGTAATGAGAGTGGCCCGTTTCAAACAGTTGACAAGAAGGTGGGAGTAACAGTAGGGGGAAATCAGATGTCAGAATCATAACATTCAAAAACCAGTAGGAGAACACTTCAGTCTCCCTGGTCACTCAATAACAGACCTGAAAGTGGCAATTCTTCAACAACAAAATTTCAAAAAGAGACTCTAAAGTGAAACCTGCAGAACTGGAATTAATTTGCAAACTGGACACCATCAGATTAAGCCTGAATAAATACTTGGAGTGCTTGGGTCATTACAAAACCTAAACCTAATTTCCCCCAATACTAATTTTTGAGTTATTTAAAACTGCAAGTGTTTCTAAACCCTGTTGATGTTTGTAAGGCTCTTTTCAGAAACTGACTTTAAAGTGGAAATGACTGAAACCCACCACATAAGTAAAAAATAGTTTTCGCTAACTTTTGCCTTTTAATAACCAAGGCTCTGATACTACAATAAGATCCTCATAGGCGGACGACAAAGATGCAGGGGAGCCTCACCAAATGCAATGGGATTCCAGGCTGACAAAGGAGTCTTCCCATACAGAACTCAATGTAAGAGCAGGATTTTAGGCATAACTTACTTATAGCAGGTACAAAGATTTCAGACACGAGTGTAATTCTTAAAGTTTGTTACCCCTTTGAAAAAGTCACCTCTAACCCATATGGTTGCAAAAATAGCATTCCAAATATGAAATGAATGTAAGCTGAAGCAAAGCTGTCTTATTAAGAAGAGAGCTCTAATACCTTGGCTGCTGCCCATTGCTTTCCCAAGCTACAGCAGACTTTTTACTACTGCTATTCAGTTAACAGAGCAGGATCTAAAAACAGTATCAGTATAGGAAGCACAACATGCTCCCCTTTCCACTAGCTGGCATGGGAGGCTTTCCCAACTGGAGGTTGGGGCCAATGTCCAGGGGCAATATTCTGTATCTGGCTTTGACTGGTAGTTTTAGTTCCCTAGGCACTGGGTTTCTACTAAAATTGTTTAAGTTCTATGCATGAGGTAGATATGGACAAGAGAGAGGAAAGCAGGGAAGTAAGGCGAGACAAGAGAGCAAAAGACTGTCATAAGAGTGTGGAGGCAAAAGAAAAACCTGAAAATGTTGTAGGGAAAACAAGCCATGTTCTATAGTGGTTTTAAAAAAAAAAAAGATGGGAGTGAAGTCAAGGGAAAAAAGGTATGACAAATGTAAGAGATATGGCATGTTTAAAACATTTTAAAAATGCATTCAATAGAAAGGCAAATGACAGTGTTATTAAATACACGATAGATCAGTTTCATTCCTTTAATTGGTAGGGGGTGCCAGCACAAGTACACAAGAGTACACTGCATCAGGGGCCTGGTCTACACTAGGACTTTAATTCGGATTTAGCTGCCTTAATCCGAATTAACCCTTCACCCGTCCACACTACAGAGCCAGTTAATTCGAATTAAAGGGCCCTTTAAATCGATTTCTGTACTCCACCTCAACGAACGGAGTAGAGCCTAAATCGATTTTGTTAATTCGAATTAGGGTTAGTGTGGACGCACACCACCGAATTACTGTGTTTAAGTTAATGGGGTAGTGTGGCCGCACACCACAGAATTAATGTGGTTTAAAACCGAATTAAGGTGCTTAGTGTGGCCGCGCACAATCGAATTTATACAACCTGTTTCCCAAATTCGAATTATCTAAATTCGGATTAATCCTGTAGTGTAGACATACCCAGGGTGTGAGCCTCCCAGCCTGGGTTCACAGACTCATGCTAGAAGGGCTCACAATAGCCCTCTAAAAAGAGCTAGCAGACATGGCAGCTTGGGCTCTCAACCCCACCCGCCCTGTTTTCAGAGCCAAGGCTCCAGCCTGAGATGCACAGCAATTCTTAAAGCGCTAGCTGAAGTCTGTGGACCCAGGCTGGGAGGCTCACTCCCAGATGCAGGGTAGACATACCCTTACACACTTAACAGGATTAGTTCTTGAGATACAAAGCGTCAGGTAAATTTTTTAAGCCCTGGTGATACAATCTGTTTTGTCACAACTTTTCACACTTGGCTCAAATTTAAGGGAGAAGGGGACAAATATTTTGAAATACATCTAAAAGCATATGTCTGAAGTAAACGTGAATTACAGGTTACTGTTTATAGCTTTTTCCACATACCTGTATATCTCCCAAAACTGGCAAATACTCTACCAAACGTGATTTCCCCACATGTTAAAGGAAAAACTAGAATGTAGTAAGAGAGAATATTCTATTTGTCCAATTACAAAATATTATATTTAAGAAACTTCAACAATCTAATTAAAACATTAGTAAACAAAGACAAAGCCATCATCTTAACAGTTTGATAATGACAAGTAAGCCAGAATCACTTTGCCTTGGAAGTCAGACTTATACTACCAATGAAAGCCTATTATTTAGACTGCCAATAGCAACACTAGTTCTTTCAGTCACACTTGGCATCAAACTTGGCTTCTGCTGGGGAAGGGGGGGGGGGGCGCCGGGGCAGGGTTTAATCTAAATGGCAGCCTCCACCACCGAGAGACAACAGATCATTCACCCAACAGAGATATTGAAACAATAACAGGAATTTCTAAACAGTGCTTTGAAAATTCTACATAACATACACAGGATATATCCACATGCTAAGTTGCACAGGTGTGACCAGTGTTGCACGCACATAAGACATCCCACCTGCCCATTACTCCATCTACCCAGCACTTAGTCTAACATAGAGAAGTTTCAAAAGCCTATCTACAAAAAAAATAAAATAAAGCCCATATGCCTTTCGTCCTTCCAATGCCACATGTGGCACTTCTCCTTCAGAAGTACAATTGATGATGACCCAGGAACAGTAAAATAAGACCTGAGCTGACAGTTTTCCTGGACTGCTTTAAAGTTTAATTTCTTGTTGCCCTTTAGAGCTAGAAACAGGAGCAACACACAATTGGGGAGTTTTTCCCCTTTCGAATGGGACCCAGAACTCATTTCTAGTTCTACAAGATACATGAAAACTGTGGCGTTATGACAATGTATATATCTTGATGAGATAATATAGGTTATTTTTAGACACACCTTAGAAGGTCTTTTTATTTCTCTCCCTTGGAGATATACACACAGTTTCGCGCACTGAGGCACCTGGCTATACACCCAGAAGGCTAAGAGAAATAATCCCAATAAGTTTTTTAGAACTCTACAATAGTTCTAAAATAGTTCCTATATTCTTTATGGTATGTACAGAATAGACAGTGTGGTATAAATACGTTTCTCATTGCAACTCAAGAATAATACAACTATCAAAAAACTCATGCCAACAAAAATCTTCATGCCACACCACCTTTACACAGTGATACATGTTCTCTCTTGCCTCCTCTCATATCACACATACTTGACTGAAAAACTATTTTGGACAGGGAGATAATACAACGTATCCTTCCTCTGAAAAAATAGTTCCTAGTAGAAAAATAAAAAACATTAAGGAAAAGATTATCAATTCCTTTTCTATTCCAGTTAGATTTTTTCTTAGCTTTTTCATTTTTAATTAAAGGTCTATTTGGACCCCCCTCTCCCACCTCCTAGGCTCTATTAGCCCAGACAACCTCTCAGCAACACCATCAATCCTGCTTTCTATTACAGAACTCTCAGTGCACCCGAAGAAGAGCTCTACCAAAGCTCAAAAGCTTGTCTCACCAACAGAAGTTAGCCCAAGACAAGACATTACATCACCCCACCTTGTCTCTCTAATATTGGAAAGTAAAGACACAAGGTGGGTGAGATACTATATCTTTTATTAGAGCAACTTCTGTTGGCGAAAGACAAGCGGTCTTTCCATTGTTCCTTACAACAGTTGTCTTATTCTTATCTGCTTCTTGTGGCCTTCAAGTTGCTGGTTAGCTAGTCCCGTCCAGTCAGCATTTATCCTCCATAGTCTGTTTTACTAGGGAGATCTACACCTGGCTAGTAAGTCACACACTTGTCTGATTTGCTTTGCCCTACACAGACCAAGAATCCACTGTAGATAAAAAAGAAATCAGAAAGCTGGTTTGTATTAAGCACTATTTGAGACCCGTGTCAACAAGACATACAGAAAGCAGAAATATAATTAATGTTATAAGAAAATGTAACAATGAATCTACTTCTCTAATATTATTTCATATAAATTTCTCTAACAATTCATTGTGTGTTTCTTTACCAGCTGTCAAGTTGTACTAAAATACTGGCAGCCTATATCCCCTAACATGCTAGCTAACTCAAGTTACAACCATGGGGATGCCCCACACACCTGAGTTATCAGCAACACCCAGCTTATTACCTGAGTTAACTTTACAGATAAGAGAAGCCCATAAAATAGTAGTTAGCAGTAATGACATATGGAGAAAGCATGTAACTACATTCAGATTCCAGGTTCTCGTTTGCTAACCTGGCAATTAATAAAAGCCAAGCCAGATGGGGAGATCATCAAGCTCAGTACTCCAGAAAGCCATTATTACAGTTACTGTCTAAGCGGGAAGAAGCTGGATTTTCATAGGTGTACTGCTCCCACTGACTTCAACTGGAATTGTGACAGCTAATACTTCTGAGGGGAAAAAAAAAGTCTAGATTTTAAGTTGAAAACTTTAAATTGTCTGTTACAGCTGTCCCCCTGCTGCATTCCTTTTTTCCCCTCTCCTTTCTGTTTGTCCTGTGTGGCCGCCCCTCCCGGCCATTGTGCTAACTAAAGTCACAGTCCTATTCATAGGAATGGCTTGTACAGACTAACTGGAGCCATTGCTCTGCCTAGGGAGGGGGCTTCTTGCTTCTTTGTTTGGTTCCTTTGTTCAGACCCGGGCTCGGTGTGGGGGGCGCTGCCCAGAAATGCAAGACCTAAAGTGGCCAACTAATTAAGCACAGGAGTCATACCTGTGGCTCAGAACATGGCCAGGCATGCCTATGCTTACCTGCAGCCTTTCCCTGCCTTCTCTCCTCCCCTGTATCAAGAGGAGCCAATCAAAAGTACTGGTGGGAAACTGCCTGAGTTTGCCTTTAAAGCCGGACATTTTCTGATCAGACCTCGGAGAAGGTCCTTGCTTTGCCACCTGGTCTGATCAGCTAGGGGTCTTTGGGGGGGCCTCTCCCCGCTCTCGTTTGTTTTTGAGTGTACCCCCGTTTTTAAACTCCCCTCCCACGAACAACGAATTTGTGCCTGATTATTGTAAGCGAATCGAGTCCTCTCTCCATCCTCCGATGCTACTGCCATTCCTGTCTCTGTGCTTGCTGCTGTCCTGGGGAATGGTCAGAACTCCCTCTTGCAAACTCCTCCTGTCCTCGCTGCTGGCCTTGTTTCCCCAGCAGACAGACTCAAGCTAACTCCTTGGTCTGTATCTGTAATCTGTTTCTGGCTCCGCAGCGCCTTTGCTGCTAGAAATAAGCCTGTGCCGCTGCTAGGCTGTGCCTTCCTGGACTGTATCCTGGGCTGCCGGCTTGCAGCCACCCCACTGCTGCGGCCACCACTAGCATCCCCCTCCCCCCCCCCCCCCCCGGCCGGGTTGTACCCTGGGCACACACCACTCCGCCCTCTGGAACTGCTCCCCCTCCCGATCAAAGAAGTGGCAGAGAGTGTAAGGTGCACCTATTAGAATCAGGTTCTTAGTCCAGATAAGTTGTAATTTCATTTTGCATAGCTGTGGTTAAGTTAGGTTTAAAGAATTGTTTGTATTGTGCTCTGTAAGTTAGGTTTAAAAAATTGTTGCATTGTGTTCTGTTACTTGCTAATTTGTGTAGTCTTGGTTAAGTTAGATCATAGATAAGATTTTGCTGTGTTCTATATAATTGTGGTTAAGTCTGTCTTCCCACTAACCCCCCCCACCCCGAGCTTGCCCGTGTCTCCCCCCGAGCTCCCCAGTCACTCGTTGCAGTCTCTCTGCTGTTTAAACTTGCAGCCTGTCTGCTCTCTGTGTCTCCCTGAGTTTAAATCTCCCTCCGCAGCGCCTCTGCCTTTGGTCTCTGCTCCACCACGTGCTCCTCTTCCCCCATCCCCCAACCTCATTCCTCTACCACTTCCACTCTCTCTCTCTCTCTCTCTCTTTTAATCCCTTCCCCCACATGCTCACCCCGCTCCTACTGCTGCCAAACCTCAATTGTATTACTAAAGTCTAGCATAAACCCCCATTGGTTACCCTTTTCCTTTCTAACACACCTCACATTTTACATTTACACCACTGGGACATATTTTTACCTAGAGTTGTTGGTTATTTAACACATTTTACCCATAACTGTTAGTTGATTATATGCTGCTGTGACACACCCTTTACATAGAAACTGTTAGCTACCTGTTACATTTATACTTCAGTGTTAATTGGTTACCAACTGTATTGTACCCCACTATTGAAACCCCCTATCCTATTTACTAAAAGAAACCCCTCCCCAATTGTCTACCTTAACAAACCCCATACCCCTCACTATTGAATTTTCCCTGTTTTTACATTTTCTTAATAAAGTTTATTTTGCACCCCACCAGTGCAGTAGTTGTCCCCCAAGATCCCCTACCTGCTGGCAGGGTCACAAATAACCTGATAAATATTCAGTATCTGGTGTAGTTAGTTTAGAACATCATTAATTTTGGTTTCAAATAATTTGAGCCAGGGGATATAGTGCACTAGAAACTATCTATTTTTGACATGTTCTCTGGACTTCACTGTTCAATCTCCTGGTCAGCTACGAACACACATTTTGTTTAGGTAAGGGTCAGTGGGAGAAAGTTCACTCACTTAATAGTGAACAGTGGGAGAACAATAGATGTATTAAACGACTAGTCATATTGAAATGAGATATAAAAGATGTATAAGTAAGACTTCAAAATATTTATGAAGAGAACTTTGGCCTTGTAATGATCCAAGATGGCATCTACAATAACACTGACTAAACTGGTAGCTGAGAGAGACAAGGAAAGAGAATAAGATATAGTTACCAATAAAACTTTGCACATCTTTACTGAAAAGGTTTCAGCAGTTTACCTTCAAGAACAGAAAGTTTCCAGTTTTAGGATAACAACGGAACTTGTGCAGGTGATTTAATGTTCCTTGAAAGCTAACAAGAGAACATGCCACATTACACTGGCTTTGAACCCTTGGCAGTCATTACCCTGAAACAGAATTAGGGCGCTTTCAACTAGGCTCCGTGCAGTATCATCCACACTGACCTCACTCATACCTTTCCAAACTTCACTAATTTATATTGGACCTTCTGTTCTGTACATGCCTGAAGTCCTATGGCATGGAAAAAGAATGGCTGCACATGACTCATTTTAAACTAATTATTTGTTCCATAGTTATGTTTATATGGGCTATTTTAATGCAGTGGCACAAACTTCACACCAGGCCAGAGCAAAAAAGAGTTAATGATCTCCTCAGAGAATGGGATTTAATTGACTTCAATCCACAATACTTGCCAGAGTTGTCAAGCTTGAAGTAAGAGCCCATACAGCTATAGCAAATTATCAGCAGATAACAAAAGATATAGAACAAGGCAGGCCTCAGAAGCGCTGTTCTACCCAGAAGAAAGACATCCCCCCCCTCCTTCTTTCAAGGCTCAGAGGAAACTACACTAGGCTACCTGGAATCCTCAAGTCCTGCAATGGGACATGAGCCTGCTTGCAGCCCTTTGGACCTCTGCTAACTACTTTTTCTAGATAATCTGTCCAACTTGCATTTTGCTGTGATGCTAGGAGTACCTTTCCCAGACTGGAAAAAGAGCTCTGTGTGGCTCGAACGCTTGTCTCTCTCACCAACAGAAGTGGGTCCAGTAAAAGATATTACCTCACTAACCTTGTCTCTCTAATATGCTGGTACAGACACTACTATTATTACACTACATACAAGACTCCATAAAGCAATGGTCCCCAAACTGTGGTATGCTTCCCCCCCACACCTCCGAGGAGGTACAGAGGAACGTTCAGGTCAGCCCCCACAGGGTGTGGGGAAGGAGTGCCACCCAGCCCTGCTCTGCCCCTGGCCCCACCTCCTGGGGGTGGGAGAGTGAAAAAGTTTGGGAGTCCCTGCCATAAAGCCATTCTACAATTGTTTCATATACAGGAGACAAAGGATGTCAACAAGAGTCCAGCACATTAAATAAGTGTGATCTCTCACCGTAAAAAGTGATACTTTTTTCTAACTGACATGATTTACATTATATCAAATAAACCAATATAAAAGCCCTAGAATAATTGGATTATTCCACTCAATAGCCAGTACAGTCCAGCATGCACTAAGAAAGAGACAACGCCACACAGGATCTATTAGGTGAAGAACTTAACCTATTTCAAGGACCCATACACAGGATTTTTTTTTTAACTGGAAAAAAAATTCACAGGTTTTTTTTTTTTTAATATAGA
>NW_020664376.1:2612225-2633283 GCF_002925995.2 Terrapene triunguis
CAGTGTAATGCCAGCAAAAAAATAGCTAAATTTAAAAAGACCAAATTAGTATATTACTTTTCTAGCAAAAGGTTGGGGGTAATGTCTGATAATAGTTGGAGACAACAACTCTGACTATTCTTCAACAGATTGCAGATGAAACAAGAGGAAACAAAGGACTGATTTTTACATTTAGCATCTGGACATCACAAACAGTAGCTCTGTTCTCAGTTACTCGGTTATGTTTCAGGTAAGACAAAATATTGTTTTGACAACTTTGGATGTAATTGTTTTCCTGTCATGAAAAGATTTACCTTTTATTTACTGAAAATTAAGTTCCTTGATATTAGGAGTTCCTCTTACTATAGCTCATTAAAGAGTTAACCATTACATGGATTCCCACAATAGGCAAAAGTACTTACTGCAGTTATAATTCATCCAATTGAAAAAACAACCTCAAATTAAATTCAAGATCTTAAGACCATTTTGTTGATAATGTTCTCCAGCAATCACAAGAGGTTGAGAATATTAACAAAGAGACAGTATCAAACAAATCACATGAGCAGACAAATTTGTAATCTCCCAATTCACAGAGGAAAAACAAACAGTTGAAACAAAAAAAAATAAAAACAAAAAACCCAACAACAATGACATTACACACTTGGCCAGAAAGAAAGGCCACCACTTTCAACTGCAAATTTCCACTATTCTCTTGTAGCTGACACTGCACGTTTGCGATCTATAATTTTTCTGCAGGATGCTTAGCTCAAAATTTGAGCTCAGGTATGAAATATATGCAACTTGGCCATTTAAAAGGATCCATGTTATTGCTTTAAGAAATAAAAAGCATCTTAGATATCATTCATGACACTGTTACTTATTAACTTAGCTAAAAGTTTTGTTTATTTTTTTGCAGGTAGCAATGCAAGCTATTGGGAGGGAGAAGAGGAGATTTACTCTACCAATATCCAACGTGAGTCCAGTCATCTCACGGAATTACACATTCAAGGTTTTTCCAATGAATGCAATGTGAAAATACTAACCCGCTAAAAGTTGCATGCTAGTAGTGAATCTGGTTTTGCTATACTTTAGATGGAAAATATTGGAGACAGAATCTCATCAGATTGCAGGCTCCTCAGGACAAAGTTTGTCTCGTTTATCTAAGCAAAGGAACAGCTAAATTCTGGCTCAACTCTGCCATTCAGTCACTCTCTGCGTAATCTTGGGAAAGGTCATTTGACTATGCCATTCTCTCAGTTTCCTCATCTGTAACTGAAGGATAATACTGACTGACCTACTTCAATGCCATTTTGAGATTCAGTTCTTATGTATTACTTTGAAAATGTAAAGTACTGAAAAAATATACATATTTGATTGACTGCCCATTCCATCCCAAATACATGCTTTACTGACCCGAACCGCTACATACCACCACTAATTACAATGTGGATTTGAAAACTAGAAACTATAACATTATAATAAATCTTTATTCCCATTTTCCATGGCCTTATCATGAGTGCATATGTTTTGGTTTTCAGTCAACCATCACTGATAAGAGTTATATATTCCATTTTCACAATAAATATCTGAACAAGGTACAATGTTTTTCCACAGGTAAAAAACAGTACAAAGATTCAAGACAAACTTATCAGACAACTCCTTGTAGGAAGCTTTTTAAAAAAAAAGGGGGGGGGGAGCCACACACACGATTTAAGTCTCTACAAATAATCCAAGCAGAATTGCCAAGAAATTCATCTGCGAATTTAAATTAGTTGCTCCTACTCTTCAAAGTGCAAGTAACTTAATTTGATCAGATTTCAGTTTTCCTTAACCACAGTTTTTCTTCCATGTTATAGCTATCAGCTATAGATAGTCACAGAGTAAACAACAGACTAAAAATATTTACAATACTTTTTAAGATCAGAGCACTACATAATTAAACATGAATCAGTGACTAAAGACATTAAAAAGCAAAAATATATACTTCAGCTTGGTTTTAAACAAAATATAGACTACACTGAAATTAAAACTGCTTTTATTGCTTCTTTGAGATCAGTTCTCAGGGCAGGATGCTCAGAAACTGCATGCTATTTTCAACAGCATAGTTAGATTCTTCAGTTTGTTACCAATTGACATTTAAAAACATTGCTGATGTGCACACCAAATGACATGATACAAAATATTATCATAAAAAACCACAAGCGAAGTGCTTACCTGTAAATCTGTCTTCAGCCATTTGGAATCAAACCTAGTTTGAGCAGCCAGACAAAAAGGTTCAGAAGACATTTTCAGTCTCCAGCCCTCTCCAGGCTGGCAGAGTGGCCAGACCTGTCAGTGGGGGGGAGAAAAAAAAATCTAGTAGATAAAACAAGCTATGCAAAGTTATTCTTGGTAATACCAGAAGAATTCCCATTTCTTCTAAGGTTCTATTCATATGAATATGAATCTCCCTATCTCACATGGGAGCAGACACCCTGACAATGCGTAAAGGGGCAGGAAAGAAAAAGTAGCACCACCACTATTCAGGCCACAAACCTTCCCCTCCCGATGATGGTGAAAACATCCTTTCTGATGCACCAAAGGACACCCTCAGAGGCCTGGGCTGCTGCTTCTGCCCCTCACACCAGTAAATGGTGCATGAAATAAATAATTGATCCAGATTACGCAAGCAGCAGACAAACCCAAAGCTATTACCATTTTTATACACACACACACAGATGGGGGGGGAGGGGAACCTTCTATGATGCTCCTCTCCAAAGACAGCATCCTCTTCCCCTCGTCTCGTCACCTTCAAGCTCAGTCAAGGCCCGTTGTCACCATCCCCTACGTTGCTGCTCTAATTTGTACTGTAATACGGTCTGCGGGCCGAGGATCTGACCCCAGCACCAGTTAGTAAATCGCCGCGCACCTCGAAACCCAATTAGCTAGAAACGCTGCCCAGGCGCCTTGGGGAACCCAGGCTTCTGTGCAGCAGCCGCACCACCGCCACCCTGGCTCTGCCGGTCCCCCCCTTAAACGCCCCAGGCCACCTTCCCTCTTCCGCCCTCCATTAAACCCCACCGGGCCAGGCCCCCGCCTTAAACCCCCCGGGCCGGGCCTGTCCACCATTCCTCGCCCCCCGCCCCCATTACAACGCTCCCCTGCCGCCACTAACAGCTGCAGAAACAGGCGCCCAAGCAGGACAGGGCTCGGGCCAGCCCCAGCACAGAGAACGGGACCTCCCCAAGCAACTCCGGAGGGCGGCGGCGGGGGCTCAACTCGATCACCAGAGAGCCCCTCCCCCCGCGCTCAACAGCGGAGACCCACAGCCCCAGGGCGAGAATAGGGACGGGTCCAATTTCTCCCCCCCGGCAACGAGGGGCGCCCAGGCCCGCCACCCGCTTCCCTCCCCCGCGCGAACCGGCGCGCGGGCTGCGCTTACCCTCGGGGCCGTCTCCTCGCGCAGCAACTAACGTTCTCAGCTCGGGCTATTCTTCTAATCCGACTCCTCGCCCCTCCCCCACCCAATCCCCCTACGGCAACACCGGAAGCAGGAGGAGCCTGGCCCTCCGCGACCAATCCCAGGGCCGGCAGCCGGAGCCCGTCCACCAATCAGCGTGTAGACAGGAGGCGGGACATCCTGTCTCGAACCGGGCGGAGCCATAGAGCGGGAGGAGAGAAGGAGCTAGGCACTGGCTGCGGGAGGGGCGGGGCTCTAGGGGAAAGGCAGTTGGTGTAGCCCCGCGGTCTGCGTGGGCCCCACCGTAAAGCCGCTTAGGCGCTAAACAGCCTAGCGGGGCGCCGAGGGCAGAGCCGGGGCGCTGAGTTACAGCCCCTGGGAGCGGGGGGTGTCCTGGGACCTGCCGTGTGACGTGAGCTGGGGGCGGGGGAGTAACGGGTTCCCAGTGCGAAAGGGATCCTGGTGGCTCTGGGCCTCTGGTTGGCAGCACAGCGGCTCCAAGGCCTCCCTGCCCTGGCTCCGTCAGAAGCACCGACGTGTCCTGTGGCTCCTAGGCGCAGCCAGGGGGCTCCACGCGCTGCCCCCATCCACGGGCTCCATAGCGCCCATTGCCTGGGAACCGTGGGCAATGGGAGCTGCAGGGCGGTGCCTGCGGGTGAGAGCAGCTAACCGGAGCCTCCCTGGCTGCCCCTGTGCCTAGGGACCGCAGGGACATACCGGTCGCTTCCAGGAGCTACGTGAGGTGAGCTGAGCCTGCGTCCCCTCCTGTACCCAAACTCCCTTCCGGAGCCCCCAGCCCCCTCCTGCACTCCGAACCCCTTGGCCCCAGCCCCCTCCTGTGTCGCAAACCCTCATCCCCGGCTCCACAGCAGAGCCCGCATCCTGACTAGAGCCCTCACCACCCCAACCCCTGCCCCAACTGCGAGCCCCCTCCCACATGCCAAACCCCTCATTTCTGACCCCACCACAGAACCTGGATCCCCTGCCCATACCCCCACACACACCCCAAACCCCTGCCTCAGCCTGAAGCTCCCTCCCACACTCTGAACCCAGAGATGGGGCACCGCTCTGGGAAGGGGCAGGGGCAGTAGTGTAGCTAGTGGGGTGCAGGGGAAGCAGCCGCTTACCCTCAGCGCATTTTCCAAAAGCGGGGCCCACACTCCACTCTGAAGCTTGGTCTGCCGGGCGGCGCTGGGCTTCTGCAGGCAAGGGAGGGCAGCATGCCTGGAGGAGCCATGGGGAGGGGGCGGCACGGCCGGAGGAGCAAGGGGGGGGGCGCAGCATGGCGGCCCACAACTCCCCCCCTTCCCCCCCGCTGCAGACAACTTTGATGCAGACGGTTTGGCGGCCGGGCCCCTTGGAGCGCTCCGTGGTGCAGAGGCAGCGGCAGAGCCCGTGCATGGTGGAGGAGCAGACGCCACGGCTCTGCGCTGCTCATGGCAAGCTCCGCCCACAGCGAGGGCGGCTCGGTGCCCGCCCCACCTCCTGCACTGACCGGGTCCCGGGGCACCCCGGGGGCAGGGAGGGTCTCCCCCGCCTCCTTGCGGCAGCCACACCGGGCAGACCCGCAGCCGGTCACTCCCAGCAGGAGCCTCGGCGCCGCCCTCGGCTCACCGGAATAAAACTCCCCCGAGGAGGGGAGAGCACTTCCCCCCTCCCGCCGCGGCCTGTCAGCGCGACCCGCCCACAGCCAGGCTCCACTAGCAGCCCCGGCTAGGGCAGTGCCCCCAGGCTGAGCCGGCAAGCTGGGCTGCAGCTCGCTCGGACCGTGCCTGGCGGAGCTCGCTGCCTTCTGCCCCCACCCCCGAAGGAGTAGGGCCAGCGCTGAGCCTGGGCTGCTGCTGCACGCGGCCAGCCCCTCCAAGGCAGTGACAGCGTGAGGGGCACAGTGGGAACCCAATTTGCAGCTAGCCTACTTCTCCCCCCTCCCCCCCCCCCCCCCACATGTGGGTTTGGAGACTGGAACTGAGTGGGGAGATGCCCCGGTGTCCCGCTACGCAAGAGCCGCTTGCACAAGCAGGTGGGACAACACAAAAAGCGGCTCCCTCCTCACCCACACGAACACCACGATGGCTCTGTGCTCCTGGAACAGGACCCCGAACGGGATTCTCTGCCCCTCTCCGTCCATCACCAGGCGCCAGGCGGCGTCTCACAGCTCCCCCGGCGCCTGGCCGCTGAGCCGCGTGCGATCTCGGCTACCGATTTGCCATGTGATCGGGGCTGCCGGGCGATTCGCCATGGTGGGGTTTGCTCTCTGCTGCTGGCTGGGCCGGGCCTAGCGGCCGGGCTCCGGAAAGAAGCAGCGGAAGGGCAGGCAGCGGATTTCCAGGCTCTCCCGGTCCCTGGGGCAGCTCCAGCCCCCTCTGCACAGAGAGCCCCGGGGACCCCAGCCCACTCCCATCCATGGTAACCCCTCCCCAAGCTCCATACCCTGTGTACCCCTCCCATGTACCCCATGCCCCTGCATTTCCGTCCCCTTCACCTCCCCTCGTACCCCCATCCTCTGCCACCCTCCCTACATCCTCCCCTCCACCTCCCCTCAAGTCAAACCCCCTGTCCCCCTCCCTCCACATCCTCCCCTTCACCTCCCCTCAAACCCTGTCACCCTCCCTCTACATCCCTCCCCTCCACCTCCCCTCAAACCCCTGTCCTCTGCCAGCCTCCCCCCTACAGCCACAGGGGGCGGCGCAGCCAGAGGAGCGAGGGGGGAGCGCAGCATGGCCGCAGCGTGGCCGGAGGAACCAGCCAAAGGGGGGGGGGGCACAGCGTGGCCAGAGGAGCCAAGGGGGGGCACCTTTTTTATGTTTGCTCCCCCTGCTCTTAGAACCTGGCTACGCCACTGGGCAGGGGTGTTCGGTTTTCTGTGATTAGAAAGTTGGCAACCCTGGTAATGTCTGGTAAAGTATTTTTAAATGGTCAGTAAGGGTGGTCATGGCAAGAGCAGGTTAGTGATGGACCTTGAGAATGGCTGTCCTGGGTCAGACCAGTTATCCTGCTGTGACAGTGGCCAGAGCCCAAAGCAACTAGCAATCAGACAGTAGAGACACCCTGATCAGCTTGGCTAATAGCCATTGATGGCCCTATCCTGCATGAATTTATCTAAGCCTTTTTTGAACTTTCACAACATCCCCTGCTAGCAAATTCCACAGGTTGACTGTGTGTTGTATGACCATATACATCCCTATGGTTGTTTTAAACTTGCTACCTATTAATTTCATGGGGTGACTCCTGATTCTTGTGTTATGTGAATGGGTAAATAACACTTTCTTATTCACATTCTCCATACCATTCACGATTTTATAGGCCTCTCATATTCCCTTTTAGTCATCTCTTTTCTAAATTAAGTCATCCCAGTGTTTTTAATCTTGCCTAATATGGAAGCTATTCCATATCCCATATAATTTTTCCCCTTCTCTATACTTTTTCCAATTCTAATATATCTTTTTTGAGATGGGGTCACCAGAACTGCACACAGTATTCAAGGTATGGGTGTACCATGGATTTACACAGGGGCATTATGATATTTTCTGTTTTATTATCTAGCCCTTTCCTAGTGGTTTCTAACATTGTTAGCTTTTTTGACTACCACTGCACCTTGGGCAGGTATTACAGAACTATTCATTAAGACTCCAACATCTCCTTGAGTGGCAACAGCTAATTTAAACCCCATCATTTTGTAAGTAGTTGGGATTACATTTTCCAACGTGCATTACTATGCAGTAATCAACATTGAATTTCATTTGCCATTTTGTCATCAAGTCACCCACTTTAGTAAGATCCCTTTGTAACTCTTCACGGTTAGTTTTGGACTTAACTATGTTGAGTAATTTTACAATTGTCTGTAAATTTTGCCACCTTGTTGTTTACTCCCTTTACCCGATCATTTATGATTATGTTGAACAGCACAGGTCCCCGTGCAGAGCCTTGAGAGACCCCACTATTTACAGCTCTCCATTGTGAAAACCCTTTATTCCAGTAGTTCTCAACCTCCGGCCTACGGGCTGCTTGCAGCTCCTTCAGCACACAGCTGCAGCCCATGTGACATCCTCAGGGCTATACAGATAGCACTGGATGCAGCCCACAATGGTAAACAGGAATAAAGCAGTGATTCTCAACCTACCTTTAATCTGTTACTGATGTATGAGAGGACCTCCTATTCCATGACTGTTTACTTTGGTGAGGGACCTTGTCAAAGGCTCTCTGAAAGTCCAGTACACTATGTTGACTTGTCCACATGCTTGTTGACTACCTCAAAATATAATAATAGAGTTGTAAAGGGAAATCATGCCTCAAAGCCATGTTAACTCTTCCCCAACTTATTGTGTTCATTTATGTGTCTGATAATTTTGTTTTTTCCTGTAGTTTCAACCAATGTGCTTGGTACTGAAGTTAGGCTTACCAGCCTGTAATTACTAGGATTGCCTCTGGAGCCTTTTTTTTTTTTTTTTTGGTTATATTAGCTACCCTCCAGTCATCTGGTACAGAGGCTGATTTAAGTGACAGGTTAGATATCCCAGTAGTTCTGCAATTTCATATTAGAGAGCTAAATTTAATTACATTATGGTCGCTATTACCGAGCAATTCAGCTAGATTCACCTCTTGGACCAGATCTTGTGCTCTCGTTAGGACTAAATCAAGAATTGCCTTTCCCCTTGTGGGCTCCAGGACAAACTGATTCTTGGAGCAGCCCTTTGTGGTGTCAAGAAATTTATCTCTGCAACCTTTCCTGAGGTGATATACCCGGTTAATGTGAGGGTAGTCAAAATCCCCCATTGTTGTGTTTTCTGCCTTTGCAGCCTCAGTAAATCTCCCTAATTATTTCACATCTCATGGAAAATTAGCAAGAAGGGGTTGGTTTGAAATAGGGATTTGAAGTAGAAAACTGAGGTAACCAGATGCCCAGGAAGAAAGAGGTTATTCTGAAGAGGAATGCTGAGAAAGAAAGCCTTGCACTTTTTTGCAAGAGTTGGAGGAGACAAAGGAGCATGGAAGCAAGTAGAAGAAGCAGTGTGTCTATGTGAGAGGGGGAAAAAAAAACATTTAATTGTCAGTTTAGCACAGATTTAGTTAAATCAGTGCAAGCGCCTTGAGCGAACGTGCTTGGTTTGGCTTAAGAGTATCTGTACAGGGGTTTATGCCAGTTTAACTAAATCAGCTTCTAAATCTCTGCAGTTTTCTCTTGTAGACAAGACCTTCACTGAGACATGATGGCTCACAGCAGGAGACAATTGCAGCCAGGGACAGAGTGTATGTTGCCTCAAAGGTGGGAAAGAGAAGTTTTGGGGGAAGAGAAATAGAAGAAAATAGATGGTAGGAATGTAGGAATAATTGGGACATAGGAGAAGGGGGATGGGAGTAGGATAGGGTAACGGAGAAGAGGGAGGAAAAGTGGGTCATGTCTTGGTTCTGGGTTTGATTTGTTTGTTTTAAAATACAACAGTACTCAGAACAATAAAGTAGAAAAGATCAAAGTTGGAATAAAAATCTGTTGCCCAGGTGTAGACGTGGTATCGGGAGAAGTAAAAGTATCCACTTACCTGTTTGCCAAAGAAGGAAAATAGAGGACGCTAGAGGTGGACTTGAGTGACCTCAGGCATAGAAGTATTGAGCTGCCAGTCAGAGGGGCATGGAGCCTGGGGACCTGAGTGAGAGCAGAACAAAGAAAAGATGGTCAGAACTATTGTGCTCCCAGTGGAATAAGACTTGTTCATGTCAGCCACACAAGTAATGCTTTGGAAGAAAAGGGCTGGACCAGAAAGAAGTGCACTACCAAGGATACCTGAAGTTGAGCATCAGTTTGTATGTGTTCAACAGTATTCTAATCAGAGGCCTGTGTTGACTAGGGAGAAGAGAGATTACAGTCAAATAGCTAAAAGGCAGTTAGGCAAAGGTAAGCAATAATTTAATTAATCTGCCAACCAATTTAAAGTAGCCTTTGTAATAAACTAAATCATAGGCTGATTACTTGCTGTTGCAAAAACACAGTATACTTGATTCTCCTCTGCCTTTTGCATCGTGGAGTCATTTGCAAACAGGATGTAAAACACTTTCCTTTCTGATTTGGTAGTTTTACATACACTTTGCACAGGTATAAACAATTGCGCAAGCTGTAGGCCTGATTCTTCATTGCCCTGATCTCTTTCTCTAATACTTCTTAGACTTTTACAATTGCAAACTTAGCTGCTGCCTCTGCCAGAGTCAAGCAATTTAATTTGTAAACTAAACCTTGATTTACACACTATTTTAAAACAGTTGTTTAAAAACTGTAAACACATAGACTTTGTGTTGATTTAAACAATATATTTGAAAAATGCCTGTAATATATCAAATCATCCTCCTGAATCCACAGAGGGTAATACCAGAGGTCTTAGGCTAAGTAAACAAAGTATATGGCACAGATGAATATGTTAAGGAATATGAGAAGCAAATGAATTTTCCAGAACTCATGGAAAGCTAAATATCCATTGCTTTGATGTCAAAAAGATGAAATGTGTATAATTTGGAGAAGGCATGAAAAGCTTTTGGATAAAATCAGTCTTTTTGTATGTAAGTATAAGACCTTTATCATTAATTCCCTGCATGTACATGCCCACTCCACTGCTCATGCGATATGCATAAAAACAGAATATACGTCATTGTCTAAAAGACTTGTCTACAGAAATTACTAGATGGCTCTTTAAAAGTGAACAGGAAGTTGTCCAAAAGTGTGCCACCTTCTGGAACATTGCTTATATAATCACTAAACATGATTTGAGTTTTGAAATGTGCTGCAACTTGGAGGCTAAAAATGGCCTAAATCTTGGATCAAGCTATATTCATACCCATGGAGTAAAAGATTTTATAGAGGCAATTGCAAAGTCCCTTAGAGAAATTTCTCAAAAATATACACAGAGCTAGGGTCAAAGTTGGTAAACTTTAGGAACCAAAGTTAGGTTCCTAAATACATTTGTATGTACCGGAGCTGCTCAGAACTTTTGAAAATCAGTCACCTCCATTTAGGTGACTGTGTATAATTTAAAAGCCTAATTTTAGGCACCTAGTATTGAAAATTTTGGCTTAGGTTTATTCCTATGATGGCTAATGTATCCACTGACAGTTATGTAGCTGAACAATGGTTATACATCAGGATGGGAAATTTCATATACTCTTTGCTGACAAGGTAGACTTGGAACAGAGGACAGCTGATGGTATCATTTGGAACAAAGACAGGTTTAAGAGTTATATGGACCAAGACAGAAGACAAAGTTGGTTGGTGACATTTAGTTGGTACAGAAGTCAACATAGTTCAATCAAATGTTGTACAAGCCATGATTAGACAAGATACTACAGAGTATCTACACCACAACTTTATTCTTTTTATTCTGGCTCTTCAAAAAGATTGTCCTTCAATTAGAAAGTTTGAATTTATTTTTAAAGACATTTTCTAGTTTTATGGATCAAATGGCAACTTGAAGGTCTAGCTCAGGGGTAGGCAACCTATGGCACGTGTGCCAAAGGCGGCACACGAGCTGATTTTCAGTGGCACTCACACTGCCTGGGTCCTGGCCACCGGTCCGGGGGGTCTGCATTTTAATTTAATTTTAAATGAAGCTTCTTAAACATTTTTAAAACCTTCTTTACTTTACATACAACAATAGTTTAGTTATATATTATAGACTTATAGAAAGAGACCTAAAAATGTTAAAATGTATTACTGGCACACAAAACCTTAAATTAGAGTGAATAAATGAAGACTCGGCACACCACTTCTGAAAGGTTGCCGACCCCTGGTCTAGCTGATACTCCTGAGATAACTGGATCAAGAGTATCCAACAGGTAGGAGTGGTGCTTACTCAGACCAGAACCCTCAGGCTATGCTACACAAGCCTAACTAGCAATCCATCATGAGCTTGAAGGGTGACTAGAAACAAAATGTGGATACAGTCATAGTGAACATTCAACAGCACTAGTGTAGGACTAGTATAATCGTGGTCAGACCTGGATTTCAAACCAGATGGAGAATGTTTACTTGAATTTGAAACGCATTGTCTCAGTGCAGGCTCAATCTCAGAGTGACGGTGATTGTGGCACTTTGATTTATACTAAATCAAGAAGAAATTTCAATGTATGAGACCAATGAAAGTCAGACACGCTAAAAACAAGAGGGCTGCATTCTCAGGTCCACTAAGAAACGCTTGAAAACAGCAAAGAGCAGTCTATAAATGGCTGGAGATGACAAGTGGAGCATTCTTCCTGTGCAGAGGACCTCTCTACTGGTCTAAGTCAGTTGGAGGCAGCCATATCACCCTCAAAAGAAAGAAGGTGTGTCAGGGGCATTCTTGGGGTGGAACGTGGATAGAACAGGGAAAAGAGGGGACACGGTGCAGTGTGTCTGTTGCACCTGATCCTCCACTGGCTTAGGAACTTTAGGCTAGTGACATGAATTAGGGTTCCCTCTGTGCAGCCCTAACTTGTGCCATACTCAGGCAACTCTGAGGACACAGTGGAGAATCAGGGCCAAGAGAATACAAATATCCCCTGGCACATTAGTCTAAAACAGAACAAACAACAGAATGCAGCAAAGTGCCTTTACACAATTAATGCCACAATATTTTAGTTTAGTTTACTTGAGAGAATGAGATCATAGCCTGAAAACTGAGACAACTATGTTTTCTTGTGTCACAACCAAATCTGAAATCTTAGCTGCTGGTAGACAGGTGATCAGGGGGAAAAACATTTTTTACAGCTAAAAAGGATCAAATACAAGCATGTGTTTACATATACAGTAGCATCTACTCCTATCCAGACATGTATCCACTCTAGATGTGCCTGTCAAGCTACTGTTAATTATTTTAAAGGGTTTGGGGAAGGGTCTAGAATAACAAAAACAGAATGTAGGACTCTCCTTTTCTCTCGGGAGTGATTATTAGTAATTATTCTGCATGTGAAAGAGAGACAAAACCACTTCTGCAAGTGCGAAGCATAACTGTTCACTGCAGGACAATGCTTTGTTTGTATTTTCTTTCAAGAGCATTTTGTCATGGACTCTTGCACTGACTTTGGATGTATATTGCACTTTACCAAACAAGATCCCAGGCACAATGAACTGACAACAGGGCTTGAAAAATTCCCCTCTCTTGCCACCAGTGAGTAGAAAACTTTCATCCAGGAAGGCAGGGGTTCAATATCATTGACTTCCGTAGAATCAAAGCTTTCATTTAATGTAATAATAAGTTTCTAGGCCTTATGGCTGTGAAGTTAATCTTCCAAATGTGAGTTAAGTGTAAACTGGTGCATTGCTTTTTTCATGAGCATAGACAGGGCCTCTGCTGCTGCTGCTCTTTATAACTGTGGTCATCAGTGATCCTAATTCAGATTCAGTAGCTACAGCATGGGTAAGCTATATACAACAGCAGAGGAGGGCACAGGAGCTATTCATAGTGGGCAGGACTCCAAAATGGAGTCTGGGAGAAGGATAAAAATTAAATAGCAGAAACACCTGACTTGCAGCACTTAAAAAAAAGTTAGACTACAACTACAATTCTTCTAATCAATGCAAGAAGTGTAGCTAGCTAGGGTATTTCTATACTAGAGCTGGAAGATGTAGTTTCCAGCTCAAGTAGATATACCCATGCTAGCTCTGATCAAACTATCACACTTAAAAATAAGTGTAGCCACAGCAGTATGAATGACAGGAGGAGCAGTCACCCAAATATGTACCTATGGTTTCAGACAGGATCATTCTTGGGGTAGCTAGCCCTTCCCAATACAGTTACCCACACAAAATTCTCACTCACACACTCTAGGGGGACCCACCTTTACCCTGTTCCTGGGGCTCAGGCATAACCCTGTCAATTTAAGTACCACCCTTACCCAATTCCTAGGTCTCAGGGTGTAATTTTCTGCAGGTTTGCAGAACCTTTTACCAGTGAAAGAACCTTACACAGTAATAGCCTTATCCTCTATTTATTGACAATGACCAAGCAGAATACGCATGGTAAGCATACAATGCTACGCTCACCAATCCTGATCAGGCAGGCAAACTTTTCCTGTTGGCCAGGCAAGGTCAGTCTCATCTGGATTCTGGTTACTGCACGTCACGGTTGTGCAGAGGATTCTTAACAGCTCTGATCTTAGGCTGTGTCTTGGAGGTGAGTTCTTCTTCCAGGTCTTTCCTTCTTCTTCTGTTCCTTCTCTGCTGGTCTCCTTCTTGGACCCCAGTTTATATAGTGAAACTTGAGTCCTGCTTAGCTA
This sequence comes from Terrapene triunguis, assembly GCF_002925995.2. NCBI lineage: Eukaryota > Metazoa > Chordata > Testudines > Emydidae > Terrapene > Terrapene triunguis. Next base: position 2,625,877 of record NW_020664376.1, read on the forward strand.
TACCTTAACCAATTATTTTACTAACAAAATTCTCTAACCAATCATACCCCGCCACCTTAATTAATTTACACCTAGCAAAATTAATTATGTAACAGACAGAAACAAAGAACCAGACAGATCATACAGACAAACAGTAGGGAAGTGGAGATCATAATGACAAAACAAGAAATAGGGATTTCACAACCACAACTATTGATAAGTGATTTCTTGCCAGACAGAATGCTATCAGACTAAGTTTTCTTTAGAAATAAATGGAGATATCCCATCTCCTAGAACTGGAAGGGACATTGAAAGGTCATCAAGTCCAGCCCCCCTGCCTTCACTAGCAGGACCAAGTACTGATTTTGCCCCAGATCCCCAAGTGGCCCCCTCAAGGATTGAACTCACAACGCTGGGTTTAGCAGGCCAATGCTCAAACCACTGAGCTATCCCTCCCCCCATCTTAAGATCTGTTTCTTCATCTGGTGATAGTGCTATTAGGACAGAGTCTCCTTCTTAACAACCTGATATTACATTGTTTTAATGTCATTTAGATGCAATGTGAGGATGTGACTTCCTGCTTCTTAGCTAATGGCTGCTGCTCTTCTAATCTGGCTTCAGACAAAGGCTTTAGGCCTACAGGAAAATGCCTTATCCTTACACTACTCACAGCACGACTATGCTTCTATTTTAGTGCACTAGCTCAATCAGAGCTAGAGCAGGTATGTCTCCTCAGGCTGGAAATTACACCTTCCAGTTCCAGTGAAGACAATAACCATACTATGTAACTAAGGGTAAGTAAAATAAAACCTTGGATAGAATCTTGGCCCCACTGAAGTCAATGGCAAAACTCCTATTTACTCCTATAGGGTCAGGATTCCATCTCCATCTCCCCATTTTTAAAATGTTTCTTTGTCTTAGCCAGCTGCTGTCCACCTATCTGTCTTCCAGGGTCCCAGGCAGGTGTGTGTATCAAGATCAAAGAAAGAACAGGAGTACTTGTGGCACCTTAGAGACTAACAAATTTATTAGAGCATAAGCTTTCGTGGGCTACAGCCCACTTCTTCAGATGCATATAGATATATATACCTTAGTCTCTAAGGTGCCACAAGTACTCCTGTTCTTTTTGCGGATACAGACTAACACGGCTGCTACTCTGAAAAAAGATCAAAGAAGTCTGTTTTCCAGGATTTGTCTTGCTTTATGGAAAAAGCAAGTGTCAGGATCTCAACAAGAACAGTCAGGGCCAAGGGGCAAACCTGTGGCCAGGAGTAGCCAAAGAGTTCGTAGTCAATTCCAGGCCAGGGTCGATACCAGGGGTCAAAGTCCAAGTCAGGTTTCAAGGTCCAAGTCAGGAGAATCCAAATCAAGCCAAGCGTTCACAAGCATAGAACAGGAACAGTCCTGGCAGCTACAGAAGACTGTTACTTGGACACTTCCTAGAATGCCCCTTGAGTTTATATACAGCAGGGAGCCAATCAGGCACTATTGGGGCTGCTGCCTGTCAAACGCTTGAGGTGAAACTTCCCATGGTCTGTGTCCACAGCAATTTATGTGGAGAGTGGTTACAGCTACTGCTAGGTGGTAGCCTGGCGCTGTCAACTATCTGGAGCTCTATAAGACTGGGTTCTAGACCCATGGGGCCTTATAGCAAGTTCTTTTGCTCTCCTAAACCAGGCCCCACTCTTTCTATCCAAGAAGGCCATTATTTTACCTTCTAAAACCAGGTTGGTTTGATCTCATCCTTCACTCCAGCCTCCAACTTCTATAAATAATAGGAACTGTCTTGATTGTCTCTGCCAATCCTTTATGCATAATTATTAATTATCTTTGAGATGACCTTTATTCCCTCATTGACTTCCAATACAGCTTTGGCAATATACATTTGAGCATGCCCGGTAGGCAAACCTTTAGGACTAGTTTGTCCCATAACCACCAGTGCAAGGTATTCATATAAACATTACATAAGAGTTCAGAAATGCAATACCTTATCAATCAAATATTCAGATAAAGCTATTTAGAACACCCTGGTCATCTGCAGGACCCATACTCTGCCTCCACCCTAAAAAGTCATGGCTAGAAAAGGAGGAAAGACACGGTATGAGTGAGGAGACCAAAAGGAGTGAAGATAATGGGGAAAGAGAAGAAACGATTGGAGATAAAACGCTGATGGTACTGATATGATAATGATTGGGAGAGAGAGGCTTAAGTCTAGTCTAAAGTACAAATGTAGGTCGACATATGTTGCCTTGCATCAACCCACTTGTGCATGTGTGTACACTCAAATTTGTCGCCAGCTACTACAAGCTCCCCATTAAGGCGATGCAATAACACCACGTCCCTGAACAGCATTGAGCTATGGTGAACCTAATGTGGTTGACACAGTACAACTGCAGATGCCACATGACCTATGTTGACCCGAACATTGCTCCAGTAGCTGTCCCACAATGCCTCACAGTGACCTCCCTGGTCACAGTTGTGAACTCCATGGGTCATGGAGACCAGAAGCCACCACCCACTTTAAATACCCCATATATTTTTGAAATGCCTTTTCCTGATCACCCAGCTTGACAAGCAGGCCTAGCAACTTTCCCTGGTGTGCAACCGACCAGGCTGGCTATGCACTCCACACACGCTCCTGCCTGGAGTAGACAGGAGGTATTGGATCTTGTAAGAGGTTCGTGCCGGGGCTCGACCCTCCTGGGCAGGAGGGGAGCCACACCGACTCACCACTGGTGGAATAACAACCAGTTAGTTCAGGGGCTCAGGTCCTCTGGTGCAGGGGCTGAGCAGACAAACAATTAGCTCTGGGCTCAGACCCTCAGGCAGGGGCTGAGCAATCAAACCCTTAGTTCAGGAGGCCCAGGCCCTGGATCAGGGCGGGGCACCAACAGTCACCACTCAGGCCCTTTCAATTACAACACAGAATACAAAGTGTACAGTACTCACTTTATATTATTTTTATTACAAATATTTGCAATGTAAAAATGATAAACAAAAGAAATAGTATTTTTCAATTCACCTCATACAAGTACTGTAATGCAATCTCTTTATCATGAAAGTGCAACTTACAAATGTATTTTTTTTGGTTACATAACTGCACTCAAAAAACAAAACAATGTAAAACTTTAGAGCCAACAAGTCCGTTCATTCCTACTTCTTGTTCAACCAATCACTAAGAGAAACAAGTTTGTTTACATTTATGGGAGATAATGCTGCCCAATTCTTAATTACAATGTCACCTGACAGTGAGAACAGGTGTTTGTATGACACTGTTGTAGCTGGCATCGCAAGATATTTACATGCCACAGAACCTCACCCACCACCCCTGTAATAGTCTCAGAAACTTTGGCTGAGTTACTGAACTCCTCAAATCATGATTAAAAGAATTCCTGTTAGAGAGACTCCACCATTTGCTCTAGTTCAAACTACCAAGTGATATGTGCCCCACGCTGCAAAGGAAGGCAAAAAAACCCACAAACCCCAGAGTCTCTGCCAATCTGACCTACGTGGAAAATTATTCCCAACCCCAAATGTGGCAATCAGTTAAACCCTGAGCATGTGGGCGGAACCCAGCAGCCAGACACCTGGGAAAGAATTCTCTGTAGTAACTCAGAGCCTTCCCCACCTAGTGTCCTGTCTCCAACCTTTGGCGATATTTTCTAATAGCAGTTGCAGATGGATAAGGCTGCGAGTCTGTCACACGGATTCTGTGACTTTCCGGGACCTCTGGGACTTCTGCAGCCTGCTGGTGCGCCTGACCCCAGGGCCACCTGAGCAGCTTGGGCGGCCCCAGGGCCAGCCGCACCGGCCCTGCCACCAACAGCTGCCTACCCCAGCAGTCCTGGGCCACTGCCCCCCCAGCAGTGGCAGCGATCCCAGGCCCCCCCACGAGCACCAGCGGGGGCCCCAGAGCACCCCTTCAGTACCAGCAGGTGCCCCGGAGCATCCCATGTCGAACACCAGCAGGCTCCCCAGAGGCTCCCCGCCCACGAACACCAGCGGGCACCCCAGAGTACCCTTCCAGTACCAGCAGGTGCTTCAAAGCCCCTCCCCTGCACCAGCAGTGCCCCAGAATCCCCCACAACACCCAAGATTTACTCAGGGGTATATAGTAAAGTCATGGACAGGTCACAGGGACGTAAATTTTTGTTTATTGCCCATGACCTCTCCATGACTTTTACTAAAAATACCCATGACTAAATCTTAGCCTTACAGATGGGTCACAGGCTATTACAGCCAGTCTCATCATACCATCCCCTCTAAACTTATCAAGCTCAGTCTTGAAACAAGTTAAGTTTCTTGCCTCCTCTACTCCCCTTGGAAAGTTGTTCCAGAACTTCACTCCTCTGATGGTTAGAAACCTTTGTTTAATTTCAAGCCTAAACTTGTTGATGGTCAGTTTATAGCCATTTGTTCTTGTGCCAACATTGGCCTTTAACTTAAATAACTCCTCACCCTCCCTGGTGTTTACGTCTCTGATGTATTTATAGAGAGCAATCATATTTCCCCTCAGCCTTCGTTTTGTTAGGCTAAACAAGCCAAGCTCTTTGTCTCCTCCCGTAAGGTAGGTTCTTTAGTCCTCTGATCATCCTAGTAGCCCTTCTCTGCACCTGTTCCAGTTTGAATTCATCTTTCTTAAACATGGGAGACCAGATTTGCACACAGTATTCCAGATGAGATCTCACTACTGCCTTGTATAATGGTAATAGCATGCTTATCTCTACTGGAAGTACCTCGCCTGATGGATTCTAGGACTGCATTAGCCTTTTTCACAGTCACATCACCTTGGCAGTTCATAGTTGTCCTGTGATCAACTAACACACTGAGGTTTTTCTCCTCCTTTGTTGCTTCCAACTGATAGGTCCTCAGTTTATAGCAAAAAAAAATTTATTGCTAGTCCCTAAGTGCATGACCTTGCATTTCGTACTATTAAATTTCATCCCATTTCTATTACTCCAATTTTCAAGGTCATCCAAACCTTCTTGTGTGATATTCCAGTCCTTCTCCCAACCTCCCAACTTCATATCATCCACTAATTTTATTAACACACTCCCACTTTTTGTGCCAAGGTCATTAATGAAAATGTTAAATAAGATTGGTCCCAAGACTGATCCCCGAGGAACTCCACTAGTAACTTCCCTCTAGCCTGATAGTTCACCTTTCAGTATGACCCATTGTAGTCTCCCCTTTAACCAGTTCCTTATCCACCTTTTGATTCTTATATTAATCTCTGTCTTCTCCAATTTAACTAATACTTTCCCATTTGGAACTGTGCCTTACTGAAATCCAGGTACATTAGATCTACTGCATTTCCTTTGTCTAGAAAATTGGTTATCTTCTCAAAGAAGGAGATCAGGTTGGTCTGGTACAATCTACCTTTTGTAAAATCATGTTGCATTTTATCCCAATTACCATTTGCTTCTGTCCTTAACTACTTTCTCTTTCAAAATTTGTTCTAATACCTTGCATATCATTGATGTCAAACTAACAGGCCTGTGGTTTCCTAGATCACTTTCCCCCCCTTTTCTTAAATACAGGTACTATATTTGCAATTCTCCAGTCATATGTATGTCCCCCGAGTTTATGGATTCATTAAAAATCCTTGCTATTGGGCTTGCAATTTTGTCTCCTAGTTCCTTTAACATTATTGGATAGAAATTATCTGGGCTTTCCACTTTGGTCCCATTAAGCTGACTGAGTTTGACTTCCACCTCTGATGTGGTCATTTCTACTTCCATATCCATATTCCCATTAGCCACACTGCCACCACCCCAAGCTCCTCATTACTCATATTAAAAACTGAGGCAAAATATTTGTTTAGGTGTTGGGCCCATAGGTGCCGACTTCCACTGTTCCCAGTGGGTGCTCGACCCCCTGGCTCCACCCCTGCACTGCCCTCACCCCACCCCCATTCAACCCCTTCCCCAAAGTCCCCACCTCTTCTCCGCCTCCTCCCCTGAGCATGCCACATTTCCACTTCTCCTCTCCCTCCCAGCATGCCGCCAAACAGCTGTTTGGCAGCGGCCAGATGGAAGTGCTGGTAGGCAGGTGGAGGAGCGGGGACGCGGCGTGCTCGGGGGGGAGGAGTAGGTGGGCGGGGCGTGAGGGGAGCTTGGCTGCCAGTGGGTGCTAATTTTTCCCCGTGGGTGCTCCAGCCCCGGAGCACCCATGGAGTCAGCGCCTATGGTTGGGCCATGCCTAGATCATCTTTAATCTCCACCGCATCCTCAGTGTTTAGCAGTCCCACTTCTTCTTTCCTTATTTTCTTTTTATTTATATGGATAAAGAAACTTTTTCTATTGGTTTTAATTTCCTCTGCAAGGTCCAACTCTGCTTGGCTTTTGCCAGTTCTCATTTTTCCCCTACACTTTCTGACCACTTTCCTTGCTGATCCATCCCTTCTCCTATTCCTTGTAGGCTTTCTGCTTTCTCTTAATCACCTGTTTGAGATGCTTGTTCATCTGTTTGGTCTGCAACCCTTCCCTATGAATTTTTTCCCCTTGCTGGGAATGCAGGCTTTAGATAGTTTCTGCAACTTTGACTTAAAGTAATTCCAAGCCTCTTCCACATTCAGATCCTTGAGTTCTTCAGTCTAGGGCACTTCCCTAACTAATTCCCCTAATTTTTTAATGTTTGTCCTTTTCCTTAAGTACACTTGTTTTAGTTTTGAATGCTAACGTGGGTTTCTGTATATGTGCTATTGCTATTAGGTCAAATTCAACTCTGAATTATACCCTGTGTATTTCTATTGACACATGTATCATGCATATGAGGACAAATTACAAATGGTGTAAAATTGATCTCCATTGCTGGGTTTAGATGACTCAGACAATTTCAGAAGAATCTTTGTACAAAACAGACAAACAACTGGCAGACAAATTGCAATAACCAATAAATGGGCTGTCTTTTGAGTATATAGCACAGTTTACAAATAAACTGTCTTGCTCATTTTACAGACTCAGGGCCAAACCACACTGCACTCCCTCAACTTTCATTGCCTTGCACCTCACACCCTTTTTTGTGAGCCACATCAGACTCCTGTGAAGACCCTATTTTAACTCATGGGGCTATCATGAGATAAGCCATGTATGGTTGGCTCTTTTCACCAGTAAAGTAATAACCATTGATGGACCTAGCCATCATGGTCAGGGATGCAACCCCATGCTCTGGATGTCCCTAACCTTCTGACTGCCAGATGCAGGGACTGCATGACAGGATGGATCACTTGATTATTACCTCATTCTGTTCATTCCCTTTGAAGCATCTGGCACTGGCCATAGCTGGAAGGCAGAATACTGGGCTAGTGGACCATTGGTCTGACCCAGATTGGTCATTTTTATATTCAGTATAAGAGATGACCAGTTCAATTTACTTGGTCCAGTGATGTATTACCAGGTAAAATATTTGGGCCAAATTTTGCTTTCA
>NW_020664376.1:2653283-2665152 GCF_002925995.2 Terrapene triunguis
TATGTATTACAAGCTGGAGTTTGATTGACTAGAGTCTTGAGGTGATGAATATGAGACGTCTGTAAACTGAGTGCTTCAGATTATCATTATGCCACCAATCTCTGTGCAGTTGTCAGGCCCACATTAGAGGACTAGTCTCCTGGAAGAAAGGTATTCTTGCTACCAGATTATCAAGGAACTGACTATACTAATGCCTTCCATTCTATTCACTCTTTGGACAATCAAAACACAGATGTATTCTGCAGGGGATGCAGGCAGGGTCTTGGCTAGCTCCTCAAAGTGTTTTCCTCTTCCTGCCAGCATCACTTCCCTCTTCCATGGAATGAGTTCTAGGCAGGTGTTTACCTTACTGTGGTCAAGTAGAGAATTATTTGTTTGGTGGGTGACTATAGACCAGGGGTGGGCAAACCACAGCCCACGGGCCGCATCCGGCTCATCAAGGCTTTGGATCCGGCCCGCTGGCACTAAGTCCCTGCAGCCCCTGGGGGGGGAGGCAGAGGGCTCCATGCGCTGCCCTTGCCTGCAGGCACCGCACCCCGCAGCTCCCATTGGCCAGGAACGGAGAACCGCGGCCAATGGGAGCTTCTGGGGAGGTACTTCTTGAACTACCTTTCTGAAACAAATGCCAGTGTCAACAAGCTCTCCAAGGAAGCAAAATTAAAGCCACATCCTATTTGTTCTCCTGCCTTTATTCTCTTGACAAGCTGTGACTGAGAAATAAGGAGATGTGTTCATTTGGTGGGAGGGAGTGCTTTGAGAGCCCAATGCTCTCTGAGCCCAAATCTGGACATTATTAATCTTCTGTTCACTACTGCAGCTGTTCCTGTGATGATCCTTCATATGATTTAAGAGAGAGATAAACAGGAATAGCAATTTACAACTGAATAATCCATCTTGAAACAGGTAGGAACAATATTGGCTGCTGAAGAAAGACAATATTAAAGCAGCAAGAGAGGGGATGTATGGTCAGGACTGACCTTACCAGGGAAGCAGCAGGAAACAGGAAGCTCCCTGAGAAGCTGGTGTTAATCAGTCCAGGCTCCTGGGGGTGCTAGAAAGGTACATAAGAGGCTCTTCCTCCTCTCTTTCCCTGCAGTTCCTGCTGCTTTCTGTTATTCCCTCTCAACTTTTCTCCTGCCTACCTGTTATGTCTCTTGTGCTCTCCTTCCTCCAGCACAGCACTCCACCATCTCTGTTCATCTAGAGCAGAAAGAATACATATGCATCAGCAGCAGACACAATTTTCTACACTCTGGGTCCTAGTGGCGCTCCCCCACAATCTGGCACCCGAGGTGGCCGCCTCAGTTCGCCTCATGGTAAGGCCAGAATGCAGGCTACCTACAGAATGGGGGGCCTAGCCCTGTGGAGAACCCACAGAGGTGATTCTGCAAGGCTTGAGGAAGAGGGGAGCATGCCATAGAACCAGTATTTCCTCCCACACCCCTTCTGTGGCTCCCTAGTCAGGATCTGTTCTACTCCCCTCAGTTCCCAGAAAAGTAGAACACACGTACTTATGGGCCAGATCCAAAGGTGAAAGTAAGCTGGTACACACCGGTACGGCGTACCGGCAAGAGCCGGTGCACCGTACTGGGGTGGATCGGCTTCCCCTGGCAGCAATTTAAAGGGCCTGGGGCTCCCAGCAGCGGCTGGAGCCCCGGGCCCTTTAAATTGCTGCCAGAGCCCTGCTGCCGGAGCCCTGGGGAAGCGGCGGCAGGGCTTGGGCGGTGATTTAAAGGGCCCGGGGCGCCTGCCGCAGCTACCGCCCCGGGCCCTTTAAATCATCCCCGGAGCCCTGGGGAAGCGGCGGCGGGGCTCAGGCGGTGATTTAAAGGGCCCGGGTCTCCCACTGCCGCTACCCTCTGGGGCCCTTTAAATCACCACCCGAGCCCCGCTGCTGGAGCCCTGGGTTAGCGACGGCGGGGCTCTGGTGGTGATTTAAAGGGCCAGGGGCTCCCGGCTGCCGCTACTGCAGCGGAGCCCCATCCCTTTAAAGCTCCGCCACAGGCCAGGGCCCTGGGGTAGCAGCGGCAGCTGGGAGCCCCCTCCGATGGTGATTTAAAGTGCCCAGGGCTCCGCTGCAGTAGTGGCAGCTGGAGCCCGGGGCCCTTTAAATCACCCCCGGGGCTCCTAGCTGCCTCTGCAATTGGTAGCTCCGGGGGTGATTTAAAGGGCCCGGGGCTCCCAGCTCCTGCTACCACAGCCCCAGCCCCGTGCCCTTTAAATCCTGATTTAAAGTGCCCAGAGATTTAAAGGCCCCGCCTCTTCTGGTAGAGGCCAACACCTCTTCCGGTTGAGGCCCCGCCCCCTCCTAAGGACTCCGGAGTACCGGTAAATCCTTTAAGTTACTTTCACCCCGGCCAGATCATCTGCTCCCATGGTAAAACTCACATGAAGGAAGCTTCATGAGAGTCCCCTTGCAGAGACTCCCTCCTAGGGTGACCAGACAGCAAGTGTGAAAAATCGGGATGGGGGTGAGGGTAATAGGAGCCTATATAAGAAAAAGACCCAAAAATCAGTACTGTCCTTATAAAATCAGGACACCTGGTCACCCTACTCCCTCCAGCCCATGGTAAATAGGGGTTGCCCTCAAACCTCTCAGATCCACAACTATCTACAGTGGGGCTCTGTACTTTTGAACTGACTCTGTCCCCCAACCCCCAACATCCCTAGCAATGCAGCTCCACTGGAGTCATGCTACCATGGATTTCTCTTGTCTGCAGCTGACCCCTGCAGAGAGGCTGCTTAGGAAAGATAGCCCCAGGTGGCATTATGTTAGTGAGAGCTGTAATGGGGGATAATGCACATTTCCAGGCCTGTCTGTTCCTTCTGCTAGCCTGACCAGTCTCCACTCCCTCCCCTTGCATATATTCTAAGACTTCAAGAAGATGTCTCCATGAGGTCTGGAGAAGCAGGGAGTGTCAGAGACCAGAGCATGGGCAGTTGTGGTTGGAAAAGGAGTCAGGCCTAAGGGTGTAGCACAAATCAGTGGCCAGGAATGGGAGCCCAGGGTCAGACCCAGAGTTGGCAACTAGGTGCCAGAGCCAAGGTCACAGCCAAAGTCAGAAGTCCAGAACCAGAGCCAAGGGTCAGATCTAGAGACAGAAGTCAGGAATCAGAGCTGAGGGTCAGACCCTGGTTACCCGGAGTGGGGCAAAGGCAGGGATCAAGGCAGGAGCAGGGCTGAGACAACACTATGAACAAGCAGGTACAGAAGCTACCCCAGCCAGAGGCACCTCCTGTGGCTGGACTTTAGAGCTGCTCTGCTGACTTTTCCCACTAATCAGGAAGTAGTATAGCCAGTCGGACAACCTGCTACAGGCCACTCATTAGGTTGCCCTGAGACTGGCTCTGTTTCAGGCCCTGATTCCTGACAGGGAGGGTGATGCTAAAGCAATGATGGACCTTTTTCCTCTTCTGAATGGAAGGATAGAGATCAGCATAGCAGTCCTCCCTCTCCCATGCAAAGATCTCAGGGATCTACATATGTGCTCTACTACATACACGCAATGTTCATGAGTTTATGTTGCTGGAAGTTTACATTTTTATGTACTGATTTGGGGGCGTTAACATTTTGAACCTTAACTGTGTATTAATGTAGATTTTCCATTTACTCCTGTTTTAAGGCAGAATGGCATGAAATGTAGTAGTATTTCAGGTTGTGCATGCAGGAACCCCATTTTCAGTAGCTTATGACTTTGTAACTTCAATTTTTGTTTAAAAAATTCACATTTGGGCTGACAACAAACATGAAAAGTTTGAGCCCAAATGAAATTGAGAAAGTTCTGAGCAAGTGAAAAGAAAAATGTATAATATATTCACCGCGTGGCACTAGGAATTCTTGGATAGGTTTGGGCATTATTATAATTATTTATTATGGACCAGACTGTGAACAACTTACACTAGTGAGTAGTTACTGACATGAGTAGACCCATTGCCTTTAATGGGACTGCTGACTTCAATGGGACTACTTGTGTGAGTAACTGCTGTTCACTGTCGTGAGTAAGAGGTTGACATTCTGGCCCTCTTTATATTCCAGAAGCAGCCAGAAATCCCCATAAGGGATTGGGTGCCATAGCCATCTCTCTGTTCCCCTCCTTTTAATTTTATAAAATTTCCCTTACTCTTTCCCTATTACCTAATGTCCATTGTCCAAAGTGTTGTTCATATCCCATCTGACACTGACTGATGTAACAATATCTTTGGGATAATTTAATTCCATCAATTATTATTTCTAATGGGCATTCAAATAGAGCAGTCCCATTAAATATGCCTTTTTGGCTAAACTGGTAATGAGGCAGTTAAGTATGAACTAATTAACATTAGGATGTCCTTTGCATACGCAATTTGAATGATGAAGGTTCCATCACCATCATATAAATGACTCCCATAGCAGTAGGTGTGCACAAACAGAGCAGGGATGTCTCTTTGGGTCTGGAATATGTATTCCTATAGATTTGGGGCTACACAGGTTTTGTGAGCCACATCCCCAAGTTCAATCAATTAAATAGGATGATGAGGATAAAAGTTCTGCATAGCATTAAAATATGTTAGACCTGCAGGATAATCAAAATCACATAGACTTCTAGATACATTTCACCCTCCTGTGCTATTAATGTGGGAGGTAAATTTATGGGCTAGTATAATTAATCAGTACAGGCATGCTATGTTTATATTTACCTATGTTGCTCATGGTTTTAATATTGGCTGGATAGTGTTGTACAACTAGAGCAGGGGGTATAAGCAAGTCTTCCTGGAATAGTTTACAAATTAGATCTGTGAACAGGCAGGGTCAGCTCTAAGTTTAGCTGAAAATTACAGTATTTTAAGTTAGCTTTATGAAAGAGAAGAATACATGTAAAACGTTCCTTTTGGTTACTGCATGCTCTTAAAGCCACATTTCTGGCACATTGGGCAGGATGTGTCTGCATCTTTGAGCAACTACTGAGGTTTCTGAGATGCTTGCCCTTGAATGAGCCAGCTAAGGTAATTCAGATGGGCTATTTACACAATCAAGTTAAGTGGTGTGTAAGTAATGACACAATCCAGGCAGCTGTAGGGCTGCAACTAACCTGAAAGATAAAAGTACCCACTTGATTGTCAGTAGCTGATCATGTTGATTTTAACCACTAGATTTTACAGCAGCTAATAGAAAATGTAAAAGATTGTAAAGCAATGAAATAAGTCAGAGAGCTAAAAAAAAAATGCAGTTCATGAATTAAGCATATTGTTGCTCTTTGTTACTATATTGTGGTAGTTTAGCAGCACTCCCATTTCCTATGTATGGGAGCTCCGCCTAGTGGGAGGAATACACAATCTGTAAAACTTTTCTCTAAAGTAAACAACAAAGCAACAATGCAGCGTAGGTGAACTTAGTCTGCTACTTCCTTAGCCAACATTTATTCTGACTATTCCCTAGTAGAAATGTTTAAAAATAAAACCTGATACATAATACTGCCTTTTAAGGGGATTGAAGAAATGACCAAGAAACCTAAAGCATTCTTTTGCTCTACCATTACTGAGCATGTCAACATGAATAGAGAATACTGCAAAGGTGGGGGAAGAAAGAGTATGACTCTCATAGGCCCCAGTTCAGCAAGGTATTTAAGCACATGCCTAAGTGTAAGCATATGTGACTGTTCACACAGTTAAAGGTAAAGCACTTCGTTAAGTATCTTGCTGAATCAGAGCCATAATCAGCATCACATAATATAACTAAAATTAGTGCAAATATTCTAAGGTGGACTAATGTACCTGGGAAGATACTATGGTGGTGAGCAATATAGAAAACCCTAAGACAGACAGAGAAACCATCAATTTTAAAAAACAAAACCAAAAATGATGTGTAGTTATGGAGTACACATTTCATTTTTCTATTCCCAAGTAAAAGCTAACAAACAATTAGATTTCCTTTATTAACTGAGAGGCTTTGCATGCATGAGAATTAAAGCTCTGGGACTTCAAAAAAATAACTACTACTACAATAATGGGAGATTTTTCTGAGTCAATGATCTTCTCTTGTACTTTTGAAAATTTCTGAATAGTGTTAAGATTTAATAGCAATAAACATCTTCACATATAATTTTATATATTACCTGCTGCCATCTAACTTTGTAACTGGTAAAAACAAGGCGATATTTGCAATACTGACCACCTTTACTCTTTTCAGTAATAGAGGCTAAATTAATCTCTGTGACATCTTGTCACCCTATGATCTCAGGGCCAAATCCTGCCCTGTGTAGTGCATTCCCAACTCCGTTCTCTTCATCCCAGAATTTCCTCTCTTATCGCTTGCAGACCTTCAGCATCTCAGTCTTTCCTTCTTTGCCTTATCACTCACTTCTTCTATTATCTCCAGCCCACCAGCCTCTCTGCAAACCTAACTCCTCTCCTTACCTTTGTCAGCTCAATGGTCTGCCCCTTCAACCACTCTTTCAGCTACTGTACATTTGACTCCCTTCTTCTCTCACCACACTGTCTGCCCCCGGCCCCGCCCCCATCCCAACCTTGTCTCTTCCTTCAGTTTCTCTTTCCTATTTGCCTATTGTCACACTCTTTAAGCTATGTCTACACTAGAGAGCTTACAGTGGCACAGTTGTATGGATGCAGCTGCACCTCTGTAAGATCTCTTGTGAGACAGCTCTCCCGTCAACATAATTAAACCACCCCCAACGAGTGGCGGCAGCTATGTTGGCAGGAGAAGCTCTCCCACCAACATAGCGTTGTGCACATCACCACTTATGCTGGCAAAAGTTATGTCGCTCATGGGGGTGTTTTTTCCACACCCATGACTAACAGCAGTTTAGCCGACATAAGTGATAGTGTGGACATGGCCTTAGTCACTTCTTTGGGGGGAAAAGCTAGCAAACCGAGCTAGCAAACCGGGGTTTTACAAGGGAGTTCTCCAGGTGAAGGAGGAGTGACTATGTGACCCTTCGGGTGAATTAGTTGTCAGTTTGTTGTTGTGTGCTTGCTTGCCGTATGCCTGCTGGATTGAAGTTTATAGGTGGTCTGTTTGGGGGGCTGTGTGCTAAGTTTAGTGGCCTGCTAGGCGAGGCTGAGAGTTTTGTAACAAGGTGGTAGCATGCCATCCTTTGACCCCTAATCCCTTTGTGATCCCTTGAGATGGGGATGGGGCTGACGCAAGGAGATAAGGGGTTTAAAAAGTCAGCTCATAAGCGACATCAAGAGCAGCAAATGGGAGTTTTGCCAGGGAGATTAGAGAGGCATGTGAGAGTGAGATACACCCAATAAACATTTTCTGAACTTAGGCCAATAACTGCTCCTAAAGGAAAACAAACAAACAAGCAAGCATGCGCGCGCACACGCACACACACACACACCTTGCAAAAGTAAAATACTGGCAGAAGTCCAGCAGCAGAGAAGGCTCTATCAAGTTTATTGCACTGAATGCAGCATGTATTACTGTCTTGTGGGCAGGTGGCATATGTATGCATTTGGTACAAGAAACTCATGGCCCTCAGAGACGGAGTATGGAGTGCAAGAGAATACCATGAAATCAGCTGGAAGAAGGGTCCTTCCAGTGGTGGGAACCCCAGTTATGTGATTTAGATAATGGCATAGAGAGTACACTTATAAAGTTTGTGGACGATACCAAGCTGGGAAGGGTTGCAAGTGCTTTGGAGGATAGGATTTAAATCAAAATAATCTGGACAACTGGATAAATGGTCTGAAGTAAATAGAATGAAATTCAATAAGGACAAATGCAAAGTTTCCACTTGGGAAGGAACAATCAGTTGCACACATGCAAAATGGGAAACGGCTGCCTAGGAAGGAGTACTGAGGAAAGGGATCGGGGGGTCATAGTGGATCACAAACTAAATATGAGTCAACAGTGTAATGCTGTTGCAAAAAAAGTGAACATTATTCTTGACTGTATTAGCAGGAATGTTGTAAGCAAGACACAAGAAGTAATTCTACTGCTCTACTCCACACTGGTAAGGTCTCACTTAGAGTATTGTATCCAGTTCTGACTGCCACATTTCCAGAAAGATGTGGACAAACTGGAGAAAGTTCAGAGGAGAGCAACAATAATGATTAAAGGTCTAGAAAACATGACCTATGAGGGAAGATTGAAAAAATTGGGTTTGATTAGTCTGGAGAAGAGACAACTGAGGGGAGGGGCATGATAACAGTTTTCAAGTACATAAAAGGTTGTTACAAGGAGGAGGGTGAAAAATTGTTCCCCTTAACCTTTGAGGATAGGACAAGAAGCAATGGGTTTAAATTACAGCAAGGGAGGTTTAGGTTGGACATTAGGAAAAACTTCCTAATTATCAGGGTGATTAAGCACTGGAATAAATTGCCTAGGGAGGTTGTGGAATCTCCATCATTGGAGATTTTTAAGAGCAGGTTAGACAAACACCTGTCAGGGATGATCTAGATAATACTTAGTCCTGCCAGGAGAGCAGGGGACTGGACTAGATGACCTCTCGAGGTCCCTTCCGGTCCTATGATTCTATAATTCTATTATGAAGAGACAGATAATAGTAGTGGTGGATTTGATATTAGAAATAGAGATAGTTGGGTTTGTGATGACCAAGAGAACCACATGGTGAATTGTCTGCCAGGTGTGAAGGTTGCAGACCTCTCAAGACATCTAGATAGACTTATGTGCAGTGCTGGGGAGGAGCTGGTGGCTATGGTAGATGTGGATACAAATGACTTGGGGAAAGGTGGGAGACCAAATGGAGGCCAAATTTAGGCTGCTAGATAAGAGATTAAAGTCCAAGACCTCCATGTTGGCATTCTATGAAATGCTTCCAGTTCTAAGCACAGAGCCAATTAGACAGGCAGAATTGCAGGGTCTTAATGTGTGGCTGAGATGATGGTGTTCAGAGGAGGAATTTAGGAATGAGGGAGCCTTTTGGGAAAGGAGGAGCCTATACAGGAAGGATGGTCTCCACCTAAACCAAAATGGAACCAGACTGCTGGCATGTAATATTAAAAAGGTTGTAGATGAGTTTTTAAATTCAGGGCTAGGGGAAAGCTGACAGGTGCAGAGGATCACATGGTTCGGACAGAGACATCCCTTAGGGGAGGGTCTATTAATGGGGATTCTATATATCCTAATAAAGAGGAGAGGATAGAAGTTGATAAAATACAGGTAGAAAAGGAAGAGAAACCATCAAACAAAAGAGTCCCATTCAATCATATCACATGAAGGCAGACAACTAAAGGCAGTGTTAGGAAGTAGTATCTGCCAAATGGTGTGTTGAAAGTGCAGCTCTTCGAGCTCTCAGTGTCCAAGGGGACCTGTCCAAAATCCTGCCGATGCAGCTAATTTGCTGAAGAATTTGGCTTCTGCCATCACTGACAGTAGTTCACTTCTTGTTGACAAGTGGGTGTGTTCTCTTTTTATGATTTTGTTCAGCTCCTTTGGGTCCATACAGAGCCTTAGTCCCCCTCCTTTTTTCTATACAAATACTCAGGAGTGAAGTGAACCCAATCTGTTAATTCTTCTATTCTCCAAATGATACCATTTGCAGTCATGTTTTGCAACTCTTCTTCTAGCCTCTTTCTTAAGGCTTGTAGAACTTTTTGTGTAGCATGCACCACAGGTTCCACATCTTCTCTGAAGCTTATCTTGTATGTTACTGGCGGGCAACCATTTTCTGTGAATACATCTTCATAAGATACTAATTAATATTTTCATGTGTGGTTCTCTGTCTTTCTGTCTCTCTACGGCATACATCCTCTTAATAAGACCAAGCACGTTAAAGACGTGGAGGCACAAAACTGATTGCTTCCCTCTGTGTACCACCACAAACTAATTTTATTGTTTTCCCTTTGTATTTAAGTGTGTGCGCTCACTTTCCGAACTCAGGAATTATTCCTGCATTGTAGTCTTTCACAGACATTTCTGACTCTTCCACTTTTATGTGTTCCTTACTTCTCTCTATTTCAGTTTCTGTTATTACATTTACCGATGCCCCAGTGTCTCTCATGTATGTCACATACGTTCACATTTTCATTAGCTGATCTTTTGAGTCTTTCAGCCTCCTCCATTATTGTGCTTAAGAACAGCTCTTCCTCTTTACTTGAGGTTCCCTTTCTGCACATAATACATCTACTGTTCTGCTTTCTCTGCACATTTTAGCATAATGGTTGGGTTTGTTACAGTTTCTACATATTTGCCTGAATGCTGGGCATTTCCTATACTCATGCTGGTTGCCACATCACTGGCATTGTTTCATGCTTTCCATGTTTGTGTCCTTGGACAATTTAATTTCTGTGAACTTTTCTTTGATGGTTTAGCTTTAGTACTCACAGTCATGAGCCCTGAGCTTTTCTCTAGACTTTTTATTTGTGTTGTTTGTCCTGCTGCTTGGCATATACATATTGTCCTTTATATTGCCAGATCCATCTCCCTTAGTAACTACGCACAGACTTTTTTTACACCCCAGGACAATCTGGTCTTTAATGAGAGAGTCTTTAAATATTCCATATTCACAGGAATGACTTTTTAGTTTTAAGTCTGTGCTAAACTCCTCTATTGTTTCCCCTTCATTCTGTGTTCTAATCCTGAACATATCTTTGAAAAATAACACTTTTTCTAAGGACGCAGTGATCCTCAAACATTTTCATTATTTCTGCAATGCTTTCCTCTCTTTCTATCTGTAATGCATTGCAGACATCCAGTGCTTCTATGCCTGCCACTGTTAAGAGCAGAGCAATCTTTTCCTCAGCCTCCAGTTTGTTTGTCCCTGTGGCTTTCATATACAGCTCAAAATGCTGTTTGAACCATTTCCAGGCATGTTCAGCATTTCCTCTGATTTTCAGGGTTGGTGGGGGAAGTTACTTAGAGTGGCACAGATTCTGTAGCAGCCATTTCACTGTTACTCTTACTAAGGCTTCCTATTAGCAAGGCCTAAAAATAATAAATATATTTAATAAGTGTTATCCTCCAGAAAATCTCTCTTGTACTCTTGGCTCATGGATTTACACTCACTGGGCCAAATTCTATTCTCAGTTACACCAGTGAATAATCAGACTCACTACACTGACTTCAATAGAATCAGAATTTGGCCCATTAACTTCATACTGTGGCACTGGTTTCCAGCCGTTGTTGTCTCAGAGGGCTAATGTTGCATGCTTCTTTTCCTGCTTGGTTTGTAAAATGCCTGTGTGTGACTGCTTAATCAGAACTTCATTGGCCACTTGCATGAAACCTCCACATTCTAAACCAGGGATCAGCAACCTTTGGCATGCGGCCCGTCAGGGAAATCTGCTGGCGGGCCAGGACGGTTTGTTTACCTGCAGCGTCTGCAGGTTCGGCCGATCGCAGCTCCCACTGGCTGCGGTTCGCCATTCCAGGCCAATGGGGGCTGCAGGAAGTGGCAGCCAGCACATAGAATATCAGGGTTGGAAGGGACCTCAGGAGGTCATCTAGTCCAACTCCCTGCTCAAAGCAGGACCATCCCCAACTAAATCCCCAAATCCCTAAATGGCCCCCTCAAGGATTGAGTTCACAACCCTGGGTTTAGCAGGCCCATGCTCAAACCACTGAGCTATCCCGCATCCCTCAACCTGCAGCGCTTCCCACAGCCCCCATTGGCCTGGAACAGTGAACGCAGCCAGTGAACAAACCGTCCCAGCCCGCCAGCAGATTTCCCTGATGGACCGCGTGGCAAAGGTTGCCGATCCCTGTTCTAAACAGACCTGTACTGTAGCCAGTAAAATCCTTTGTACCCTAAAAGATTAAAACCTCTCTTTTTGTGCGACAAATCTTTCTAGAAGAAAATTGACATCCTGCTATCTGCTAGATCACTAGATGGGTAACTTTCACTTGCATTACTGCTGATGTTAGTACTTCTGTGTTGAAGCAGCTCCTGAGAGCGCTTGCTGGATA
>NW_020664376.1:2665162-2672839 GCF_002925995.2 Terrapene triunguis
GTTAGTACTTCTGTGTTGAAGCAGCTCCTGAGAGCGCTTGCTGGATACCAACACTTTATGCCATTAATGCATTCTTCTCCCTTCTCAGAAGAAACCTCATCACCTGTTTCATCATGTGAGAAAATCTCATCACCGATACTTTCATGGATGCAGTAATAATAGACATTGTAATAGAACAATTGCATTTGATGCATTATAGAAGATTCTCTCTGGGCTGGAAATAGATGTTCCTGCAATAGCTTTGCTTTCTAAAGATTAGTCACTTTCAAAATACAATCTCTTCCGGAATCTCTTGAGAATATAAAATAAGAGAATCTACAAAGTATGCTTTGGATGCTTTTTCTAACCAATAAAAATATATACAAATAGATCTGACAACATCCCTTTAGCTATAGGTATCTTGGCATAATGCTATTTGTAATGTAATCTATGTTTTCATTACATACTATAAAACTGAATTAATAGATCATTAAGGTTGTAGAATCAAGCACTCAAAAGTTAGGAAATGCCAGAATTCACTGTGCAATTTAATTTTGCCCTCCTTGTGCATACACATTATGAGGCAGTCTTTGAATACAGGAGCACATGCTATTTTTTTCCTCAGGTGGGAGGCCTTGAGATTGGAGCCCGGGAACAGGGGCTACAGGGACTGAGACAGAGTGGCTTTTGTCTCTCAGGTGGGTGAGCTGGGAATGGTGACCTTTGAAAGGGATTCAAGAGTGTTGTAACCTTTTTTTATTTTGGGAATTTGCTATGGACTGTGGGCCTTTATATTAATAAAAGGGTTTGAATTTTCCACCAAGAGAGACACTATCCCTTTGTACGGATGGATGAAAGGGAAACTGAGGTAGACATGTTGTAGCCTGTCACAGGATGGCTCCCAGGAAGGGGCTGCTTTACACACCTATTCAGACTGGCATTGACAAGAGAAATGAAATAATATAGAATATATATTTAATTGCAATCCCCACAGACTAAATAGTCACAGATTAAATTTACTTAGTAATATACAGTAGACCAGTGTTTCACAAACTTGGGACGCCGCTTGTGTAGGGAAAGCCTCTGGCGGGCTGGGCCGGTTTGTTTACCTGCCACGTCCACAGGTCCGGCCGATCACGGCTCCCACTGGCTGTGTTTCGGTGCTCCCGGCCAATGGGAGCCGCGATTGGTCGGACCTGCGGATGCGGCAGGTAAACAAACCGGCCCACCAGGGGCTTTCTCTACACAAGCAGCATCCCAAATTTGGGAAACACTGCAGTAGACTATCTGTACCAGATTACTGAACTAACACAAAAATACTGCTTCACAATATGTACCTGTTCATTTATTTTAACAATGTTAGCACAATTGCCAACCTTCTGAAATGTCAGGAATTAAAATTAATTTGTGTTGCCTAAGAGTTTTCAGCAGGCAACCTTGTAGCAAAAATGTGTCTTGTAGAACTAAGAGCGTATTATCCTATTATAACAAACGATAATTACAGGGAAACAGAGAGGTAAATGTTTTAATCTGGATTAGGTTTAGGCTAAGGTATGTATATGAGCCTGAACAAGGACTAGAGTTTGATTTCAGATTCAATGGTATCGAAAAGTCTTCCTTTCAAGACTTAGGCCCCAGATGCTGGAAAATAGTGTGGTGACTCAGCTGGTCTTGTCATAGGTGCTGGAACTAGGGGTGCTGAGGGTGCTGCCACACCTCCTGGCTTGAAATGGTTTCCATTATATACAGGGTTTACAATTTGGTTTAGTGGCTCTCAGCACCCCCAATATACAAATTGTTCCAGCACCCCTGGGTCCATGATCTGTTGGAAGGCTTGTTCTCTTGTTAAGAATGGCTGTTCTCACATTATATCTGAACCATAACTGGAAAAGATATCTCCAAATCTTGAACTAAAATTGTAGGGCAGGTTTGGATTTGTGGATTCAAATTCCACCCCTTCCTGCCTGAAATGTTAAGGTGTTTGAGATTCTGGTTTTGGTTCATCTCCAGGAGAAAGGCTCGAAAATTACAAATTTTCAATTTAATTTAATTCTTGGCAAAAGTGCTGAAGGGTCACTTGGCCCTGTTTACAATTCTTTAATTGTTCTTGTCCAAACCATTATGAAACAGGCTATCTGGACAAGACAAAGGAGGGTGGCATAGAGCATGTCAGAAATTTTGAGAATCAATAAAAAAAGATTAGCAAGAACATATAGTTTTAACTCAGCAAAACAACACCAGTAAGCAAATGTAAACAGTCAGAAAAATGTAAGCAAGTCATTAAAGACTTAGAAAAGCTTTTTTTTTTTTTTTTTTTTAAGGGAATGAAGAACAAGAATAAAGAAGCCTACGCAATGCTGGAACACCAGCACCAAGAGAGAGACTATAACAACAGCCAAGTAGGCAACAAATAACAATCAGCATTCAAAATGACAGTTTTGCCAGTTCTCACAATTGTATTGCAAGTGACACAATTTTGGATCCTGCTGCATACAATCTTGTGATGACAAGAAAATTATCATGCAATTTTGGGATGCAAAATACAAGTACATGAGCCCCCCACAATGCACTGTTCTATAGAGCAAGTTGCACTATTCTGCAAGTCTAGGGACCATCAGTTCTAGTCCCTGCTCTTCCACTAGCTATTATTAATCCTTCTATATGCTTAAGCCTGATTATTAAGTAAGGATTAATACATCAGATTTAGGGGTTAGCTATAATTCACCCATTTCACAGTTAAGGTAACTGAGTATTTGTACAAAGTCATATAAGGCAGAGCTGGAAACAAAATCCAGGTTTCTAACATAACAGAGCCAACTCTCATCCACTGTGCCACTAACTAGGTGCTCCAGTAATCCATCATGTGGCATTATGCCACCCTCTAGCAGCTAGACCACACATAGAGGTTTATTATTCTGCTAATATTTCCTTATCTGGTACTTTAGTTCAGGGGTAGAAATTCATGCTTTTACATCCCCCACAGATGACATTATTCAAAACAAAACCAATTTATCTTAAACCTACAAAACAGGAGTTTTACAAAACAGGTGTGTTGGTTTAGGTTCTATTTGTGTCATCTGGCCATTGTTATAGCGAGATGGTCAAGGAAGAAGGAGTGAAGAGACTTAATGACACCAGAGAACCATCAACACGCATCCATAATGAAGGAAGGGCAGATTGACAACCCTGAGGTGGAGGCTGGCACCCCTAAAGACAAGACAATTGATTAAATCGAAACCAGGACAGGATGACCCTCTCAGAGGTGTTTTGGAATGTTAACATCAAAAGATAACACCAATTAAGGAGTAACCGGTCACAAACTGACACAGCCAAATCCATAGACTTCAACAGAGAAAAAAGACTATAAGAACAGGGTGCTTAGCCATGGAACTTTGGGTTCGTTTTGCCACAACTCCAGGAACATCGGATCGTGACTGACAGAGCCCGGTTCCCCTCTGCGACTAATCTGGCTGGCCACTAGATTGATCCAGACTCTGGACTAGTAACTATAAACATCAACTGGCAGGACTGTGTGTGTGTGTGTGTGTGTGTGTGTGAGAGAGAGAGAGAGAGAGAGAGAGAGACTGAAAAGCATATGCTAACTGCTGTATTCTTAATAAATGTGGCGTATTGCCTTTTTCCCTGTAAAAGATCCCGTGTGCTTCTTATAAGCATAACAGTGGTATAAGTTACCCGGCAGGGGAGAGCTGTGTGTGTATGTGTGACACCATGATTAAAAGGTTATTTAATGGTAGACAAGATAATACAAAACAACAACAACATAATGGGGATTTTATTTAAACGGGAACAAACAAAACTAGTTTCCATCTACCTAAAATATCATTAAACAGACAAAGAATACATAAATAAAAATGGTTGAAATATACACACTATAAATTAGTACTAAGTGTACTTAACTAAATAGAACCCTCTAAAAAAAGAAATGGATTTCTCTCTCTGTATGCATAGGCTATTATCTTATAGGTTATTATTTGTTTTAGGTCAAGGTTCCCCTTTCCTCAAATCACTCACTGGGTACTGTCTAAGACCCACGTCAGTTTTTGAGCCTCAAGCACGTCTCGTGACTTTCTGAAGAGATGTACTTGACTCCAGTGCTGCACATTAGACCAGACCAGGTCTGAAGGACCTTTGGTTCCACGGTTCCAAATCTTCAGGACAATATAAATCAATGACCGGAGATGACTGGAACTGATGCTCAGGAACAAACAAAAACAGATGCTCAGAAACACACCATCAAACACGGACAGACTTGACAACCCAGCTTTAAGCTGACGGGACCCTCTCCTGCCCGTCTGTCTTGCTCAACCTCAGTCTCTCCACTCAATCCTGGTTTCTCACCGTACTGGTTTCCAGGCTGTCCCCTCCCCTCGCCCTGTTTCTCTGTTTAGTCACAGACCCTCTGTTTCTTTCCATCTCTCTCCCCATCTCCCCCCACCTGCTTCTGTCCAACAACCATCCCCCTCTTCTTCTCCAGCTGTCATTTCCCCTCCCTCTCAGGGGAAGAGCTTCATCCTTGCCATAGAACTATGACAGCGAATTCACCCTGAACACCCCCTAAATCAAATATTCCTGAACAGGGTCGAGTCTCTTTACCATATTTATATAACCCACTGGCAATGACTGTGTTGTAGAGCTCTGTATAGGCTTATCCCAGAGGTGGGCAAACTACGGCCCGCGGGCCACATCCGGTCCGCGGGACCGTCCTGCCCGGCCCCCGAACTCCTGGCCCGGGAGGCTAGCCCCCGGCCCCTCCCCTGCTGTCCTCCCTCCCCCACAGCCTCAGCTCACTCACTCCGCCACCGGCACAATGCTCTGGGCAGTGGGGCTGTGAGCTCCTGGGGCAGCGCAGCTGCAGAGCCCGGCCTGACCCGGGCTCTGTGCTGCATGGTGGTGGCGGCGTGGCCCGGCTACAGCCGGGCAGTGCGGCTGTAGCGCCACCAACCACCAGTGCTCCAGGCAGCGCGGTAAGGGGGCAGGGAGTGGGGGGGTTGGATAGAGGGCAAGGGAGTTAGGGGTGGTGGTCAGGGGTGAGTGTGGATAGGGGTTGGGGTGGTCGGGGGAGGAACAGGGGGTTGAATGGGGACAGGGGTCCCAGGGGAGCAGTCAGGAAGGACAGGGGGTTGGATGGTGCGGCAGGGGACAGTCAGGGGCAGGGGTTCTGGGGGCAGTCGGGACAGGGGTCCCGGGGGGGGCTGTCAGGAATGAGAGGAGGGGTTGGATGGGGTGGCAGGGGCCTGGGGGCGGTCAGGGGACAGGGAGCGGGGGGGTGTAGATGGGGCAGGGGTCCCAGAGGGGCCATCAGGGAACAGGGGGGGTTGGATGGGGCAGGAGTCCTTGGGGGGGCAGATAGGAGGTGGGGGCTGGGCCACGACCCCATCCCCTAACCGGCCCTCCATACAATTTACGAAACCCGATGCGGCCCTCAGGCCAAAAAGTTTGCCCGCCCCTGGCTTATCCACATTCATGGGCAGTGGGTATAATAGGTCGGGGGAGGCTAAGCCTCCCCAAACAGGATGCGGCGCACCTCCCTCTGGAGGCACACCGGCATGCCACTGCTGAAAGGGCACTGGGCCCGTGGCCCTGCTCATACTCTGCCCCATGGCCCCGCCCATGCTCCGCCCCAGGGCCATGGCTGCACTGCTCCTCTTCCTGCCCCTGCTCTGCCTCTTCCTCCTGAGGCCCCCATCCTTGCTTCCCCTCTTCCCATCCCAGCTCCTCCCCTTCCCGCAAGCTCCCCCGCCAACTGCAGGGTTCTACTGGGAACCACAGCTTCAAAAGCAGCAGCATGTCAGGCCTTTGCTCTCAGGAGCCAGCGTCCCGCGTTCGGCAGCTCCTCTGGCATGGCTGTACCGCCCCCAGCACCACCCACGGAGGCCAGCACCAGGCTCACCGGCAGCTGTCCCTGGTCACGCTAGTGTGTGCAAAATGCTCCCAGACAGGAGACACACATCACTGCAAGGACAGGATTCCTGTCCGGGAGTGTGCAAGCTGCTTGCACACACTAGTGCGATCAGGGACAGCTGCTGGTGAGTCTGGTGCCCACCCCAATGGCCGGGGCTGGGGGCAGTACAGTCACACCAGAGGAGCTGCCCACGCGGGGCACTGGATCCTGGGAGTGGAAGCACCACATGCTCCTGCTTTCTCTACTGCAGTTCCCAGTAGAGCCTTGCAGTTCCATGGATATCCGAAAATATCCAGATCCGCGGATATAAATTTTGTATCTGCGCAGGGCTCTAGCGAAGAGGTGCAAGCGGGTGGGGGGGAAGGGAGGGTTTGGGAGAGGGGGCAGAGCGGGAGCAAGGGCCTGGGGCAGAGCAGTAGTGGAGCGTGGGCAGGGCTTCGGGGGGAGGTGACTGAGCAGGGGCGGGCTTTGGGGAGGAACAGGGGGCGTGGTCCCCCCACTTCTAGGGAGCTTCCAGGGCTCATGTCAAGCCTCCCCAAATGTGGGAGTCACGCGCCACCCATGTCTACATAGACAATAATAGGTTTTCCCTCTTCTCAGGTACTGAGGAAGTGCAAGAGGTCTGTACTTTGGCTCTGAAGGTTGTGGGGCCAAATGCTGGTGATGACCTATGTGAGTGGGGAAAAAAATAAATGTGAAAGTTAGTGTAAGAAGCCTGGAGTAATTATTGGAATGATTTTATACTGCGAAATATTATATTTAGAAATGAATGTTGATGTTCTGTTAACATTTGTTTTACTGTTGCATTTGTAGTGTTTGTATTTTTGTTAAGGGGAGCTGCCTCTTTAAGAATAGGGTTTGAGAATGAAAGCGGAGTGTGGGACATTTTGCCTTTGATTCCAGAGAATGGAAGATGTTGCCTATCTAAACTCCAAAAAGGTCAGAACTTGATTTAAAAAACTTATAGTGCTCGAATCCTAAAAACAAGAAATGCCAGAATCCCCATGATTTTGACAACAAGAAAAACAGTAACATACCTTTTTATTCCATACCTGAAAGATGCTATATACACACACCACATTCTTCATTGTCTATGCCAGGGGTTCTCACAACACATTTTTGGTGGCCTCAGCGTGCGGCCACCAACTCTTGCTGGTGGCCACTCTGACAATTTTTCCTAAAATACTTAATTAACTTTGGGGAAAACAAATAAATATGCACATATACATGTGCAAATCATTGTAATTTATTTATGTAGGGTTTTTTTTTTCAGATTCAATAATAAAAATAATGTAAAGTTGTCTCTATGCTTTACTGTACCTAAACAGAATAGAAACACAAATAAGGTGCTTTGCATGTGTCTTTTTTTCTTGTTTCTTTTGATTGTTTTTTTAAAAAGACTTACTAGCTACTAAGTCTGCTGTGAAAAGTGATATTAACATATCAACAAATATCACATTTCATGGACTTACTCAGCCCCGGCAAGCCTGGGGACAAATTAACTCCTGAATGGGGAGGTGGGTATGGAGGCAGTGGGGACCAGGGGGTGATTGGGCACTGGGAGTGATGGGGCACTGGGAGAGGTAGTGGGGGCCAGCAGTGATGGGGCGGGGGCGGTGAGCTCAGGGCCAGAGTCTGCCACCTCATGGCTGGGGAATGGAACCTGCCATCCACCACCCCAGGGCTGAAGCCCTACCTCAGTGCCCCAAGGAAGGTGGGGAATTCACGGGCTGCCTGCTCCTCCAGCTTTTATGTCTCTGGGCGAGGGGCGGGAG
>NW_020664376.1:2673239-2696085 GCF_002925995.2 Terrapene triunguis
CTACGTGCTACTGGCCTGGCGTGGTAAAGTGTCCTACCATGGCGGACGGGATAAGGCAGCCCTCCCCAGAAACCTTTTGCAAAGGCTTTGGGAGTACATGAAGGAGAGCTTTCTGGAGATGTCCCTGGAGGATTTCCGCTCCATCCCCATACACGTTAACAGACTTTTCCAGTAGCTGTACTGGCCGCGATTGCCAGGGCAAATTAATCATTAATCATTAAACACGCTTGCTTTTAAACCATGTGTAATATTTACAAAGGTACACTCACCAGAGGTCCCCTGTGTGCCCCCAGGGTCTTGGGTGAGTTCGGGGGTTACTGGTTCTAGGTCCAGGGTGATAAACATATCCTGGCTGTTGGGGAAACCGGTTTCTCCGCTTCCTTGCTGCTGTGAGCTATCTACATTATCTTCATCCTCATCTTCCTCGTAACCCGAACCCGCTTCCCTGTGTGTTTCTCCAGTGAGGGACTCATACCACACGGTTGGGGTAGTGGTGGCTGCACCCCCTAGAATGGCATGCAGCTCCACGTAGAAGCGGCATGTTTGCGGCTCAGCCCCGGACCTTCCGTTTGCTTCTCTGGCTTTGTGGTAGGCTTGCCTTAGCTCCTTAATTTTCACGCGGCACTGCTGTGCGTCCCTGTTATGGCCTCTGTCCTTCATGGCCTTGGAGACCTTTTCTAATATTTTGCCATTTCGTTTACTGCTTCGGAGTTCAGCCAGCACTGATTCATCTCCCCATATGGTGAGCAGATCCCGTACCTCCCGTTCTGTCCATGCTGGAGCTCTTTTGCGATCCTGGGACTCCATCACGGTTACCTGTGCTGATGAGCTCTGCGTGGTCACCTGTGCTCTCCACGCTCAGCAAACAGGAAATGAAATTCAAACGTTCGCGGGGCTTTTCCTGTCTACCTGGCCAGTGCATCTGAGTTGAGAGTGCTGTCCAGAGCGGTCACAATGAAGCACTGTGGGATAGCTCCCGGAGGCCAATAACGTCGAATTCCGTCCACACTAACCCAATTCCGACCCCCTAAGGCCGATTTTATCGCTAATCCCCTCGTCGGAGGTGGAGTAAAGAAACCGGTTTAAAGGGCCCTTTAAGTCGAAAGAAAGGGCTTCGTCGTGTGAACGTGTCCAGGCTTAATTTGAATTAACGCTGCTAAATTCGACCTAAACTCGTAGCGTAGACCTGGCCTCAGACCCACGTCAGTTTTTGAGCCTCAAGCACGTCTCGTGACTTTCTGAAGAGATGTACTTGACTCCAGTGGTGCACACTAGACCAGACCAGGTCTGAAGGACCTTTGGTTCCACGGTTCCAAATCTTCAGGACAATATAAATCAATGACCGGAGATGACTGGAACTGATGCTCAGGAACAAACAAAAACAGGTGCTCAGAAACACACCATCAAACACGGACAGACTTGATCACCCAGCTTTAAGCTGACGGGACCCTCTCCTGCCCATCTGTCTTGCTCAACCTCAGTCTCTCCACTCAATCCTGGTTTCTCACCGTACTGGTTTCCAGGCTGTCCCTAAAATACTTAATTAACTTTGGGGAAAACAAATAAATATGCACATATACATGTGCAAATCATTGTAATTTATTTATGTAGGGTTTTTTTTTCAGACTCAATAATAAAAATAATGTAAAGTTGTGTCTATGCTTTACTGTACCTAAACAGAATAGAAACACAAATAAGGTGCTTTGCGTATGTCTTTTTTTCTTGTTTCTTTTGATTGCTTTTTTAAAAAGACTTACTAGCTACTAAGTCTGCTGTGAAAAGTGATATTAACATATCAACAAATATCACATTTCACGGACTTACTCAGCCCCGGCAAGCCTGGGGACAAATTAACTCCTGAATGGGGAGGTGGGTATGGAGGCAGTGGGGACCAGGGGGTGATTGGGCACTGGGAGTGATGGGGCACTGGGAGAGGTAGTGGGGGCCAGCAGTGATGGGGCGGGGGCGGTGAGCTCAGGGCCAGAGTCTGCCACCCCATGGCTGGGGAATGGAACCTGCCATCCACCACCCCAGGGCTGAAGCCCAACCTCACTGCCCCAAGGAAGGTGGGGAATTCACTGGCTGCCTGCTCCTCCAGCTTTTATGTCTCTGGGCGAGGGGCGGGAGAGGGGCAGGGCCAAACCACTGCTGGTGGCCCTGAAGAAGGGGTCTCTGCTTCCCCCCCCCCCCCCAATCATCTCCCAGGAGGCTGTGGCTGCAAGAAAAGCCCCTGGTGGCTGCATGCGGCCACGGTGCCCGTTTGAGAAACGCTGGACTCTATGCAAATATATCCCAGATATGATGATATTGCTTTATTGCTCTTCTGATATTTGTTTCTGTGATTTTGTGTCATCTTTTGATCAATGTCTTGCAAGCCAGTTTTTTATGTATGGTACTGGATTGAAAGAATAAATAGAAGGTCCGAGCAAGCTAATGAATATCAACAGTGCAAGCCACAGTATTTTGACATTGTTGCATAAGGGGGAGCAGATACTGTTCATTGTGTGGAACCCTCTTTCTGTGTCAGCTGACATGGGATTCGCTTCAATAGTGAAGACCAGAGGTTTGAGATCCCGCTCGACATCTTTGTCTTCACTGTTGATATAATCACAAAAGCGTTCTTTAACTGGTTCAAAACTCAGATGTAACTTTTCACATACTGTTATTTCTTCAACCTCCTCTCGCTTTCATACCAAGGACTCTCTGTATCTAGTGGTCACTTACCCAGACCTAAGAGCTGTATCTGATCAATCAGCATTGAAGTTGGCGACATTCTGTTGATTATACTTGCCAGGAAGGATAGAGCAATTCCAGGCAACAGTGGTAAACAACAGAGATAAGGTTGTTGGCTAAGCTTTGGAGAAACTGTTGCTGATTGATTGCTGATTGTTTGTTTATGGGTGGATGCACTCTTCAACAGTGGTACTGACTTGAAAACCTGATCAGCAACAGCTTGCTGTGTTTCTGATATATGTGGGGAGCATCTTGTTTCATCGTCTTAATTGCCCAAACCATCCTATTGATGTTACAGGTCTGTTTCATCTTACGCTGGGGTTACGTTCCGCAGTCAGCGCCTAAAGCGAAAATCGCGTATAGTCAAAATTACATTGAGTGTAATGGCGGGCGGAATCGCCCGCACTACAGAAACAGTTTTTAAATTGTTCTTTTTCTCTTTTTTGTTTTTGTTTTTGCCCACCGCGTAAAGCTGAAATCGCACATGTTAAATGCGCCTAAGATGCGACAGACCTGTACCTTAGCTCAAGCATATCAGATGATCATTTTTTAAGGTGTTCTGACACTTTAGTTACCTCCTCTAGTGTATCCATCAAAAGTCCAAATTTGGGTTTTGGCATTGTAGGAGTGATCTTCAGATGCAAATGTGAAATGCATGTGAACAGCTGCATAATTTTTCCACATGGCTGATACTGCTTTAAAACTAGAAGCCCATCAACATACCAACAGAATTTTTTGGATCGTGTTACATTGTACACCAAGTTTTAAGGCACAAGCAAGTTTTAGTTGTTTTTTGGGAAATCAGATATAAACTGAATGTACCTTATCCATGAAAACTTTGAAGTGATTTATTCTTCCAACTTCCTCAATGGTGGTGTCCCCAGCATTAAGTTTAATTCTGTGAAATACACAATGCCCTTTGGTAAGATCAGTGTTGTATTTGGTTAAACTAGTCAGCACTCCACTTTTTATCTTCACCATAATGCTAGCACAGTCACTGAATACACCAATAAAGTTCTTAAACAAGCTTTGACCTCCTTAACAATCATCCCTGCATCACTTCCTTCTAATTGAATTAAGTCAAGAAAAAACTGAACAGCCTTGGAATGAATAACTGCATATATAGACAATCAACCCTGATTTCAAAGCTACTATTGTTGATTTTTCTATGAATACAGGAATTTTGGCTATTGAAGCAATAACTTCATCACAAAGATTTTTTTTCTCGTTTCCTGTCCAATAATGTCTGTGATTTCACAGGCTGATGACTCAGCATGCAAAATAACACCTATATCTAAAATGTTGCTTCGTTGCAAATCAGTCAAATCAGGAAGATCATTCAATTGTCATTTTTTTCCACAAAAAAGTAAACACTAGCTGTAAATTCACACAGATGTCTTTTTTGTTTGGCAACAGCATTCTCCAGAACATTTTTCTGTGTATCATCTACAAACCAAGTAGTTACCGAGTGTATCAGAATTGGTCACATGTTCAAATATTTTCTTCCTCAGTGAGGAGTGCTGTAATTTTTTTTTTGTGGCACCATAAAATCCAACACTATTGGTGCTCCACTCCTTTGATGTCTGAGAAACTCCTTGTCTTATGCTTGCTCCTAAGTGTTTAACTTCTTGGCAAGGCGGTTTCGCAGTAGAAAGAAGCAGCACAGATTAGCCTTTACAGAGTAAGTGGCCTGCTTTTTGTAGTGATAAGGGTTCGTGTGGAGCTAAATATAAATCCATTCCACATTTCCTTCTTCTGTTGATTTATTGGAATGCAAACAAGAATTGGAAGTTGGTGAAGGTGGTGAGGCCATGGCCAAAGCTGCAGGTGCTGAATCAGAGATGACATTGCAGATAATATTTCTGGTGATGCCAAACAAAATGGGGATGATGTCACCACTGAATCTTCCAAGCCGAGCAAGAATTCACATTATTTTTCGTTCAAAATCTGGTGATGAGACAAATTTAATAAATAATATGGCTCTCAACTCTGGAACCGCTTTCAAAATGAACGAGGAGTACTTGTGGCACCTTAGAGACTAACAAATTTATTTGGGCATAAGCTTTTGTGGGCTAAAGCCCACTTCATCAGATATATGTGGTGGAAAATACAGTAGGAAGATGTATATATACAGAGAACATGAAAAAATGGGTGTTGCCCTACCAATTCTAACGAGACTAATCAAAATGTTCTCCCTTTTGACTCCCCAGGGCTTTCCCTCTTGCCTCCAACTCTGCCCCACCCACCCCTTGTTAACACTTATTTCTGAACATCTAGTAGTGGTCTATACACCTTTCATCTTGATCCAACAAACTGTTTATGTGAATAAGCTGTTAAGAGGAAAATTTACACGAAATAAGAAACTGACCAAAATCAAAAGATGGTTTCTACCACCTAAAAATATCAAACTTAGCTTTGAAGGTCGCTTTTCAGTTTCTTGTAAGCAACAGACAAAATATGACAAAATCCCTGTGTGTTTTTTATCATTCATAATGTCTCCTTTGCCCACAGAAACAAAACATTGATGACTCATGCATGCTTGGAGGTAGGGGATGTGTGTCTGAACAGGGGAGAGGAGCATGTTTCTGATTAAAGGAGGTAGGCCGACTGTGTGCTGTAGGGAGGTGGGTAGAATGTGTGTGAGTTGTGAATGCATGTGTTAATGGGAGTTGTGATTGGATGGCAGCCTGTTTGGGGAGGTGTGGCAGGTAGGGTGAACTGGAGATATGGTGATGTGAGAATGTTTGTAGGGGATGGGCATCACTCTGGTGAGGGGGTACAGTGGGTGTGTGTCTGATGGAGAGGCTATTGGGGGGAGTCTCTTATGGAGATGTATGACATATTGGGGTGCCAGCCATCCAGACCAGTGAGAGGCTGTGTCCCCCGTGCCCTGCAACCTTGGGTGCCTTACAATGCCTTTTCACAGTAGCTCCCACCTGGGCTGCTCACAAACAGCCTTCCAGCATGCAAACCACACCCTGAGTGTCTGTGTATAACCGCAGCCTGACAGCCATACTTGGGTTGCACTCTGGCTTTTACTAGCCTTGGTTATACTACAGGGTGCCCCAAAAACACTCCAAGTCCCAGATTTTCCCCCAGAAATGTATGTCTTGTGCTGTCCAGCTCTCTCCTGGACAGTCCAAATATATTGTTAGTTATTCCTTTAAGGAACTAATATTCAGCAGCTTATTACCTTAAATAGAATTATCTGGACACTTAACTTAAACACACTGGATTAGATAAAACAATAAAACAAGTTTATTAACTACAAAGAGAGATTTTAAGTGAATACACGCAATGAGGCATAAGAGTCAGAAATGGCTACAAGAAGAATAAAGATGAAATGCTTTCTAGTGCCTAACTTAAACTATTTAGATTTAAAGCAAAGTTTCTAACCACATGCTTCCAACAGTATTACTGACCAAACTCTTCAGGTCAGGATTCCTCCCCCAGAGTCCAGTGGCTGCTTCTTTTGCCTTCTCAAGTGCAAAGAGTGAGATGAACAGGGAGAGAGAGGAAGGGTCTCTTGGGGTGTTTGCCCTTCCTTTTTATAGTTTCAGTCCCCCTCTTGAAAAACATTTCCGTCTGAGAACCAGGAGACAAAGAGTCTGTGTGGAAGGATGTTCCCTGATGGGGTTTTTTCACATGCAGGTTTCCTTTTGTTTCCTCCCTTCCCCCTTTCTGCTTGATGAATCTGTTTGCTGAAATTCAAATTAAGGCAAACACACACACTCCTTTTTTCTGGACAGGTCTGTTTGACCAGCTTGGTGCTATGTGAGTCTGAACATGTATTTTTAACATCATACAGGGGGAAATTTATAATTTATACCATAATGCTGCTACATACATATTACTGATCAGCAAGTTATGAGTTTTCAAATGACACCTCACAAGGCATACCTTGTACAAAGATTATTACAATAGTGTGTAGGGTGTTGTGATGGGGTGTTCCAGCCCTGCACTGGTTCAGCAGGGGTTAATCACACTCTGTGGGCCTAAGAGGCCATGCTCCCTCATCTCTGCTGGACATGCGCCAGCTGGAACCCATATATAAAAGGGAGCAACTCACTTCAGTTGGGGCTGACCACTGAAGGGAATGGAGGTGTGCTGCTAGTTTCTGCAGAGGGACTGCTGATGTGCCAGGATGTGGAGGCCAGCCAGACTCATAGGCGCCAACTCCATGGGTGCTCCAGGGCTGGAGCACGCATAGGTAAAAATTAGTGTGTGCTTTGCACCCACCAGCAGCCAAGCTCCCCTCAACCCCCACCCCACCTCACCTCACCTTCTCCCCCCCCAAGCATGCTGCATCCCTGCTCCTCTGTCTACCTCCCAGTGCTTCCCACTGCCAAACAGCTGTTTGGTGGCACTTAGGACTTTCCAGGAGGGAGGGGGAGAAGCGGGGACCCAACATGCTCAGGGGAGGAGGCGAAGAAGAGGCGGGGCAGGGACAGGGACTTGGGGGAATGGGGTGGAATGGGGATGGGAAGGGGGCAGGGACTTTGGGGAAGAGGGTGGGGCAGGGGCAGGGGTGGGGATGGGGTTGAGCACCCCCCAGGAACAGTGGAAGTCAGTGCCTATGAGACTGTGATGACCAATGACTCCCAGGCACCTGATGTTGCAGAGGAAGGAGAGGCCGTGGGGCCCCTGAAATGACTAGTCATGGAGGAATGGGTAGGAAGAAACCCGGGGAACTTATTAGGGAACCAGTCATAGAACTGGGGCTTGGCTCAGCTGTGGGGTTATAAACCCCTCCACACTCCCCGATGGGTGATGGGATGTACCAGCCCTTCTACAAGGGTGCATTACATCACAGGTTGTATGTGTCTGTGAGGGACAAGAGTATTTTTGGTGTCTGTTTAGGAGATGTAGTGGGTGTATGTCTGAGGGAGGGGAGTATTGGGGGTGTCTGTTTAGGGCATTTAGTGGATTTGTGTCTGAGGAAAGGGGTATTGGGGATCTGTTTATGTGATGTAGTGGGGGGCCATGGGAATGTAGTGGGTGTGTTTCTGAGGCCTGGTCTACACTAGGCTTTTATGTTGAATTTAGCGCCGTTACATCGATTTAACCCTGCACCCGTCCACACCACGAAGCTATTTAGATCGACATAGAGCTCTCTTAAATTCGACTTCTGTACTCCTCCCCAACGAGAGGAGTAGCGCTAAATTCGAAATGGCCATATCGAATTAGGCTAGGTGTGGATGGAAATCGACGCTAATAGCTCCGGGAGCTATCCCACAGTGCACCACTCTGTTGACGCTCTGGACAGCAGTCCGAGCTCGGATGCTCTGACCAGCCACACAGGAAAAGCCCCGGGAAAATTTGAATTCCTTTTCCTGTCTGGGCAGTTTGAATCTCAGTTCCTGTTTGGACATCGTGCCGAGCTCAGCAGCAGTGGCAACGATGCAGAGCTCTCCAGCAGAGATGCCCGTGCAATCTAATAGAAAGGGGGCCCCAGCATGGACTGATCGGGAAGTCTTGGATCTCATCGCTGTGTGGGGCGATGAGTCCGTGCTTTCAGAGCTGCGCTCCAAAAGAAGGAATGCTAAGATCTACGAGAAGATCTCTAAAGCCATGGCAGAGAGAGGATACAGCCGGGATGCAACGCAGTGCCGCGTGAAAATCAAGGAGCTGAGACAAGGCTACCAAAAAACCAAAGAGGCAAACGGACGCTCCGGATCCCAGCCCCACACATCCCGTTTCTACGAGGCACAGCATTCCATCCTAGGTGCGGCCGCCACCACTACCCCACCAGTGACCGTGGACTCTGAGGATGGGATATTGTCCGCGGCCGGTTCCTCGTCGGACATGTTAGCGGACGGAGAAGATGAAGAAGGAGATGAGGAGGACGATGCAGTCGACAGCGCTGGCACCGCTGATTTCCCCGACAGCCAGGAGCTCTTCATCACCCTTACCGAGATCCTCTACCAACCGTCCCCATCCCTTACCCCGGACACAGAATCAGGGGAAGGATCAAGCAGTAAGTGCTCTAAATATCTAAACATTTATTTTTAACAGAACTGAATTATTGACAATATTTACAATGGCTTATTTCCTAAAGTGCTTTAAACATATAAACATTTATCTGCAACAAAACTGGAATATTTACAATATCAACAAAGGGTTTCTCATGATTTTTCTGCCTTGGGCTCTTCACAATTTAGTCCCAACTATTTAAAAAATTTTTTACAATGTCCGGTTATTCATGATTATGCAGCCCAAGACGCTCCACTCTTTGGTCCCAGTGCACCTACGCGAAAATCCGGTCAATATGGCCGGGGATAGAGGAGAAATCCTCATAGGAGAACTCCTCGTAGGTCTCATGCAGGTACAGTTCCAGCCTGTTCATCAGGTTCCTGGGTAGGGCGATCTTATTGGGCCCTCCGTGGTAGCACACGTTTCCCCGCCATGCCACAATCAAGTATTCCGGGATCATCGCGCGGCACAGCATAGCGGCATACGGCCCTGGTTTTTGCATGCTTTTCCTCAGCATGCGTTCCTTCTCGCTGTCCGAGATCCTCATGAGGGTGATGTCGCTCATGATGCCCTGCTTTGAATTAGGGAGGGGAATGTTAGTATTGGGACTGCTTTACAGCCACGCGGTGGAGGGAGAGGGGCAGCATACAGGGATCTTTCCCTGGGACAGCCGCGAGGGGGTGGGACAGGGGCAGAGTTCATGCTTGCCTGATTGCTGGCATTGAGACTGGCATTGCTTTCAATGTGACAGGAGGCCAGTGCTCCTATTAAAGTTTTAAGCAGCCACAAGTCTAGGGCTTACCATGATTGCCTGCAACAGAAGTTCAGGTGTCCTGCAACGCTTCTCAGACCACTGCAAGACAACTGCAAAGACCACTGCAAGACTCCAGGCATTGAAGGCGAGGGCCGAAAATTCGACCTTGTCCTGAGTGCGCATGTGAGAGGTGGAGTGCATGGTCTTGTTCACATAGAAAGACTAGGTTCTTTGTACACAACTTCATGTATCTGTCTCAGGAATTCACTCCCTTTTCCCATTCCCACAGACACATCTGCGACTGTCTCCCAACCCAGCCTGTCAGCACACTCCCAGAGGCTAGCGCAGATTAGGCGGAGGAAGAAGAAGACGCGTGAAGACATGTTCTCAGAACTAATGGACTGCTCCCGAGCCCAGGCAGCCCAGCAGACACAGTGGAGGGAGAACTTGTCACAAATGCACCGAGCAGTCATGGAATGGGAGGAGAGGTGGCGTCAGGAGGACCAGCAGGCTACTGAAAAGCTGCTTGGACTAATGAGGGAGCAAACGGACACGCTCCGGCGCCTTGTGGATGTTCTGCAAGACCGGAGGCAGGAGGACACAGCCCCGCTGCAGTCTATCTCTAACCGCCCTCCCCCGCCACCAAGTCCCACACCCCCCTCACCCAAAGTACAAAGAAGGAGGGGCGGCAAGGGCCGTTAAAACTTTCAGTCAACCCCTGCAGACTGCTCTAGCAGTAGAAGGCTCTCATTCCCCAAAATTTGAGAAGTCCTTTCCCACCCACCTCACAGAAGCCCCCGTGCAAGTTTCACCCCCCACGTTTCATGTCTGGTTCATAATAAAATATTCGTTTCTGTTAATTACTGTTTCCATGACTTTCTTTTGGAGGACAGTCTGTCTGAAGGGGGGGAAGGGGCTTGGTAATTGGACAGGACAGTCACCTTTAGCAGGGTACAGAGGCGGGGTCAGGTCCAGCATCAGGACACATAGACAGTGCAGTCACTAGCGACCCTGGTCAGTCTGGGAGGTGGTTTTCATGTCCTGGGGGGGATTGGGGGGTTGCTCAGTGACTTTGTGGCAGGGGAGGGCAGTTACAGATCTTATGCAGCGGTCCTTATCCTGGCTCACAGATCCACGCAGCAGGGGATCTGTAACCCTACTCCCCCTGCCAGAAAGTCACATAGCCGACACATACACGCAGCCCCCCCCCAGGAGTGCTGGCAGGCTCCATTGAAATAACCAGTCCAGCACTGCGGAGCCTGTCATTCCTGGAGTTTGGAAGCATCATTTGCATCAGAACACTAAACCCGCCCCCCGCCACAGTCTGCGTCCCCGGTTTAAAACATTCCCGCGAAAACAGTAATACAGACAACGGTGTTCATTAACAAAATAGAACTGATTTTATTTCTTGGGAAGGGGAAGGGGAAGGGGGTGAAGGGGGTATGTAACTGGAGAGGATAGTCAACATGAACTGGGTAAAGAAACGGGGGCAGGTTCAGCTTCTGTGTCCACAAACTTAACAGTCACCGGTTACCCTGCTCAGTCTGGAACCTTGCTTTCAAAGCCTCCCGGATGCACAGCGCGTCCCGCTGGGATCTTCTAATCGCCCGGCTGTCTGGCTGGGCGTAATCAGCAGCCAGGCTATTTGCCTCAACCTCCCACCCCGCCATAAAGGTCTCCCCCTTGCTCTCACAGAGATTGTGGAGCACACAGCAAGCTGCTATAACAATGGGGATATTGGTTTCACTGAGATCACAGTGCGTCAGTAAGCTTCTCCATCTCCCTTTGAGACGGCCAAAAGCACACTCCACCACCATTCTGCATTTGCTCAGCCGGTAGTTGAACAGTTCTTTTTCTGTGTCCAGGGCGCCAGTATAGGGCTTCATGAGCCAGGGCATTAGCGGGTAGGCTGGGTCCCCTAGGATCACTGTAGGCATCTGCACATCCCCAAGAGTTATTTTGTGGTCCGGGAAGTAAATACCTTCCTGCAGCCGTCTAAACAGACCAGAGTTCCTGAACACGCGAGCGTCATGAACCTTGCCCGGCCATCCGACGTTGATGTTGGTAAAACGTCCCCTATGGTCCACCAGTGCTTGCAGCACCATTGAAAAGTAGCCCTTTCTGTTAATGTACTGGCTGGCCTGGTGGTCCGGTCCCAGGATAGGGATGTGAGTCCCATCGATAGCCCCAC
Source organism: Terrapene triunguis (assembly GCF_002925995.2). Classification (NCBI taxonomy): domain Eukaryota; kingdom Metazoa; phylum Chordata; order Testudines; family Emydidae; genus Terrapene; species Terrapene triunguis. The sequence goes on from NW_020664376.1 coordinate 2,684,891, forward strand.
CGCAGTTTGGGAATCCCATCGCGGCGAAGCCATCTATGATGGCCTGCGCGTTTCCCAGGGTCACTACCTTTGACAGCAGTACCTTAACGATTGCGTTGGCTACTTGCATCACAACAACCCCCACGGTAGATTTGCCAACACCAAAGTGGTTCGCGACTGACCGGTAGCTGTCTGGCGTTGCAAGCTTCCAGAGGGCTATGGCCACTCGCTTCTGGACAGTCAGGGCTGCTCGCATCCGGGTGTCACTGCGCTTCAGGGCAGGGGACAGCAACTCACAAAGTTCGAGGAAAGTCCCCTTCCGCATGCGAAAGTTTCGCAGCCACTGGGATTCATCCCAGACCTGCAGCACTATGCGGTCCCACCAGTCTGTGCTTGTTTCCCGGGCCCAGAATCGCCGTTCCACAATATCCACATGACCCATTGCCACCGTGATGTCCTGGGCGCTGGGGCTCGTGGTTTCTGACAGCTCTGTGCTACTCTCCGACTTCAGGCCATCACGGCGGTGCCGTAGCCTCCTCGCCTGATTTCTCTGCATCTGCCTCAGGGAAAGGTGTATGATAAGCTGCGAGGTGTTGAGAACGGCCACAACTGCAGCGATGGTCGCAGCGTGATCCATGATCGCAGTGCTGTGGCGTCCGCGCTGTCACTGACCAGAAAAGTGCGCGAACTGATTTCCCGCCGGCGCTTTCATGGAGGGAGGGAGGGCGTTGGTGACGGACAGATGACGACACATTTTTTTACCCAGAAGGCATTGGCGGTTCGACCCAGAATTCCAATGGGCAGCGGGGACTGCGGGAACTGTGGGATAGCTGCCCACAGTGCACCGCTTCCAATATCGACGCTCGCCCCGTTAGTGTGGACTCACGAAGTCGAATTACTCTCCTTAGTGTGGACACACACGTTCGACTTTGCAATATCGATTCCACATATTCGATTTAAGTGAAATCGAACTACCCTCGTAGTGTAGACATACCCTGAGGGATTGGGGTTCTGTTAGAGATATAGTGGATGTGTGTCTTAGGAAGGGAGATCTGTGGGGGGTCTTTTTAGGAGTTACAATGAGCGGCCCACAGGTTGTCTACTTATGGGACGTAATGGGGTGTGTAATTGTTTGAGGAGGGCGTGTGGAGGGAGGCTGGCTGAGAAAGGAAGGAATTATGATAGGGGAGCTGCCTGGAGAGAAGGGGGCTGAAGGGGAGAGATGATTAAAATGATGGTTTGCTGCTGTGAAGGACTTGGACTGACAGGTCATCATCAATTTCAAATAATTGACCAGCTCCCACGGATGTGTCAGCCATGCATACTGCAAGGCTGGGGCATCATCTCCTCACACCATGTCCACCTCTTCTGCTTCTGGGCCCACTCTGGAAGGAAAGATTGGCAGCTTGGTTGTTGGGATATTGAGCCACCATCTCTCCTTCCAAAGTAGGTGTCCCACTGGCCCATGCCCCCTGACCCAACAGGACCCCTGAGAGTCCAAACCCAGCTTCCCACTCCAGAAGGAGAGAAGGTGGCTTGTTAAGTCAGGACCCAGCTCTCCTTCTGGAGCAGGGAGCCGGTCTGTGGGTCTCCCCTGGCTCAAGGGGTACTCCTGGGAGTCTGGACCCTGATCTGGAAGGAATGATGGTGGCTCAGTGACCAGAAGTCCCAGAACACTGTTACAGCTTCCCCCAAAAGTCCCAGAACACCATTCTGGAGTGTTCTGGCACCACTCATGCACTGTAAACTTATCTTTCTAGAAAGCAAGCCTTATTCTCAAAGGTGTAACATTAGTACTTATGGGGACTGGATGCTTCAGGGTGTTGTGAATGAGAGAGCATGCTTTTCACCTAAAGGTTACCAGTCTGAATCCTGCCCAGTTCCACAGGAATTAAAGCTGGTTCTCATCTAATGGAAATTGGGTGTGTCCAAGTTCTAGCTCGTGTGTCACAAATTCCCCACTATGCTTTGCACTCGACAATAAAACTCTTCAGGGCAGGGGCTGTCTCTTACTGTGTATGTAGAATGACTAGCCCAATGGAGACCCAATCTCAGTTGGGTCCTGTGAAATACCAGAGTACAATCCAGACTAATGAGCAGCTCTTTCACCCCTGCCCAGCAGCCTGGGGTGCCTTACAATTCTTTGGTTGAAGCAGGTCCCACCTGGGCCACTCACAAACAGCATTCCAGCATACAAGTGTCTGTCAGTAACTGCGCCTGCCAGTCACAGCTGGATTACATTCTGCCTCTCACCAGCCTTGGTTATACTGCAGGGTGACCCCCAACACAGCCCCAGTCTTAGATTTCCCTCCAGAAATGTATGTCCTGTACTGCCCAGCCCTCTCCTGGACAGTACAGAGTATATAAAGTCCATTATTTCTTTAATGGAAAAGATATGCAGACAACTTGTCACCCCAAATGGAGTTTCCCTGACACTTCAATTTAAACACACTGGATTAAACAAGTTAATTATTTACAAAGAGATAGATTTTGAATACAAGTAATGAGGCATAAAAGTCAGAAATGATTACAAGAAAAATAAGATAAAATGCAACTGGAGCCTAACTTAACAAAGTATTAAATTCAAAGCAAAGTTTTCTCACCACATGCTTTCAGCAGTCTTACTGACCAAACTTCTTAGGTCAGAGAGGAGGGGGGTGCCTGTGGGTGTGTGTTCCTCCTTTTTTATAGTTTCAGTTCCCCTCTTGAAAAAACATTTCCAGATGGGTATCAGGAGACAAAAGGTCTATGTGGAAAAATTTACCCTACTGCTTTTTTCTCACCTTTTTTAGATTCCTTTGTTTCCCTTCCTGCTTAATGATTGTTTATTGCTTAAATGCAAATTAAAAAGAGCACACATTTCTTTGTTTGAGACAGACCTGTTTCCCACATTCAGTTTGGAACATGTGTTAATAACACCATAGTGTTGCCACACATTTTATCAGGACCATACAGATCAGCAAATTATGAGTTTTCAAACGATATCTTAGAAGGCATATTTTGTACAATGAAAATAACAGGAGTACTTGTGGCACCTTAGAGACTAACAAATTTATTAGAGCATAAGCTTTCGTGGGCTACAACCCACTTCTTCGGATGCATATAGAGTGAAATATATTGAGGAGATATATATACACACATACAGAGAGCATGAACAGGTGGGAGTTGTCTTACCAACTCTGAGAGGCCAATTAAGTAAGAGAAAAAAAACTTTTGAAGTGATAATCAAGATAGCCCAGTACAGACAGTTTGATAAGAAGCAAGTGTGAGAATACTTACAAGGGGAGATAGATTCAATGTTTGTAATGGTACCTTTTTACCAGAGTTTCAGAGTAGCAGCCGTGTTAGTCTGCATCCGCAAGAAGAACAGGAGTACTTGTGGCACCTTAGAGACTAACAAATTTATTAGAGCATAAGCTTTCGTGGGCTACAACCCACTTCTTCGGATGCATATTCACATTTTACCAGAGTGTGTATCTTTGTTTGCTGTACTTTGAACCTAAGACAGAGGGGGGTCCTCTGAGCTCTTTAAGTTTGATTACCCTGTAAAGTATTTTCCATACTGATTTTACAGAGATGATTTTTACCTTTTTCTTTAATTAAAAGCCTTCTTTTTTAAGAACCAGATTGATTTCTCCTTGTTTTAAGATCCAAGGGGGTTTGGATCTGTATTCACCAGGAGTTGGTGAAAGGAGGGTGGGAGGAAGGAGGGGGGATGGTTAATTTCTCCTTGTTTTAAGATCCAAGGGGGTTTGGATCTGTGTTCACCAGGGAATTGGTGAAAGGTTTCTCAAGGCTTCCCAGGGAGGGAATTCTTGTGATGGTGGCAGCGGACCAAAGCTAAGCTGGTAGATAAACTTAGAAGTTTTTATGCAGGCCCCTACATTTGTACCCTAAGGTTCAAAGTGGGGATACAGCCTTGACAGTAGGGTGTGAGTACAGGGGTACATTCTGTCACAGGTCCTCTAGTGAGAGCTCCAGGGGTGTCAGCCAAAATCACCTTACTTGTATGAAATTGAAAGACACTGTCATTATAAAGCAGATATTGAGGTGGGCAGAGAGAATTAAGAAAAATCAGATGATTGGCCCCCAAAATCATGAGATTAAATAGTGTTTTTGACCTCTCTCGTGGTTGCAGTGGCCTGACTCATAATTTTCAAACTTGTGGAGTTGGCAATACTGAAATTAGGCACAAAAAGAAAAGTTAAGATAGCAAATTATTATTTCTGCGATTTAGAGAGAATGAGTCTCATAAAGAAGGAAGCTTTAAGAAGCTTTCTTAAAGTTCTATTTCTAGACAGGCTGAAATAATTGTTATAACATAGCTATTATGTATTCAACCTTGTCTGAGAAGAAACTGTCTTGAGACAAAAAGGATTTAAAAATACTTCTAGCAATTTGTATTTGGTTCTGTCAGATGCAGCTTGCTTTTGAGATTCTTGTTTGTCTGTTAGTGTGTCCAGTCCTCTTGTCAAGTAAATGTAATAGTTGGTTCTTTATGAACTGTAGCCCAGGTGTGAGAAACACAAAACCTGACCTAGGAAATGAAGTAGCCAAAACAAGACCAGACCTGAGGAAGAAACCTGAGGATTCAGTCCATCATCACTCACAATATTGTGTCTACCTGGAATACTATGACCAGAAACTTCCAATTAAAGCCAAGGAATGTTAATTAGACATCTGATGCATTGCACAAAATAAAGCCAAATTTAATCTGACAGTCTCAGTCATCTTACTAAAATATATCTGTAATGTTGAAATCCATGACACACAAAAGGGGCATTTATTTGCATGAAAATTTGATCAAGACTGATGAATAACATATAAGCCATAGAGTAGTAAACATCCTGCCTACTAAGAAAAATTTAACCTTGAAGTCTAGCCATTTCATTCAACTTTTATACAGCTTTGCATTTTGTGATGTGAGTTCTTGCAGTGTGATAATCTTTTAAAATAAATGTCACATTCATTGAAAAAATACTGTTATTGGTTTATTAAAATGTGCAGAGTGCTATTATATGAATGGAGAAACATAAAACATCAGACAAAGGCATCGTGTACACTTAAAAGAGTAACCCCAGCTAAGCAATCAGTGGCAAACAACTGTTCTAACTGCCAGTGAGTTGACCTCTAAAGGTGATTTCTATGATTTTTGCCCCCGGGTCAGATGAGATGGTGTCAGAAGTAACACCTTCCAATAAAAGGAAATGCCAGACTTGAGCCTTCCACAAGATTGTCAATTTGATAAGGCCAGGGAAGGGCCTGAACAGGAGCACTTCGACAACATTACAGGGAGAGTTATTTTCTATATAGTTTCCCTTCCTTTCAAAAAACTGCAGCATACTGAAAAGTTTTGGGATGAGAAAGCAAATTGAATTTAACACAAAAATAAACAAATGATTCTGCACCGCTTACATTAGAAAGGACCTGGTTGGAAGTGAGGAAGAGGGTTTATTGGAGTGGCACAACATAATTCTTAGATTCCCACTGCATAAATCAGGTTTTCCAGGTGCATCAATGTGTTGTGACACTGCCTCAAAATTACACTGTGCAAACAAAACTTTAACATCCTTAATTCTAGTCAAGCATTTTATTCCAACCTTCTGGGAAGGAAGAGAAGCATTCAGGTGCTAAGGTGATTAGCACCAACGTAAGATGATAGATGCAGATTCGACTTGATGACAATGTTATGTCATTTGCAGTGTTGTCGTAGCTGTGGTGGTCCCAGGATATGAGAGACACAAGGTGGGTGAGGTAATATCTTATGTTGGACCAACTTCGGGTGGTGAGAGACAAATTTGGGAGCTTCACAGAGCTCTTCTTTCAGACCTGAAGAGCTCCACGTAGCTCCAAAGCTGGGCTCTGGCACCAACAGAAGTGGGGCCAATACACCGTATTAGGAGTCCACCCACCTTGTCTGTCTCCCTCAACGCTATGTCATGAGGTTTAGCGGCTGCACGGCACCATGACGTGGTGACGCGGTGCCACATTCCAGTGCAGTGTGACGCCACGACATGACAATGGGATGCAACCATGATGTCAGTACTCCGCTGTGGGGCCGCGGCGCAATGCGGCGCCAGGGTACTCGCGTTTCCCGGACAGGACTTGCGGCGGCTGCCTGGAGGAGAGCCGCTTCCGGCGGGGGCATCTCCCCTCTCTCGCCGCCTCGGGCCGGGGGCAGGGGAGGTGGCGTAAGGCGCGGCAGCTACTGCGGCGGCTCGGCTGCCAGAGGCCGCTGAGCTCCGCCCCCGGCAGCGGCAGCCGGGGGTGGGGCCTGGGCGGCTCGGGGCGGGTCCCGCAGCCGCCGCTCAGTGCTGCCGGTTCCGGGCTGGCGGGAGAGGCGCGAGCGCTACGGTGCTGCCGGGCATGAGGATGCCGGTGGGTGCAGCCGCGGGGGAAGACGGGGCCGCGCAGAGCCCCGGCCCCGCCGCCGTCTCCCTGGGCTTGAGCGTGGCCGTGGTCTCCAGCCTGGTGAACGGTTCCACCTTCGTGCTGCAGAAGAAAGGCATCGTGCGGGCGAGAGGACGAGGTACGGGGGCTGCGGCGCCGCCCGGCACCCTCCTGGTCTTCCCCCCTCCCCCGGGAAAAGCCAGCCCCCGCCTTAACGCTTTGCATTACCGCCCACCCCCGGGCGCCCTGCTGCGATCCCCACCCCGGATGCCTCCCTCACAGCCCGGAGTGAGGATCAGCCCCTGCCCGGCTGGTAGCAACCCCACTGCAGATCGGGTGGCTCTAGCACCCCCCGCCGTGGCGCACACGGTAGCCCTTGCCACCTCATGCATTTCCCCTTTCTAGAGCGTTTCCCGCTGCCAGAGGCAGCCTTTGCTCCCCCAAAGGGAGGGGTCCTTTTCTGCTCCCTTCCTCTAGATAACCTGTGGGGGGAGGCCCTCAGCCCCTTCAAATAGCTTGGGGGGCGGGCTGAGGTGCTCAGTGCATGGGGGAGGGAGGACGCTCTGTCTAATGCTGCCGCACTGCTTTAGAGCGGAGAGCAAGACAGTTTCAGCTCGTGTGGCTACTGCAGAACAGGTCTGGCCTCACTGTTACTTCAACTCTTCACCGTGGTCCTTGACCTTCATGTTCTTTCCTTTCAACCTTCCCTGCCCATTTCCCTTGTCTCTGCACTCGTCTTAATCTGATTGCTCCCATGAATCAGTAAGAAACTTTAAAAAAAAAAATAGCTGGCGCACAGGTCCTATGATCTGAGTTATTGCTGGCTAAAGAGGGAAAGGGCCCAATGGATCTGCTGAGTAGCTTGGCTATACTATACCTACAGAATGATAGTAAAATCATGGCAATGGTGTGGGAGAGAAAGAAAATGTGCTTCTATTCAGATAGAGAAGTTTGGGTTCTTTTCTAGTCTGCCAAAAACAAATCTGTGGACTCTAGTTAGGGTCTATTGTTACATGCAGTGTAGCTGTAGTCATGTCGGTCTTTGGATATTACAGAAACAAGGTGGGTGAGGTAATATCTGTTAATGGACCAACTTCTACAAGTTTTTGAGCCCTATAAAGCTCTTCCTCAGGTCTGGAAAGGTACTCCTATAGCTAAATGCAAGTGGAACAGATTGTTTAGCATAAGTAGTTAGCACACCTTTTAAGGGACAGTGGCCCATTAACACCTCTGCAGTCATAAAACAAAAAGAGAGGGTTAGTGGGTTACAGACTTCTGTAACAAGCCATAAATCCAGTGTCTCTATTCAGTCCGTGATTTTTAGTGTCTAGAAAAGTTTTGAATTTAAGCTCCCACGCTCATCTTTTGAATGTGTTGTATAGGTTTCCTTAGATGATGAAGACTGATAGGTCAGCCATAGAGTGATTGCTTTGTGCAGTAATGATCTCCACTGCTGTAATGAACCCTCTCCCCCCTGCACAACACACCTTTCAAGAACCATGGATTTTCTATATGTCTATCACAACATGGTATACTTCAGCCTGTGCACTAAATGCCCCCAATAACAACTATGTTGGTGAAACCAGACTGTGCTCTCAAATGAATTTACATAGGAAAACGATAAGACAAAAACATCCTGTGACCTTAGGATGAACACTTTTCACAAAGCAATAGCTCTATATCTGACCTATTGGTCCTCACAGACACTATGTACCTTGAATGGTCCCTTAGAACAGTGGTTTTCAAACTTTTTTTCTGGCGACCCAGTTGAAGAAAATTGTTGATTCCCGTGACCCAATGGAGCTGGGGATGAGGGGTTTGGGGTGTGAGAGGGGCTCAGGGCTGGGGTAGAGGGTTGGAGTGCAGGGGTGAGGGCTGCGGGGTGGGGCTGGGAATGAGGGGTTGGGGGCAGGAGGGGGCTCCAGGTTTGGGGTGGGGCTCAAGGCTGGGGAAGGAAGTTAAGGTGTGTGTGGGGGGGGGTCAGGGCTATGGGCTGGGGGCACAGGCTCTGGGGTGGGGCCAGGGATGAGGGGTGCAGGAGTGCAGGGCTCAGTTTGGGGGGGGGCTCAAGGCAGGGGGTGCAGGAGGGGGTCTGGGCTGGGAGTGCAGGATCTGGGGTGTGGCCAGGGATGAGGGGTTTGGGGTGCAGGAGGGGGCTCCTGGTTTGGGCTCAGAGCTGGGGCAGGGGATTGGGGCACAGGGTTGGAATGCAGGCTTACTTCGGATGGCTCCTGGTCAGTGGCACAGTGGGAGTGCTAAGGCAGGGCTGGCTTCCTACCTGTCCTGGCACCGTGGACCACATGGTGCCCTGGAAGCAGCCAGCACCAGGTCTGGCTCCTAGGCGGAGGTGCGCAAGCAGCTCCGCACAGCTCTTGCCCACAGGCACCGCCTCCCCTCAACTCCCATTGGCTAATGGTGCTCGGGGCGGGGGCGGCGTGCAGAGCCCCGTGCCCCCCCGCCCCTTCCCTGCCTAGGAGCCGGACCTGCTGCTGGCCACTTCCGGGGTGGTGTTAGAACAGGTAGGGACTAACCTGCCTTAGCCAGGCAGCACCGCCAACGGGACTTCTAATGGCCCGGTCAGTGGTGCTGACCAGAGCCACCGCGACTCAGTGCCTTACATTCCGTGACCCAATACTGGGTTGAGACCTGCAGTTTGAAAACCACTGCCTTAGAATATGTGCTAATTACTTATGCTAATCAGTCCATTCCACCATATTTAGCTGTGATGCTCTGGGAGTACATTTCCCAGATCTGAAGAAGAGCTCTGTGTAGCTTGAAAGCTTGTCTCTTTCACCAACAGAAGTTGTACTGTAATATGTTTTATTGGACCCTCACCCACCTTCTGACTCTAGACAGGGGAAGAAATATAAACCCCCAGCCTTTTACTGAAAGTAATTTGGGAATCCATCCCTCTCTGTCATGACTTTAACTGTCACCTGGACATTAAATTACTGAGGTTTTTCATCCCATATCAGCTATTCAAAGCAGAAAGCACCAGCAAGGGCTTTCATGCTCTTCCTTTAGGAGCAATTAGGGTGGATGGAGAAGGTACTCTACATGGAAAAAATTCATGCTCTAATGTTAGGGAACTGACATCTTTGATTTGGATGTCCAGTTACGAAATTTATTCAGTCCTGCTGCCTGAGCAAACTTGATTGTAAAATACAGCACATGAAACTTCTCTGATTGTGGATAGTCACATGAGTTGGTTTCAATGTTCACCCATAAAGTTAAAATATTTTTATATCAGAAGTCAATGGTTGGAGTGAATAGCAAGAAATAAATAATAATAACAAAATCCAGATATGAAGTCAAATGGAAACAGTCAAGATGAGTTAGGCATAGTCATCAATGTACTTCTAAGTCTGGCTCAGTTGCTCACTTCATGAAATACTGCAGCACCACTGATGATCTCTGATTTAAAAACAAATATTTGTCTTGTAATATTTTATATACATTTGATAAGAGAGTTCTGTTACTGGCTAGAGAAAGATGTAAAAACTCTTTTCATAGAGTAGTACCAATGCATCTCGATTTTGTGCTTTCATAGATTCCAAGACCAGAAGGGACCATGTGATCATCTAGTCTGACCTTCTGTATAACACAGGCCATAGAATGTCCCTAAAATAATTCCTACAGCAGATCTTTTAGAAAACATCCCGTCTTGATTTAAAAATTGTCAGGGAGAGAGAACCCACCAGGAGCCTTGCAATATTGTTCTAATGGTTAATAACTCTCACCATTAAAAATGTATGCTTTATTTCCAGTCTTAATTTGTCTAGCTTCAACTTTCAGCTAACTTTCTTATTTGCACCCCCTCTTTGTTCTGGTTCTCTCATAAGCACACACTGCCAATTATGCTGAATTATGTGGTTATCTTGTCTTGTGGAGAAATGCCCACCAAGTATTATAAAACCACCAGACTTTTTTTCTTTATTATATAACTGTAAGCCTTAATGTGAAGTTGGGTTCCTAAGGTAAAAATGTAGAGCAATAGCTCATTGTGCTGCCCAGTTAAATGTTTCTGACAAATCAACATGATTATTACAAATTCACAATTTGTCATTTTTTTGTGTGTTCTGAAATCACAGTTTTCTAAAGCGTGATATTATTTGCTAACAGAGTTTTTATGCTTTGAATTTATTTGTAAGAAATAGCAACATTTGTCTTTTTCCACCCCCTAAATCCTTGCTTTGGAATGATTATAAGAGGAAACTCATAGACTGTGTGTTGCACTGTAATCAATTACATCTTGCTTGTAGCAGTCATTCTTTTTGTATTTGTATATATATATGTAGGGAACTCTTATAGAATATCTATTCAAATTACCAGAACATGTTGGATATGACCTCCAGAATTTTTTTTTATATTATTGGTCTAGGATCAGCTCACATTTCAAGATCAGGCTGTTTCTGATGTGTTCGTCATGGACTTATTCAAGCATAACAAGCAACTTGCAACTGCATTACTACCAGCTGACAGCATGATCTAACAAGTTTATTTTGCATTTTCCACAACTGCAGCATTGTGTGACATTTTAAGGCCCTGTACACACTGCTGCTTTTACTCCTGAGGACATTCTGTGCCAAAAAAATTAAAAATGTTGTGCCAAAAAATTAAAAATTCTGCACCCAATATTTTAAAATTCTGCAAGTTTTATTTGTCAATAAATAAATGCAGAGGCTCCAGCAGGGCAGTGGGGAGCACAGGCCACTGGCTGTATGAAGGTGGGAGATCACACTACAGTTTTATGGCGGGAGGGATAGCTCAGTGGTTTGAGCATTAGCCTGCTAAACCTAGGGTTGTGAGTTCAATCCTTGAGGGGG
>NW_020664376.1:2696185-2701890 GCF_002925995.2 Terrapene triunguis
AAAAAAAAAAAAAAAAAGCTTCCCCCCAACCCCGGGTCATGGATTCAGTGGTGAGGCTGCACCCAACCCTGACACAGCACAAGGCCTGGGCCTGCCCCAGAAACACCCTGGGGTCCTGCCCCTCTGCGCCAGGCACACCAGGTGTGGGGCAGGCAGGCTCAACCAGACAGGATCCAAGTGTGGAGCAGCGCAGTGAGGATGAATCCAGGGGTGGGGTGAGAGGATTCTGTGTGGGTGCAGGCAACTCAGTGGAGGGGGTCTAGGTGTGGGGGAATCTGGATGCACAGAGGCTCGTGCGGGGGTTCTAGGTGCAGGGGCAATGGGACTCTGCAGGGGCTTCCAGGTGAAAGTGGTTGGGGCTCAGTGGAGGGGCCTGGGTGTGGGGTCTCAGCAGGGGCATCTCAGTGCTGGAGGAGTAGGACATGGTGGGGTGGGGGTCTGGGTGCAGCCAGTTGGGTCAGTGGTGTGGGGGGTCTGGATGTGGGGGCTCAGGCTTGTCAGGGAGCTCTGGGGGTGGTGGTCTGGGTGCAGAGGTGGGGGGGTCTGAGATTCAGTGGGGTGGGGTTCAGGTATGGAGGGCTAGTGGGATTCTGGGCATACAGGGTGAGGCTTGGCAGGGGTTTCTGGGTATGGGAGGTCCGGATGAACGGTGGTTGGGCGGATGGGGGAGCAGCTCCCTGTACAGTGACCCCACCCCTCCCCCTGTAGCTGAGGAGCAATGGGGGCAGGAAGCAAGGGAGGATGCTGAGCTTCCTGCAGCTGGGGCAGGTTTCTAGGGCTGGGTCTGACACAGCCCCAGCCACTCCTTGCAGGGGAAACGGAAGTCCTGTCCTCTCCTGCCTCTAGCCCAAGCTGGGACTAGCAGCTGATCCCGGCTCAGGGTAGGAGCCACTGGCTGGGGTGTCCCCAGCTCTGCGGTGATGTACCTTTCCGCCAGCTGCTCTCAGGGCCGCCCAGAGGATTCAGGGGGCCTGGGACAAAGCAGGGGAGCTGCGGCGCTTGTACTCACCCGGCGGCAGTCCGGGTCTTCGGTGGCATTTTGGCAGCGGGGGGCCCTTCAGTCGCTCCGTGTCTTCGGCAGCACTGAAGGCCCCCCCCCCCCCCCCGCCGCCAAAATGCCGCCGAAGACCCGGACCGCCGCTGGACCAGGGCTCGTGGGGTCCCTTCAGGGCCTGGGGCAAATTGCCCCACTTGCCCCCCCCCAGGTGGCCCTGGCTGCTCTGGGTGCCTGAAAAAATGTACCTGCCCTGCTAGGGAGTGGTGTGTTACTGCTCTTGCAGCTTTCCTTTGCTTCTCTGTCAAAAAGTCATTTTTCTGTGGGGAAGCAAAGAAATCTATGGGAGACATGAATTCTACACATGCACAGTGGTGCAGAATTCCCCCAGGAATATACTTTGTAAACACAAGTTTAATTTTTGTTGGATTGTTTGTTTTCTTTTTTTCTTTCACAAGTGATATTTACACAACAAACACATTTCGGGAGTAACTTGGTTACAACATTGTCGTTCCCAGCATAAGTAAATCAAATTTCCATTTTGCTGTGTAGCTGGGACCTAACCATGTTTAAAGAATTATGCTAAAGTCGTGAACTCTCAAATTCACATAATTTAACTTTTTTTCAGTATTGGTAGTTGAACATCAAATATATAAAATAAAATTAATGTCACAAAATATATTGAAAAGTTACTTGTATCTCCACTATGTTTTTTTTTTCTTGGCAAATTTTGAGTGCCAACCTACTGAGGACAGCATTTCCTAATTTCTATTTACAAGAGGGAACTACAAAAGCCCAGCAAAATTAAGTAGCAAAAATATGGAATCCTAAAAGATAGTAGGCCAGTGTTTTCTCCATTTTAATATATTGGGCCAGTATAGCTTGAATGTGGAAGTCAGAACTAACATAGGGCATGATTCAAAGCTCATTGAAGTCAGAGGGTCTCTTTCCATTGATTTCAGTAGGCTTTGCATTAGGTCCATAATTGACAGCATGGTACTTGCCTCTTCGAGTTTTTGCTACACTAGTGAGATACTATCAAACTCTGCTTGGAGAGGAACAGCAGTAGGGGGACAAATATTTTGTGAAGTTAATTTAGTAGTGTTGATATTCTGTGTAATTTGTACAACTATTGAGACATTTTTATTTTATATGCAGTAACCGAAATGTAAAAAGTTTGATAAATTAGACACCCACTCAAAAACTGATCATAGTGCTTACTGTCATATTTTTTTTTCTCCCCTTTCAATTCCGATGTGGTTTTAGCAGCCATTATTTTAGGAGTCCCTAGAGTTAAAGGTTATTGCTTTATGCTATTTGGGATTCTGAACTTTCAGCTGATGAGTACAACATTGGTTCGATTTCTAGCAATTTGTAAGAGAGCATCTGCTAAAGTAAGAGCAGAACTATTTCCTGCATACGGGCAGGAAATAATAACCAGAATAATGTGATGTTGTTGTCTGACACCTTGCAGACTACCCCAGATAAATACAAATGTTCTGCTCCTTGAGAGTTTTCCTGGTGTCTAGCCCTGATGGTCTGCAAGATATTAGACCTTAAAATATTTAGTAGTATTTGGACAGGCATTAATTTATTTTAACATGGTTTTCTATTTTTTTGCTCTGGTCCAGGACTTATTGTAACTCATAATGGACCTTGGACTCTTATAACTTTTTTTAATATTGATTTTCTTTAGGATTCTCCAATAGGAAAATAAAACTCATGATTTGTAAAGTGTGTCCTGAAAAATCATACCTTTCTTTTAGTCAAGTTTTAAGAATATCATAGCTCCCTAGTAAATTCCACGTAAAAGTCTAAGGTAAAATAGTAGATGAAAACTCCATAAGAATTGTCTGATGAAAATCCATAACAATTGTCTGATGATATAATGAAAATATACAGTCTCAAGACTGGTAGGTAGGCAGTTAAGGAACAGTCTGGAGTTTTCACCCATGTCTTTGAAATGTAACATGTTCACGTCCCAGAGAAGGCCTAGATCACATAGCCACAGGAGACTAAGAGCTTGCCAAATGTCCACACCCAAACATCTTCTCTGACAGATTTCTCTGTAAGTATCTTAAATTTGTCCCAGCCAAATTGGCTTGTAGAAATTATTCTTTGCCTCTTAGGCCAGATTTTCTGAAAGATAACCCTATCTCCTGGTAATGGCATGTATGGTGAATAGAATCTTCAGAAACATTTGTGGATATTTCAAGGCTTCCTTTAATATAGGATGAGGATATTTCATAAGCACTTGAAATTGAATTTCTAATGATCAGATGCATCAAGAAAGCATACCAGGATTAGTTAGGCCAGTTTCATAGAATATCAGGGTTGGACGGGACCTCAGGAGGTCATCCCATCCAACCCCCTACTCAAAGCAGGACCAATCCCCAGACAGATTTTTTTTCCCCAGATCCCTAAATGGCCCCCTCAAGGATTGAAGTCACAACTCTGGGTTTAGTAGGTCAATGCTCAAACCACTGAGCTACCATCATAGTTTTTTTCTAATGTCCTTACAACTGTGTGTGAGAGTGTGAGAAAATAAATTCTTAGCGTAGCTTTAATGTTGCTCTTTTATATTTTTTCCAATAGCACTCATCCACTCTTTTTCCATGTTGCCTCTTCTAGGTACTTCATATTTAACAGATATAGTATGGTGGTCTGGTACTATTGCAAGTAAGTATCTAATGTTGTAAGATAATGTAAAGAATGGTGTAGCATAGATGATTGGATTTTAAATAGCCTATTATGTATTGTAGTGTTGATTTTAGCACAGCTCATTAGCCTTCACAGAGTTATCTTTCTACCAAAATGTAAGAAGCCTCTGATATGGAAATTATTAGCACTCACACAATAACTGTACCTGTGATGCATTTGTGAATTGTGATAGTAAGGTCAATTTTTTTTAAAGGCAGTTTAATAAGAAATTGTAATTCCATACCATAAGGCTTATTTATTATATGTTAATTTTTAGATCAGAAAACACTTAGCCAACTTTCACCTTTAGTATTTTGTCATTTCTAGCTACAGTAACTTTTTGTCACTCTACTGCAAAACGTAGGCTGCTGAATCCTTGGGCAGTGCTGTGTATGAGATGAGTACAGACCTCTTTGACCCTTACTCGCACAAATAGTCTAACTGATAACTCTGAATGAATTGGTGATGTGGAATCCAAGAAAAGATAAAGAGTAGCTAGCATGTTCTATTCTCAGTTCAGTTAGTGGGAAAGATGGCGTCGTACCTTTGTACTCTAATCTAATCTGTTGGGGACTATTAGTATTGCTGTGATATGGGTTCCTTCAATGTATGTAAATCACAAATAGTCATTAGACTTTCAGTAGTGTTCCATGTGGTGCAAAGGAAATGGAAACCACCAGGTTCCTTGATGAGGATTCTCTCCATGTGGGAAAGTCTTCTGCAGCAAGTGTAAAGCCAGCAGAGTGGCTCCTGTGTCTCCAGAGTACTACCCATGCTTCTTTAACCTGGGTTGGGATGGAATTTGGGAATCTGTAATCAGCTCCCTGACAGCCCTGCTACTCTGCTCTGACCACTGGAAGCTGGGTGCAATAGCAATTCTGTTCTATAGTGTTTAAAATGAGCCTGTCTGCTCATTTGTTGTGAGGCCTCCGTTTTGACTATCTGGACAGAAGGAGTGAGAAAAAGAGAAAGGGATTTCTCAATGAGCCAATGTAACCCTGAATAAGCCAACTGACTGAGTTTTGTGAAGCCAAAATTGCTCAAGAGAATGATGTGTTGGCTGCTATCCATCAGTTGGCATGTCAAAACTAGGCATCTAGCAGCTTATAAAAGCACCATGGAAAGAGTTAACTAGAACGGTGGCTCTCGACCTTTCCAGACTACTGTACCCTTTTCAGGAATCTGATTTGTCTTGTGTATCCCAAAGTCTCACTTAAAAACTAGTTGTTTACAAAATCAGACATAAAAATACAAAAGTGTCACAGCACACTATTACTGAAAAATTGCTTATGTTCTCATTTTTACCAGATAATTATAAAATAAATCAATTGGAATGTAAATATTGTGCTTACGTTTCAATGTATAGTGTATAGAGCAGTATAAACAAGTCATTATCTGTATGAAATTTTAGTTTGTACGGATTTTGCTAGTGCTTTTTATGTAGCCTGTTGTAAAACTAGGCAAATATGTAGATGAGTTTATGTACCCCCTGGAAAACCTCTAAGTACCCCCAGGGGTATGTGTACCCGTGGTTGAGAACCACTGAACTAGAATGCTGTGGATTCAGAATTTCAATCCAGTCACAAACAGCAAGAACCAGGTAGAGAACTGTGAAACCCAAAGAAGGGTGGATTCTTTGGAATCTAGTAAATATCCACAATGCCTTGGGGGAAATACAGCAGTTGATATCCTATACATTAGAAATTGGCTTGTTTGGGATTTTGGATGACTAACAAAATCATCGGAGACTCTTATCAGTTTGCCTCCCACAGGGCCGGCTCCAGGCACCAGCCCACCAAGCTTGTGCTTGGGGCGGCACCTGGAGGGGGGCGGCACAGCGCTCCAGCCGCCGGGGAGAGTGGGGCCACGGCCGGGCTCGCCGCCCTCCCCCCGGCGCTCTGGCCGCCCTCCCCCCCGGCGCCCTCCCCCCGGCCGCCGGGGGGAGAGCAGAGCCCCCGCCGGGGCTCGCCGCCCTCCTCCCAGGGCTCCGGCTGCCCTCCCCCCCCCGGCG
>NW_020664376.1:2702290-2760823 GCF_002925995.2 Terrapene triunguis
CAGGGAGAGTGGGGCCACGACCGGGCTCGCCGCCCTCCCCCCGGCCCTCTGGCCGCCCTCCCCCCGCGCCCGCCCCCCGGGCGCCGGGGGGAGAGCGGCGAGCCCGGGCTGGGGCTCGCCGCCCTCTAGCCGCCCTGCCCCCTGTGCTCTGGCCGCCGGGGGGAGAGCGGAGCTCCCACCGCGGCTCGCCGCCCTCCTCCCAGGGCTCCGGTCGCCCTCCTCCCCGGCGCCCTCCCCCCGGCCGCTGGGGGGAGAGCGGAGCCCCCGCCGGAGCTCGCCGCCCTCCCCCCGGGGCTCCGGCTGCCTGGGGCGGCAAAAAAGCCAGAGCCGGCCCTGGCTTCCCACAAGGTTTATTTAAATAACTTGGTTCCCTGATACAAAAGAGTGAATTCACTTGCAAGTGACAGTGTTAAATAAGAGCCGCTATTTCAGTGCAAACATCTAGACCCAGAAAAACACCACCTGTGGGTTTTTTGGTGGTGGAACCCACAGGATTACTGCAGACTTCAAAGAAGAGGAGCTCAAATACTACTGAGATGGATACATATAAATAGAAGAATGGATAGTTCTGCAGTGCAAGGCTCTTAACAGCAGGCAAGTGGTAACAGCTATAAAAAGATGCCATTGAGTGTGCTCAATAAATGGCACCCTGCCACTGAGAGATTTCCAAGAAAACGTGGTTTTCCAAGATAACGCTGAAAGTGTTGCACACATTTCCCAGTGTTTGCAATGTGAACGTTAGAGTGCTTTGCCCAGCAAAAGAAACTTTATTAAAAATAGCCTTGATGAGACCTCTGTATGTGGTCTGCCAGAAGATAGTCAACCATTTTAAACATGATGCTGCTGTTTCCAAAGTAAGAAGCAGACTACAAGCAGATTGGCTGTAGTGGGACATAGGGCTTGTCTTCACTTTGGGGATATGTCAACCTACGTTATGCTATTCCAGCTATGTGAATAACATAGTTGGAGTTGACATAGCTTAGGTCGACTTACTGCAGTGTCTTCACTGCGCTGCGTCTACGAGAGATGCTCTCCAGTTGGCTTACCTTACTCTTCTTGGAGAAGTGGAGTACCGGGGTCAACCGGAGATGACTCTGCCGTTGATTAGTTGGTCTTCACTAGACCTGCTAAATCGACCCCTGCTGCATCGATTGCAGCACCGTAGTGAAGACCAGCACTCAGTCACAAAGTGCCGTTCCTTGAATCATATGTAGAAAACTAACGGACTCATCATTTTCTGCTCAGAGGAAGCAAAGGCGTTGGCTCAGGCATACTGAAACATGGCTAAGATTATTATTGACTTTCTTGAGCTGTTTGAGGAGTTAATTCAACTTAGATTATAAATTCTTTGGGGCAGAGACCATCTCTTTGTTCTGTATTTGTACAGTGATTAACAGTGGTTTCCGGCTCCATGACTAGGGCTCCTAGGAGCCACTACAATACAAATAATGAAGAATAATAACTTGAGTAGAACTTCAGAGATACTTATGTATTTGTCTTTGTACAGCTACTAGGGCTCTGACAATCCACCTCAACCATGAAGTCAGGGGATCTGAGCCATGAAAAAGCAAATTTTAATATGAGCAACTGAGCAGTGGGGAGTCCAAGGGAGGATATGGTGTACCCAGCATACTCTCTCTTCAGTTCAAGGTCTTTCCCTTCAACTCTGAATATCTCCAAGCCAGAGCTGCCATATGTGCTTGCTGGAAAAACATGCACACAAACGAGAGAGCTCAATAAAGAGCAGAGCTTAGAGGGACTCTAATCCAGTCCGACTCCTAGGTAAAGACAACATGCAAAAGATCACGACTGACTCTTGGGCTTTACAGATGTGGCTGACTGACTGCTGGCTACCTCACTAGATTCAGTATTACGTGCACAGGTAACACCAGTGAATTGAGTCAGCATAATGCCACCTTACTCCATAGCTTGTAAATTTGTTTTCTTTCCTCAGTGTTCCTTATGAGGTTCCTCAGCTTTACTGAGCTGTGAACTTATTTGATGAATGAATTAATGTTTGTATAGTGCTTTGTAGATGTAAAGCATTAGTTAAGTATAAAGAAGTAGTATAATGATGATGGTATTTGACAGTAGAGTGCAGAAAGGCTTGGTTTCTTGAAATGATTTGATTTTAAGTGCTAGTAATGGCCACAACTTGAAATTCCAGTTTAGTCTAGTATATTGTACTGCACATTCAGTCTCAACGTTTTTGTTTATTATTATTGATAATAACTAATATGAAAGCTGTCTTATGGTAAGCTGGGCTGGCATTTCTAAAACTAGTCAATATTTTTATAATGCAGCTTTTTAATGACATTTTCAATATATGAAATATTAAGCACAGTTATTTTATGTAGTGATGTGGAGTTCTATTTTTTAGTACAAGACTGTGAGGGGCAGATTCTCAGCTAGTGTAAATGGTCATAGCTCCATGGTGCGTTACGCTGGTTGAGGATCTGCCCCCTGAATATTGTATAGTGCACAGATTGT
This sequence comes from Terrapene triunguis, assembly GCF_002925995.2. Taxonomy (NCBI): domain Eukaryota; kingdom Metazoa; phylum Chordata; order Testudines; family Emydidae; genus Terrapene; species Terrapene triunguis. The sequence continues at coordinate 2,704,781 of NW_020664376.1, forward strand.
AACGTGTCCTGTTAGCTGTGTTTTAATTTAGTATCCAACAGCTTTTAACAAAGTATTTAATATTTGAATATTCCTCTCTCCCCGTACCCACTCAGTGGTTTCCTCACGTCCCTCGGCGAGACCGGTGCTGTTGTGGGGCACTACAGCCAGCTATATGGGATTACAAATATCTCATGCTTTAGAACAGGGGTGGGCAAACTACAGCCCGCGGGCTGAATCGGGTGCCTCAGGGCTTTGAATCCGGCCCACGGCGCTGCCGGCACCACGTCCCTGCGGCCCCTAGGTGGGGGGGCAGAGGGCTCTGGCTGTTGCCTCCAGGCACCGCCCCCCGCAGCTCCCATTGGCCGGGAACGGGGAACCACAGCCAATGGGAACTTCGGGGGAGGTACCTGGAGGTGCGGCAAGGGCAGCACACGCGGAGCCCTCTGCCCCCCCTCCCCCAGGGGCCGCAGCACTTCCTGGAGCGGCGCGGGGCCGGGGACAGGGCAGGCGCGCAGGGAGCCTGCACTGGCCACGGTGCATGCCGCTGCCACCCTGGAGCTGTTTGAGGTAAGTGGTGCTGGGCCGGAACCCGAACCCCTCCTGCACCCTGCACCCCGCCCCCCAACTCCCTGCCCTGAGCCCCCTGCCTGCACCTCACACCCCTCCTGCACTCCAACTCCTTGCCCTGAGGCCCCTTGTGTACCCCGCACCCCTCCTGCACCCCAACCCATTGCCCTGAGCCCCTCATACACCCCGCACCGCTCCTGCACCTCAACCCTCTGCCCTGAGCCCCCTGCTGCATCCTGCACCCCATGCACCCCAACCCCCTGCCCTGAGCCCCCTCATACATCCTGCACCCCTCCTCTGCCCCAATCCCTTGACCTGAGCCCCTTCCTGCACACCGCACGCCCTCCCATACCCTGCACTCCCTCACGCACTCCAACCCCCTGCCCCAGCCCTGCATACAATTTCCCCACCCAGATGTGGCCCTCGGCCCAAAAAGTTTGCCCACCCCTGCTCTAGAATCTAGATCAGGGGTCGTCAACCTTCAGCACGTGACCCATCAGGATAATCTTCTGGCAGATGCAGATGTTCTGGTCACCACTTCCCGCAGCTCCCATTGGCCGGGAACAGTGAACCGCGGCCACTGGGAGCTGTGGGCAACCGTGCCTGCGGACGGTCAAAGTAAACAAAATGTCTCGCGGCCCGCCAGCGGATTACCCTGATGGGCCGTGTGCCAAAGGTTGCCGACCCCTGATATAGAACATGGGATGCCTAAATTCAGACGTCCCTACATCAGGAAATTTGAGTGCAACCCATGACAGGGTTTCAAATTCTCAGTCTCTTGACTCTCTTCCCTACTTAATTATGAAAAATTATTGAAGAGAACATTAATAAGCAGAATTATTGACGATGCTCTCTTGTTGCCTTCTCTTTTGCAAACAGCCTTTATTTAAAAATATTTTAAAAAAATCAGACAGCTGGAAAATTTAGTTTTTGTATAACTGAAAAGTTATGGGCAGAACTAAACAGTTCAGTAATGTTCATCTTCCAGTCAGGTCAGTAGTTATGAGCCAGCATTGAGTAGCTTTTCATTATTCCTATTTACTAAGGAATTTAAAAAACTCTTTTGTGGTTCTCTTAACAGTGGCACTTGGTCAAATTGGGAATTTCTTGGCCTACACTGCAGTTCCAACTGTGTTAGTGACTCCTCTAGGAGCTCTTGGCGTTCCATTTGGGTAAGAATTGTATTTATTTATTTATATGCTGCATTACTTGCTAGCAAAATGTAGATTCTAAATAAAATCAGTGACCATTGGTGTTCCATCAGGAAAACATAATGCTTGTGGACATTATTTTCCCCTCTCACATTTTAATGAAGTGTAATAAACGTAGCTGACAGATTCTTTGCCCAGAAAGATGAATAGTGTTTAAATGTCAGCTGTTATCAACAAGTTAAACAGATTACCAAAATTGCACCACATGTTTGTGGTGGTAAATGGTCTGTTTTCAGAATGGAGAGAAGTAAATATTGGTGTCCCCCAGGGGTCTGTACTGGGCCAAGTCCCATTCAACATATTCATAAATGATCTAGAAAAAGGGCTAAACCGTGAAATTTGCAGATGATGTAAAACTATTCAAGATAGTTAAGTCCCAGGCAGATTGCAAAGAGCTACAAAAGGATCTCTCAAAACTGGGTGACTGGGCAACAAAATGGCAGATGAAATTCTATGTTGATAAATGCAAAGTAATGCATGTTGGAAAACATAATCCCAACTATACATATAAAATGATGGGGTCTAAATTAGCTGTTACCACTCAAGAAAGAGATCTTGGAGTCGTGGATAGTTCTCTGAAAACATCAACTCAATATGCAGTGGCAGTCAAAAAAGTGAACAGAATGTTGGGAATCATTAAGAAAGGGATAGATAATAAGACAGAAAATATCATGTTGCCTCTATATAAATCCATGGTACACCCACATCTTGAAAACTGCATGCAGATTTGGTCGCCCCATCTCAAAAAAGATATATTGGACTTGGAAAAGGTTCAAAAAAGGGCAACAAAAATGATTAGGGTATAGAATGGCTGCCATATGAGGAGAGATTAATAAGACTGGGACTTTTCAGCTTGGAAAAGAGATGACTAAGAGGAGATATGATTGAGGTCTATAAAATCATGACTCCTGTGGAGAAAGTAAATAAGGAAGTGTTATTTATTCCTTTTCATAACAAGAACAAATGAAATTAATAGGCAGTAGGTTTAAAACAAACAAAAGGAAGTATTTTTTCACACAATGCACAATCAACCTGTGGAACTCTTTGCCAGGGGATGTTGTGAACGCCAAGACTATAACAGGTTCAAAAAAGAACTAGATAAATTGATGGAGGATAGGTCCATCAATGGCTATTAGCCAGGATGGGCAGGGATGGTGTCCCTAGCCTCTATTTGCCAGAAGCTGGGGATGGATCACTTGATTACCTGTTCTGTTCATTCCCTGTGGGGCATCTGGCATTGGCCACTGTTGGAAGACAGGATACTGGGCTAGATGGACCTTTGGTCTGATCCGGTATGGCCGTTCTTATGTTTCTACACTCTTAATCTCTTATCATTCATAGATCCCTTTCCTTTTTGCTGCTGCTTGGATTTCCTCCATTTTTGTTTTTTATTTCATATTCTTTCTCTCCTTTACTTCCCCCACTTCAAATACACATTGCATTGCATCCTATTGAATTTGGTCCAATTTTTCCAAACAAAGAGATTTTTCCCTTGCCACACCTGCCATTAGCATCAGTGTGAGGGGTGTGTGTGTGAAGAGAAAGATTCATAAAAATAATGTAATACGCAGCTAAATATTTTGAGAGTATCCAGCTTGTAACTGTTAAACTACCATAAAAGAATAATAGTATTTAAAAATAAACAAAACTGTGCACTCCCTGGAGTTTTTTCCACCAGGTGGTGGTAATTGGTGTATTATGCAAAAGGCTGTGTGTTTGTCACAGAAGTCACGGATTCCGTGACTTTCCGGGACCTCTGTGACTTCTGTTGCAGCTGGCTCGGGAGCAGTCACACCGGCTGCTGCTGGGGCCGTCTCGGGCCCTGCCGCCCCCCAGCAGCAGAAGTTTGAATGGGGGTGGGGACTCAGGGCTGGGGATTGGGATCTGGGGCGGTGCTTACCTGGGGAAGGGGGGGGCTCCCCGGAAAGGTGACAGGAACTCCCCTCCCTCAGCTCCTAGCTTCACATGATGCCTCTGCCCACAGGCACCGCCCTCGCAGCTCCTATTGGCTGCAGTTCCCAGCCAATGTGAGCTGCAGAACCGGGCCTTGTGGCAGAGCAGAGGCAGCATGTGGAGCTAGGAGCTGGAGGTTGCCACTTCCCAGGAGCCAGGTAGGGAAGCTGCCCCTCCCCCGAGCACCCATGGCACGCAACACCCCTCCCCCCAACCATCCAAGCCATGCACACCTCTCCCCCCCGCAGTACCCGCAGCTACACCTCAGGGCTGCACGCGTCTCTTCCCCACCACCCAGCACCCACGGCAGCACCCCCCTTGGGCCGCGCACATCCTGTCCCCCCGAGGACCCGCGGTGTTCCTTGGGCTGCCCCACTCAGCCCTGCCTGCGCCCAAGTTTTAGTCATTTAGTCAGGGGTATATAGTAAAAGTCATGGATAGGTCACAGGCCGTGAATTTTTGTTTACTGCCCCTGACCTGTCCATGACTTTTACTAAAAATACCTGTGACTAAAACCTAGCCTTAATTATGCATCTGAACTGCATTGATTATCTACTTTAGGCTGCAAAATGTTTGGGGTTGGTGTCATGTCTTCCTTTGCCTTGAACAGTACTGATCACACAGAGTTAAACAAGCAGTGTATTTTGTATGTTTGAGCCATTTACTTGTTTGAATCCAGCCTGTAGTTTTAGTGACCAAAAATCATTGCTACCTCTTTACTGCTTGTGGCCCATGTGAAATGGATTGGTAATCTCCCACCAGATTGCAGTGGATAGGTGTCTGCCTCACAGTTGGCCTGGCCCCCTTGTGCTCTCAGCTAAGAGGTCGAGAGATCAATGAACATAAAGACTGAATTTATTTTCTACCTTCCTCCCCTGTCTTGGGACAGGGCTGAAGCGTATAAATGGGCTACATGAAGACTATTTTTGGAATAAACAAAGGGATGGCAAGTAATACCCTAGCTGAGAGATATGTATTAAGAGAATGAATAATTTAGATTAATTTTAATTTTCTTCCACTTTGTGAAAGGTCCATTTTAGCTTCTTACTTACTGAAAGAAAAACTCAACATTCTCGGCAAGTTGGGATGTCTGCTGAGCTGTGCTGGGTCTGTTGTTCTCATAATCCATTCCCCAAAATCTGAGAGTGTAACAACTCAGGCTGAACTTGAAGAGAAGCTTACAAATCCAGGTACTTCATTCTCTTTCAAAATTATAATAGCATTGAACAGGAACACTTATTTGAAGGGAACAGTTGCTTCCCCAAAGCAGCAACATTAGTGGTATTAAGGCTTCTGCATTCCTAGGCAAATACGGTATAAAGGAGACAAACCATCATGGTTTCTATACATGAAAACCATCTCTTCAGTGTACTAGAATTCCCTGAGTGTGCCAACAACATAGTGTATAAAGGAGAAATTATAGATATTTTTTTGAAAAGGGCCTAAGTGAATTAGGAGCCTAACTCCCTTTGACTTAGGCACTTCTGAAAATGGACCTTTTGACAGCATCTTTCATGAGGCTATTTATTTAAAAAAACCTAAATAGTCATGGATTAAGTGGTAAACTGTCCTGAGTTAGAAACTGGCCAGCAGACAAATTCGAAGGCTCTGATCCTGGGTTGTCTGTGCTTGTAGTTTCCTGCTTCTAGTGCTGTCCAGGAGCCAGCCAGTTACTGGCATAAGTTAGTCTGCTTTAATGTATTCAACTACCTCTGGCCACAAAGGGCCATTCTATAAACTGGAGCTCAATGGGGTATAGAGTATCAGGGGGTAGCCATGTTAGTCTGTATCTACAAAAACAAAAAGGAGTCTGGTGGCACCTTAAAGACTAACAGATTTATTTGGGCATAAGCTTTCGTGGGTAAAAACCTCACTTCTTCGGATGCATAGAGACATGCTGGTTATGCATGGGGTATAGAGACATGCTGGTTATGCCCCCCTGTACCAAGGGGTTGAGAACACAGGGAGCGGTGTAGTAGTTTCTGCACCACCTAAGGATTCTCCAATGCGGGTGGAATCCTCTATTAGCTGGTTAAACTGATGTTGCAGTTGCTTTGAGTCACCAAGGAGGTGCAGAGTAGCCATAACAAGGGCTAGGATCTGATCTAAAGAAGAAATAAAGGCTCAGTTTTCAAGATTGCAACTTCGCAAAAGTGGGTTTTTTTTTAGTGCTTTGAAATAATTCTCCATTTCAGTTTTTCCTTACAATGTAAATCATTGCATTTTTGCATGGTAAGTCAAGAACTGCAAATAAATTATTTTCTTTTTTTAAGTGAAGAAACCAACTTGGCTGTGAGTTGGACTTGTAACCTGTTTTCTATAATGATGAAGAGGTGTTTTATGTAGTTTCCTCTTGAGGAAAGAATCAAAACTGTAATTTCAGGAGCTCACTTTAAGGGGTTCTAAACAAAAATTGAATCTTTGTGGGTAAAATCCTTGCACTTCTTGTTGCCAAATAGCTTTAAGACCTAATAGGATCTATTTTGATCGTGCACATATACATTACTTATGTATCAAGTAGATGTTTGCTTTTGCACACTGAAGGCATATATGAATGTGCCAATAAAACACGTTGTGAAGTTCCTTTTCTTTCCTGCTAATCACTGGACTGACTTGCTTGTGAACCCTTCCTTACCTGCTAGTTGTTCGGCATATTCTCTGTGCTTCATGGATGCTAAACTGAGAACTATTTAACATTTTCAGTTTCACTGAAATTCAAATCTAAAGTGTACCTAAAATTGTTAGTAAAGGAAGTATTTTTGTGCCTTTAATAGTCCAGCCAGACCAAAATTAACTATTGAAGTGTGTCCTATTCATCCCATTGACTTTCATGGGACTTAAGTATGTGCTTAGGTACTTTGCGGAATTCAGGTCAGAGTTATGAATGTGGTTATATCACAACCATTCTTCATAGGGGACTTTAATAGGAATATAATGTCAGCTTTAAAAAAAAAAACTTTAAATCCAGTTAGTGTGAAACAGTTGGTATTCATACATTATTATTTGATTTACACAAAGAGCTGTACATTGATTTAACCAATTTCAAAGGCTTTTGTTCTTTAGTTGATAGGAGATCCTAAGCTTTGTGTACATATCCTTATACATTACCATGTTTAGGGGTTCATGACTGAGCCCTTAAATATCTCTAATAAATTACCTGGGGCAAAAGTTTCTACCTTGCCGTTAACAAGCCATTAACTTGTTTTCTTTGTTTTTTCAGTGTTTGTGGGCTACCTCTGCATAGTACTTCTCATGCTTCTCCTGCTTATCTTCTGGATAGCGCCAGCTCATGGACCCACTAATATTATGGTTTACATCAGTATTTGCTCACTGTTGGGCAGTTTCACTGTGCCCAGCACAAAAGGCATTGGGCTGGCTGCTCAAGATATCTTTCACAATAATCCATCAAGTCAAAGAGCCTTGTACCTCTGTTTGGTTCTTCTGGCAGTGTTAGGATGTAGCATCATCATTCAGTTCAAGTATATCAATAAGGCACTGGAATGTTTTGACTCATCTGTGTTTGGTGCCATCTACTACGTCGTGTTCACCACTTTAGTCCTGCTGGCCTCAGCCATCCTTTTTAGGGAGTGGAGTAATGTGGGAGTGGTAGATTTCTTGGGGATGGCTTGTGGATTCATCACTGTATCTATTGGAATTGTTCTTATACAAGTCTTCAAGGAGTTCAACTTCAATATTGGGGATTTGAATAAACCTAATGTGAAGACAGATTAAAATCATATTTGAGGGGAACTGGATGGCTCAGGGAATGATACAGAGCCTTCCATTTCTAGGTCACTGATTCCATCATGATTGAGATTGGCAGACGTTACCCTCTGAGAGAGTGGTAGCTTGTGTGAAATGAATTGGTGGCCTACATCCAGTTTTAATGGACAGTTATCCACATACCCAAAATCACCATAATAAGTTGACATTAATTGGTATCATTGCTGACTGTCTCAGCAGGAAGGCTAAGGAATGAATCAGCATAGAGACTGATGTATCTCCTTGCCCCTAAAAAGCTGATCGATCCAGAAAAGGTTTGATGACATTCTGGCAGGCCAGTGTAGTAAATCTTTACATTAGACTGCCTGTGATGTACTCGTTCTGTGGACAGAGAACATCAGTTTCCAATGCACTCAGTCTGGCACCTTTCATGAATGGTGTATGCCCTAAAAAAAATTGTAAGCAAATGGAACAATTCTATTAATTTCCTTAAAACAGCAATGTGTTCACTGTCCAGGCTGTCAATTGTGAAACAAATTTTGATTTGAATTGTGGACTACAGGTTTGTCCTTTGTACAGTAACTGCCTCTGTAATTTGGACAGACACAGGTGAATGCACTGGGGGGTTCTAAATTAAGTCATTGGTATAGCGGAGTGCATCTAACCCTTAAAATCTTCCACTACTTACTTATCAACTGAAACTAGCTCACAGATCCAGCTGGAACTAGCATCCAGATTACAGGTATACCTTTTATTCATAACTCTTTTAAGTGCATTAAGACATACAGCATTCATCCAAGAGCTTTTCACGGTTAATGGATAGGAAGAGCATGAAGGATGTGGAAGTGATGCACAGTCTTCCTGTATACATGGTGGGTTATCCAGTGCCTTTGTAATCTAAAAATATCACTTAATTTGAATGTTTGTTTCTGAGAGCTTGTAACAGGTTAGAATAATCCAGTTTTGTTGTCTGTAATATTTGGCTGTACTCAAATTATAAGCATGTAAAGCAGACAGAAAGGTAAGAATATTTTTGGAAAGGTTACAAGCCTGAAGTCAATGCTGAGATGTTTTGGTGGCTTCTGTGAACATCTATAATCATAATGAGAAGTAACTGATAAGAGGTCTACTTACAGCAATCCAGTATATGTAGAATCCAGTTATACAACAGAATATAGGAAATTATTTAATAAAGTAGCTAATTGACAAAATTGTTCTTCAGAACAGGATAATGAGTAAATGGACTTATATGTCACTAGATTGCCGATTATGAAATCAGGCTGTGAACTGGCACTGTTATGAGCAAAAAGTTTGTGAGAAGCACAGGTGTGAGATTTCTTGATTAATTTAGAAGAAGGATGGGTAAGATTATGGCCTTTAGAAAGGTGGAGTTGAGTAATCCAGTACACACGCATTCAGATCCAGTATTTCACAGCTGTGTTGTAGTTCAGCAGCAGTATTTTAAAGGCTTGTGCAAGTGGCTCAAGCCATGGTACAAATGATTCTGAACTGATTGGTTTAGATTACCTGGATTACAGTATATTAATGTATCAAACAATAGGAGAAATTACTGATATTCACTAATATTTAGAAGGGTGTATTGATCTTGTCTTTGGAGTGAAAATAATTTTCATGGAACAATGTAATCAGTGATCATTATAAACATAATGTCATTGGAAGAGTGTACCAAAGGCTTGAAAATATGTGAGAGAAATTCTTTTGTTTTAAGTTTGGAGATAAAAGTAGATTTGCATAGCATATGACTATAGAACACTTGGCAGTCCAGAGTGTCTCATGAGACAAAATGCGGGGTCACCAGACACCATTTGAGAAGGTTACAAATGTCAGTCTATAACAAGAGGTCAAGAACAGTATCACGTAGTTAAGTTTGTGGGCTAGCAGTAGGTAATGCAAACCTTGGTTATTTAGAGGTGTTGCTAACTCTCAATAATTGGTGTTTTGTTTTAAAACCCCAGCTCACTGGAGTCATGTGACTACTTGAGACTCTTGGTTTTTGATTTAAAAGAAAAGTAAGTTGCTAGCCCTCATAGTTACAGAGAAAATCATGAAAATGCAACCTCAGGGAACACTAAAGGCTCAAAAACCTGAAGGCAAATAAAAAGAACCTCAAGTGTATTATTTTTAAGCCAGTGTCATGTTTTATGGAGGCCTGACATGATTTTTGAACATACAGGATTGACAACTAGGGTGACCAGTCAGGACAGTCCTAATTTTTGAGTCTTTCTTATATAGGCGCCTATTACCCCCACCCCTGTCCCGATTTTTCACATTTGCTGTCTGGTCACTCTATTGACAACACGGGGGTTATCAAATCAAAGTATTTTATTTGATATATGGAGGAAAGGACAGAGAATTTTACATCCAAAAATCTCAGCTGTTATGATTTAGACTTGAGAAATGATGGAAAGATATCTTATGATATTAGGCCAGGAAAAGGGAAAAAAGAACTAGCAAACAGGAAATTTGTGTGCATTTTAAAAACACTTTTATATGGGGTTATGTCACTTTTTCTAGGCAGGATTTTTCTAGATGAGAGAATCAGGTGTTGAATTTTAAATAAGATTTGGCTGAGTTCTCCTCTTTTTTACATTGTATAGATTGGAAGAAGATATCTTGGTTACTCTAAAGGGTGACTTTGTAAATGGTAGTAGTTCCCTTTTCTGTTTGAAAACTGGATCCTAAATAAATAAAAATAGACAAGTAGACTTGTAATTCACTTCTTAAAATGACAGCTGTTCTCTGAAGTAGTCAAGCCATCTTTTTAAAGTATACATTCAGGGTTTAAGGGTTGCACATTGGTTTGGTATACTAGCCATTAATCTCTGCAAACTCATCCAAATTCTTTCTCAGTTCAAAGTGAACATGACTGTCATATCTCATCCTAGTCCTTATTTGGCCAAGTATGTTTGCTTATTTACGTTTTTATTGATTAAAAAGTGCCTATCCTCGTATGCTAGGTGCTTATGCAAATTTTAAAATTATAGAATCCCAAACCAACAAGATTACCCTGTCCCAAAGCAACCTCTTTCCACATCTCAAAACCAAGTTGTGATAAGCAGTCTCTACGCAGGGGAAGACTGAAATAGCAGATGTATTCTTTGGTCTTCCTATCATCCTTGGAGCTTATAAACTTCTGCAGGAATTCTCCTCTTCTCTCCAGCTCCTCCTCATCCATGTTCTGAACTTCTTGAAATGGAGATGCCAAAAGCCAGCACATACGGAGAAAAGCTTTTCAAGTGGCCTTGCACGTCATGTATACCTACAGCCTTTTACATCATGAATGATAAATAATGAAAAAAATTATTTTTGTTACTCTTTGTTCAGCAAATAGCGGTGTTCTTTTTATTTCCTGTCTCTAACTGGATCTGGCTCAATTCTAACTTTAAAAGTGTATTGACATTGTGTGTATTGTCACTGTTGATGGGAATCTTTCTCCCCTTCCTCTTATCCCAGACCTCTTACCTTTTCTAGGTCTTTTCATGTTGCTTCTCTGGTTTAAAAAAAATTGCACTGTTGACGTGAACTGTCAACTCTTCTCTTTTCCTCCCACAAGGCAAGGGAGCACCTTTGAATAATACTTCTGAGTTCCATCGTCTCAGGGAGAAAATAATTGTCTCCTGAGCTTTGGTCTTCCGCCCACTGGGCCCACCCTTTTCACATTGCTTCATAAATTATTTATATCGATTAGCCAAAAGCCAGATTACTTAAATTCTGATTCCAAAGCAGAAATGACAGAAGCTATACATAAAAAGTGTTGTAAAGTGGACTGATTATATTGATGGGATGCATTAAAATATATTTATTCCCACGGTGAAAGGAGTTTCTCAGTTTCTGTGGCTTCTGTTAAATTTATCAGACATATTTACGTATACAATGCTCTTAATCTGTTGAAGATAAATTTTGAGAACTATTAGCCATTCAAAGTATGGAGGATTGACATGTGTAGGCACCACTATCTTTAGTAGGTGTTACCCACATAAATCCCCCAAACATCCAACAAAAGAATAGAACCATTTTTGATACAACCAAAAAATGTTTTTTCTTAAATCCTAAATATCCGTGTATAAAAAGCAAAATGTCTAAAGAAGATAGCTGTTGTACTAATTATCCAGGATACTGTATGTGTAAATAAAGCCTATTCATTAGTCACCTGAAACTAATATGAATAAGAATGTCATATACACTCTGACAAGTGATGCTTCCTAATAATAATTTTGGTTTATACTGACTGTATATGTATTTTTCTGAAGTAACTAGCACTGACAGTGAAAGCACTGGATTTTGTTAAAATAATGGAAGCTGTAAGCGTTACTTTTCCTTTTTATTTTAAAATAAGAGGCTTTTTTATTACAAGAAAGATTTAAAGAAAATAAATACAGGGACCTCAAACTGCAATGCACTGAAAGTTGAAATGTACCACTCTCGCTTTCTTACTTAAACATAGGACATTGTAATACTTTCTATACTGTCCTTAGAGAGTGTAATCTACAGAACTGCTGAAGTTTATTATTGAAACAAATTTATATCTAATTATACTTAACTTCCTGCCTTCAAGGAGATTAGTCTTTGTAATTAACTCTTTGGGGCCAGGGAATATGGGGTTTAAGTGCTACAGAACATGTTAGTGCATGTAGCATTTGCACTAATGATGTTAGGAGCTCCAGAACTCTTAGTGCCAACGTATTTCATACAGCAGTGTTGAAACTGAAAGATTGCAAAGGATGAAAATTAGGAAATTGAAAGTCCAGAATACTTTTCAAAGTTGGGGGAAATGTTTTTAAAGAATTACAAGTTTTTATTTTTTCTGTTCAGATGGTTTGCACTTTGCAGGGGAAAAAATGTTATATAGAAGGGATAATCTTGAGCTATTTTTTAAATGAGGGAACTTTTTTTTTTGTGTGTGTGTGTGTTTAAATTAATTTTAATGGAATGTGGAAAATATGGATGGGAACAAATATACAGTGTCAGAGGTTTGGTTACTTAAATACTACTGCAATATAGTTACTACAGGTGAAATGAAAATGGACTATTTTAGCTTCCGAATAATATGTATATAGATTTGTTAATGGCTTACAAGTTTAGCTTACTATCTTTGCTTTTTAAAAATAGATATAGGCATGTTGTATTTGCCTTGTGTAAATTATAAAAGGCTATTTATTAAGGTTTCTGATAACTAACCTATTTATTAATCTGTAACATTTTAAAATAAATGACTTATTTCTAGCTCAATGCTTGTTTGTGACTTTTTCCTGCTCTGCTTTTTATCATAAAGAAAATACTCTGTGTTTCACGCAGGCTTAGCCACCACAGGACTTAATCCTGATGCATGAACCAAAATTATTTTGTTTGCTCATCCACAAAACTTGGAGTCCTGCCTTGAATAGTGGTAGATGTTCTGTTCCCATGTACATATATAGAAGAAGAGTCATGCGAATGATGACTGAATTAAGCACACAGTGACAACAAGGGGTCAAGGCTTTAATATGTTAATACCATAGCAGTTTGTTTACAGATGAACTGAGCATTTTTCTTAAGCTATAAATACCTGTCAGGGCTTGAAGTCCTCTGCAAACTCTATATCTCAAATATAATTACTTACTCTGTCCATACATTTCTATATTTTGGCTCGTTGTTTAGCAGAGTACACCTCTAACCCCATTGCTGAATGATTCTCAGGAAGTGAGAGTAGAAACCACTTGGAATATTATGCAGGCTGCCATCAAATTCTGCCTTCAGTTGGACCCAGTGCTATAGTGACATTGTCAACGTTTTGAGAGTCGCCATTATGCTATCATGTCTGACGGTGTAGGCTAACAAAAGTGTGAGTATCAAGTGTGTCTTTCTGAGTGCAGGATTTATGAGCAGGAATGATTAATGTTGTGTTAGCTTCTTTACTTGTGTTGAAGGGGTTATGCCATTGCTACTGCAAATCAGAGTTGGATTAATTTTAAAAAGGAAAAAGGTGTCTGTCAAAGATGATATTTTGTGGGTAGTGAATAACAATTAGTGTCAATACTCTCAACTGTGCACCCAGGCTCTATTTTATATTCAAAGATGGCAGTGATAATTCAAATGTGATCAGATGTAAAGTCTAAAAAATTATACAGGCTGACACTTCTCTTCCCACATGCATGATCACTGAACCTTTTGAATAGGAAATAAGATGGAGGGTATATACTTTAGGGATGTTGATATTAGGAAAATTTAGACCTGTAATTCTCCACTGAAGCAGCTCCACCAGTGCTCCAGTAGTGGAAGCTTTAATAGAGAAATGGAGAGCACATATTTTATGTAGCACTGTGTTAAAACCAGCTGTGTCCTGTCTACATTACAGCTTTGCTTTCATGATTGCTATCACTGGCAGAGTTGCACGGGAGGCGAATTACCTCAGTTTAGACAAGTTCCTAGGATTTCTATCTACAAGGTTTAGAGGGGGACAGAGTTAACAAGCCCAAACATTTGACAGTCAACTCCTCTTACCAAAAACATTCCAAAGTGAGAGCTACAACAATCTTAAAATGGAGTTCCTGCTCTGAGTGAAACAATGGCATTTGTCGGTGCTAATATCTTTCACTTTCTGCTTGAGAATTTTGAGGCTGTCAACCTTAACAATGTCCCTTTAACTCTTTGCTGAATGGCACATTATGATATACAAATGGAAATAAAATGTCCATATTGACAGGAATAAAGTAGGATGTGTGTGTTCGCAAGAAGTTGAAAGAATATAGAAGCAGCAAGATAATTTACTTTCTGTTCTGTTGATATTAGTGAAGATAATCAGTAATTTGGTAATATGTCAAATAACCTGGGTAAGACATACTATTATTGTCTTAGTGAACTCAGAAACCCAGATTCTTTGCTGTGCTGTGTTTACTAAGTGCAGTAGAGGGAGCCTCCCTGATTCCAGGTTCCATTTTTTTGCCAGCTACAGCCCTTATTGAATTTAGAATATTTTAGGAGATGTTTTAAAACTATTTCAGCTGGTAACAGTCACCCAAGAGACTAGGCACCACCTGGGGATATCTGCCCTCTCCCCACCACAGTACAATCCCTTCCTCAGGTTCTCTCGGAGTGGGAAGTATGGCTTATGAAACAGCTAATACGACTGTGTGCTTGGGACTCTCGGCTTAAGAAGAGTACCCAGCTCTAGAGATGTGAGCAGCTTCTACCTGCTTTGCACTGCCTGAACTGAGCAAAGGGACCACAATAGGCCAGAGAATCTAGCCCAGAATTCATAAGGATTTTGGCCCCAGTCCTGCAAAGGAGTATGCCTCTGCAGACCTTCAATGTGAAATTCAATAAGACACTTGAATTACTTTGCTGACTGGGTCTAAATGAGAAGTTACACTGCAAAAATGCATTAGTTGGGTCACCATCATCCTAACATTCGGGATTCACTCCAATTGGCAGCTAGTATTTCTGAAACATGGTTGAAACGTTATGTAACGAAACCTGCTATGAATTATTCAGAGATACTGTACTTTGAACACTTCATGTGACAGAGCATAGTCTTGGGCTTTGAGATAATGATTGAATGATTCATGATGAAACGTGGGCTAGGCTAAACTTTCATGTTTTTGTCTGAAACAAGGTTAAATTTTTTTTGGACAGAGGCAGCAATCAAGATTACACGAACAAAAGAAGCAGCTAAAAACTCACAAAGTTCCTTGAAGAAATTACAATACTTGAAGTAATCCATTTAATATTTTACATGTATTTATTCATTGTTCCCTTTAATAATGTTCCTAGAGGTTTGTTAAAAGGCTGATTTTTTTTTGGCTTGTATTTTTTTGGGGTGTAGGAGGAAAAGGTTGCTATAATGGGCACCTCTAGAGCTGAAGTCTAGTGCTAAGTACTCTGTACGCATTTAATCAATCAGTCTTACATGATACCGATTTTACTATTGTATTAAACTATATTTAATTTTAAAAATATATAATATATTCAGTATTTCCAAAGGGCGTGAGATAATGAACAGGAATTGCAAACCTTTGCTCAAATAATAGAAAATTTTAAATCATACATTTTTGAGGCTGGGAATGCAACTTCTGGTTTTGTACTTATTTCCCTATGTCTACCTAGTTTCTCTGCTGAGTTGATTGAGGGTCAAAGAAAGATGTGTCCGAGATTAGACTAGCTCAATCAGTTTTAGGATCCAACATGCTCCAAATTTCCTTCTTTAACACTTAACATCTGAGAAAGCTCAGTGTTTTAAGCATTTATACACATCTTTCATATTGCACCATTTTGCACAGTATATTTTATATTTTTGTTTAATCCATTTTAGCACTGGACACAAGGCTATTGAGGCATGAAAGTACCCCTTTAAAACAGTTACATAAAATTCAGGCCTTTACATATTTGCTTACTTGGGCAATAGTTCTTACAAGCACATACATTTAATGTTATGATTTTTACATCAGTTTTAATCTTGTATCCACAAGATAAAATGCAATGGGAAGTAAAATAGGCCTAGAATTTAAAAACATCCCTCGATCCTCAGTATGCTATAGAGACTGTCTGGTACAGGGAGGGGCCATTTTTGTCTAGTAATGTTAAGATTGAATTAAATGAGTAGTCACTTGGTGAGGAAATACAGTGAGCTGCCTCAGAGAGAAAACAAAGATTCTCTGTTATTTGAAAAATAAAAAAGCAAGCCAGATGCAACCCTTTACGAAGAAGAGCAACAAGGAGCCAAGTTGACCTATGAGAGAGGTTGGAAAGACAAGACTGGCAGCAAGGCACAGAAGCTAAACAGAATCTACCCCCATCTGAAAAGGTAACAATCATGCACCGTGCTTTCTCCATATGCACACTGTCACTTGTAGTTTTGGACTGTCCCCTTACACATTCAAAGGCTGTCCTGCAGTTTAAGTTTTAGAGCATGTCAGGAGGAATATTGTAGTCTTGTCCAAAAAAACCCACCACCACCACCACCCCTGGCTCCTAAGCCTATGAGCTGTTAAAGTTGGGTATATCACTCTTGTCAGGTTGAGAAAGAGGCTCAACTAGTCAGAGTATAAAATATACCCGAGACTTTAATCAAAAATAGTACTTGTAGTGCATAAGGGAAAATATATTTTGACCAGAGGAAAGTATAAAATAGTAAGGAAAAAAAGTGGGAAAAGGGAAGATAAGTTACAGAACATATTTAACCTCCTATCTATCCATTATTTGAGAAGTAAAGGACAATGCAATTTATCCCATAGTATAACACATTTTTTCCCTTAAAGATTTAAAAGCTTTCATTGTTGTTTCAGATTTTGTTAAATTTAAGAAAAGGGAGGCTGGGGCTGACATAGATAACTACTTTGGGACTGTGGCTGGGTGGGAGAGGGTTTGGGGATAAATGGTTTGCCTATCTGCCTTGTTTAAACAAATAAAAACTAAGGTTGGCGGGAAAGCGGGGGCGAGCCGGTCAGGAAAGGAACAGCTAGCCTCAATACAATAACTGGCCTCCCCACCTTGTGCTCCTTTCTGTCCAGTTCATGATAGCACTAAATGGTTCGTGGAGGAGGCGAGGTCGTGCCCCAGCTCTAGTTCCCGGCACACACTGGAGATCTAGCTCAGCTGGTGGTGGGAGATCAGGACCAGCCCCTCCCCTGCAGGTGGGGGTGACAAGGTGGGGGAGTCAGGTAGGGTGACCAGACAGCAAAGTGTGAAAAATTGGGAATGGGCGGTAATAAGAGCCTATATAAGAAAAAGACCCCAAAATCGGGACATCTGGTCACCCTAGGCAGGCCGGTAGTATCTTTTATCATCCCCACCGCAGTCGGGGACAGAGACAAGGTTGCACAGAGCAATTCTTCCGCTAGGGTGACCAGATGTCCTGATTTTTGGGTCTTTTTCTTATATAGGCTCCTATTACCCCCCCACCGCCCCCTTGTTCACACCTGCTGTCTGGTCAGCCTATCTTCCACTGCTGCTGCAGGGGGCGCGCGGCCAGAGCCAGGCCCGGGAGGCCCCCCCCCCTCCGCGTTCACGTGGTCGGGGCTCCTGGGGCGGGGCCGCCGCTGCCTCGTCCCCGCGCTGGCCCCACCCCTTCCGCCGGCTGTGACGGCCTGGGGCGGCGCGGGCTGGAAGAGTGAGTCGCGACTGGGCGCTGGGTTCTCCATGGCGGCGGAGCGTGCAGGGACCAGCCCCACCTTCCCTCCTCCCGCGCCGGGCCAGGGCCGCCCCTCGGCGGGGATGTGAGGAGCCGCCGCCGCAGGTGAGCGGGGGACTCGCGGCCGGGGTGGGGGCCGCGCCCTCCTCTCAGCCCCCTGGGCGGGGCCTTGCGCGCGGGGACCCGCTGAGGCGGGCAGGTAGTTACTGTCCTCGCCTGGGAACGAGGCTGGTCCCCGAACCCGCCCCGCCTCCTCCGATAATAACCGATGCGCGGGGCGGGGGCACGCGCCGAGTGGCGCAGGGAGCCCCGGCTGCGGCCTCCCAGACCAACCCCTCCCCCACCCCCGCGCGCGCTCACGGCTGGTACCGAGCGACCCGGAGCCGCTGTTCAGGTGACAGGCGCTGCTCTCGGGCTGCCCCGAGCTGCCTCCGCGGGTCTCCCCCCGTTGCTGGGCCGGCCCCCGCTCGCCGCGGCGAGCGCGCTAATGCAGTCGGGCTGCTGGCGCGTAACCGCCCAGCCGAGAGCCCCTTTCTCCGGCCGGGCCCTGGCGAAAGCGGCCGTGGTCACCGCAACCCGTCCGCGTTAGCGCTGGTGCCGCTGAGCCGATGGCAGCCGCTGTGGGAACTTTTTAGGCGAAAAGCCGCCAGCGCAGAAACGATCACGGGGGGCTCGTCCGTGCCGCCGCTTCAGCGCCGGTTCCCGTCGGTCGGGAGTTGTGGCGCTCGAGGTCATTCTAAGGGGCCGCTGGCAGCGGCACTTGCTGCTGGTCGTGGCAGCAGCCGAACCCGCACGTTCCAGGCCGGTGGTTCTGCCCGAACCCCTTTCTTACCACCTGGGGAAGCAATTCGCTAAACTTCAGTATGCTCTGACTACTCCTTATTTACTGCCAGATTGCGCCTTCCATTGCTAGCAGCTTCTGCTTCCATTCACTCTTCTCCCTTTCTGTGTGACACCATTGCCCCCCAGACATTGTCCTAAAACCCTTTCCAGGTCTGTTTATACCAGTGGTTCTCAAACTTTTGTACTGGTGACCCCTTTCACACAGCAAGCCTTTGAGTGCAACCCCCCTTTACAAATTAAAAACACTTTTTAATATATTTAACACCATTATAAATGCTGGATGCAAAGCGGGGTTTGTGGTGGATGGAGGCTGACAGCTCACGACTCCCCATGTAATAACTTTGCTACCCCTTGAGGGGTGCCGATCCCCAGTTTGAGAACCCCTGGTTTATACTTCGTCATTTCCCTTCATTATCTGAAACTATTTATCCAAATGTTTTAGATGTGCATGAAGACTTTACCTTGTGTGTGTTAACTCACCCAAGTTAAGAACGCACCGTTTCTTCCCCTATAGACAATGCAGCCAGCGTGTTAGGCACTACACAAATATATAGGAAGATGTGGGACCTGCCCTGACTAGCTTATAATTGATTTTATAGGTAGACAAAAGGATATCCTTAAACTAATCTCCTGAACTTCTACTTTTTCTCATTACATATACTGCTATAACATATTCTTTGTTCTTTTTTAAATAGCTACTGTGTAAAATGTAGTGTTCTTGGATTTTTTTGTAACTTCCTGTGATATTGAATATTTCTAAAGCTACTGTAGTAGCCAAGCCACAAAACTTGGAGTGTTTTCTGCGCCACTGCGTACGCACAGAATGCATGTACCATGCAGATTTCTGTGCTTCCCTGAAGAAAAATTACTTTCTAATAGGGAAGCAAAGAGAAGCTGCAAGAGCAGTCACGCTCCCCTACCCAGCAGCATAGGCAAGTTGTTTTGGGTGCAGCCAGAGGAGAGTTAAGTCATTGCAGGCGGTGCAGGGCTGGGGCTGCTCTGGCTGGGGCTGCGGACCCCTTATACCCATACTCCACCAGCCTCACCTCCTGCATCCAGAGCCCTGCCGAGCCCCAGCCCCACCCTGACTGGTGGCTCCCATTCTGCACCGGACTCAGAGGCTAGTCCCACTTGGGGTGGGGAGAGGAGTGCACTTGACCTGCACAGAGCGGCTGGGTCTGGGTCTGGGTCAGACCCACTCCCAGAAACTTCTCCCAGCTCTGTATCTCCCCTCTCCCCCCGCTTCCTGCCTCCATTGCTCCTCAGTCACAGGGGAAGGGATCAGTGTACAGGGGGCTGCTCCCCTGTCTGCCCAACTCCAGCCCCTTTCTCTCCCCCCCCCCCCGAAACCCAGACCACCCCACACACTGACGAGCACTATCCCCTGTGCACCTGGACCACTCCATAGCCACCTGCACCTGGATCCCCCACTCCACTGAGCCCCAACCAGCTGCTCCTGGACCCCTACCCTATCAAGTCCCATTCCCCCAGCACCTGGACCCATCTTCCTATACCCAGAACCCCCTGCTGAGTCCCAACCACCTTCACCTGGACCCCCTCCGCAGAGTCCTATAGCACCTGTGTATCTTGATCCCCCCCACTGAGCTGCCCCCACCCAGATTGCTCCACATCGAACCCTCTCCCCTCACTCCTGGACCCCTCCACATTTAGGTCCTGCCGGACTGAGTCTGCCTGCCCACACCTGGTGTGCCTGGTGCGGGGCTGCTAACCCTGGTGAGTTACTTCGCCTGCTACTCCTGAGGGAATTCTGCACCAAAAAAATAAAAATTCTGCACACAATATTTTTTAAATTCTGCAGATTTATTTGTCAATAAATAAATATGGAGGTTCCAACATGGCAGTAGGGAGCTCAGGCCACTGGCTTCACAGAGGTTGGAGATTACCCTGCAGCGCCTTTCCCTCTGGGACATAGACCTCTGTGGCAGGTCTGGCCCTTGTGGCAGGGTCAGGTGCAGCCTCACCACCAAGTTAGGGGAAAGCGGGGGGAGGGTTGTTACTGACAAAATTTGCAGATTTTTTTTTTTTTTTTTTTTTACACAATTCCCTCAGAAGTAGAGTATGCAGCTGTGATAGACTGCTGCTATAAAAACGTGGCTTCCTGCTCCATTTGGGACATGGGGGCTTTCAAAAGCATGTCAGTTGCAGCTTTAACTTTTTGTTAATAAAAACTTAAACTGCTATGCAATTGTTTTAAGAAGTGAGAAAGATCTACTTAAAGGTGTTTACACTAATAGGTAGATTTAAAATCCAACTTTAACACAGCTGTTGCTTTGTGTCTCTACTAATATTTCATTACATCACTGTTATATTTTAATCGCTTTTTAGTTTAGTTACCTGACATAATAGGTGAATATTATATGCACTATTTAATTTTATGGCTAACATGCTTTTTTATAGGTCTCTTGTGACTATATAATTGCTTTGATAAATTTGGAGAATTGTATTTTAACCAGAAAATTTAAGGTGGCATTACTTTTTTCCAGAGTAGTTTTTACATATTCTCTTTATATGTACCATTCTGCATACATCTCACCATTTTGAAAATAGCACTTGATTTTTAAATTCATTCACTCTTGTATCAACTGCTGTTTGTCGTCTTTGTCGGTTTCATGCTACGCTGCAGCTGTCCTTCTTTAGAGGCATCTGTACCTGACATTAAAGAAAAGAAGGGGTATGAATGGACAAAAGATGCTTGAGCCAGGGGGAGGCTTTAACTTAATAGGACTTTTACTGTTAACATCCTAACACACAATGTATTGAGAATATTTGTTTATGGTGCTTTTGTTGGTTATTTTCATAGAGATTTCATGTATATAACTTATTGTATAAATTAAAGTAAAGGCTTCTAGTATCAAAACTATATTATCACTGAAACGCTTAATTTACCATGTAACATGACATCGTAAAGGGGAGTATATTTCTTATCACTACTGCAAAATATTTAAAAAATGCAAATATGTAGACTGACAGAGACTTGCTAAATAGGATGAAGTAGTACCTTTTAGTATATTTGACCTTTTACTCCTTTACTCCGCAGATGTTGCAGTGTGGTAGGTTTGCTTCGTTTTGCTGCTACATAACAGAAAACAAAAGTCAATGATGAAAAGTGTCAACAGATTTGCTCTTTCTTCTCTGTGAAGTGAAGTATCAATACTGCTCTTCAATGTCAAACTAATAAAAATAGTCTTGGAGACATGGCAAGAGTTTAGGAGGTCCAGGTAACGTTACAAACACTTTTAGTGTAGTTTGGTCCTTCGGATAAACTTCCTAGTATCAGCAGATTTTTCAGAATGCACTGTTGTTGAATTTAAACATCATGGTGTCTGAATGAAAATCTCAGATTTTAGTCGTCTTTATTATCTGGGAAAATTGAAATCTGTGAACAAAGCATGCAGGATTATTTTCTGAAATAATCTACAGTCTACAGAAATCCACAGGAAAGGTCTTAAAAATTCTGTTTTAAAACTGGTGCTTTGCTTCTTCCTGAAATCTGTAGTCAGGCTGAAACAGATAGGTGTGAACTTTCTTAATTCATTTTAAAAGGGTCTTGATTCTGAAAGCATTCTTTGATTTTGCTGTTGTGGAGTATCCTTTTACTCAAAATACTTAAATCTTGGATTCCTTAACCTTAATAGTTAGTTTAGTAATATCTTAATGTGATTAAGTTAAGAGTTTTATATAAGGAGTTCAGCACTAGAAAAAAAAATTAATTTCAAGACATTTTATTGCTCAATAAAATGACACTTCAGCGTGGTACTTTTTTAAAGAATAGTGTCATCGTAGATCTTGGGTTAGCTTCCTTTTTCCTTCAATGTGGGGGGAGGGATAGTTCAGTGGTTTGAGCATTGGCCTGCTAAACCTAGGGTTGTGAGTTCAATCCTTGAGGGGGCCACTTAGGGATTTGGGGCAAAAATCAGTACTTGGTCCTGCTAGTGAAGGCAGGGGGGCTGGACTCGATGACCTTTCAAGGTCCCTTCCAGTTCTAGGAGATAGGATATCTCCATTTATTTATTTATTTATTTATTTGATTAGCAAAATGGAAGGTAAATGGCATGTGAAGAAGTATCTATAGGATGCCAGAAAGGTAAGAGATCTGTAAGAAAACAATCCAATTTTGAAATTAAAAATTGAATAGTAGAAAGAATGAAATTTGTTTTTGTGCAGAGGGTCAAACAAAGGCATATGCACTGCTTAAATCGCTCAATCTCTTTCAAAGGCTGAAGTGGGACGTATGGTGCATAGGTCTTGTACTGGCCACTTATTTATTGTGGGGTTCACTCAATAAATGTCACAATTTTTATGACCATTTTCTTAGGTAGAGCCACCTACAATACATTTAAAATAATTTTAAATATATTAATACTTCAGAAACTTAAAATTGAAATCTTTTAAAAATCAAATATCTTTGCATTTTTTAAGTTTGTTTTATTTCTGCTAAATTTGTGAAAACAAAAGTCAGTATATCTTCTTCAAATGAATCAGAATGGTAATAGCTACATGCTCATATAATGTTATGAGGACTTAATTCCATTCTTTTCAGGACTGAACTGTACCTAAAACTTTGGTCCACCTACCTGTGTTGGTCAGGGCTGTGAAAAATTTCATGTCCTGCGCAATGTAGTTAGGTCAGCCTACCCCACAATGTAAATGCTGCTAGGTTGCCGGAAGAATTCTTCCATCAACCTCGTTTCAGCCTCTTCAGGGCATGGATTTACTACAGCAACAGAAAAACTCCTTCCATTGTTGTAGTAAGTATCTATACTACAGCGACGTAGCTCAGGCCAGGTCTACACTACAGACTTATGCTGGCATAGCTGGGTCAGTGAGATGTGATCCTTGACAGACATAGCTATGCCAGCAGAAGCCCCAGTAGACGACAGTTATATGGTCATAACTGTGCTTTTACAGGTGTGTGGCTTGTTTCACTTATGGGGGGGTTGTAGTGAGTCGGTGTGGCTCCCCGTCGCCCCGGAGGGGGAAGAGCCTATCCGGAGGCCGGAGTGGGAGGAGCTAGGAAATTCTGAGCCCGCCCCTCAGAGTGTCAGAGCTCAGTCAGGCCCCAGCAGCTGGAGAGACCAAAGGTCCCCAGCCTAGCTCGGGACTGGGAAACCTCCGCGGCTCGGGACGGCCGTCAGGAGCCGCCGGGCCTGCCCTGCGCCCGCTACCCAGAGGAGCCGCCGGGCCTGCCCTGCGCCCGCTATCCGGAGGAGCTGCCGGACTTGCCAGACGATCCCTGGCCGGACGAACCCATGGTCCAGGATCCCCCCGAGGCCGACGCCAGCACCCAGGTAGATCCCGAGGGGGAGTGTGGAAGTAGCCCGGGGACAGCCGACCCCAGTCTGGCTGTAGCACTGCCGGAGCCTATGTCAGTGTGTTGCGGCCAGGAACCCCACTGACAAAGCAGCGAGTCTTCTGCCGCTGCTAGGGCCCCGGGCTGGGACGCAGTGGAGCGGGAGGGCCTGTGTCTCCCCTGCCACCCAACCTGTGGGTGGCAGTCTCCCCCTCTCCCAGGCCTGTGAGGCTTAGTCCTATCACTATTGCTCAGCCCTGACCTAGGGCCTGAGCTTAAATACTGTATTACTGCTGCTCAGCCCTGACCTAGGGCCGGAGCTTATATACGGTGTTTACTGCTGCTCAGCCCTGACCTAGGGCCTGAGCATATATACTGTGTTTACTGTTGCTCAACCCTGACCTAGGGCCTGGGATTATATACTGTGCACTGTTGCTCAGCCCTGACCTAAGGCCTGAGCTTATATACTTTGTTTACTGTTGCTCAGCCTTGGCCTAGGGCCTGAGCTTATATACTTTGCTGACCGTTGCTCAGCCCTAACTGAGGGTCTGAGCCCAGATAATGTTGGTCCCCGCCCTGAGCCAGGGCTGGGCCTACTGTACCTTTCAGGACCACAAGGGCTGCCAGGGAAGATCGTGCCGCCGGACCCAGTGCCCCAGCCTCAAGGGTAGTGAGTCGGTGTGGCTCCCCGCCGCCCCGGAGCGGGTCGAGCTCCGGCCAACTCGTCTACAGGGGTGGTTTTACTATATTGGTGCAAAGCACAGCTTTGCCAGCATAGCTGCATCTACACTAAGAGTGCTTGGCTTTGTCGGTATAGAATACCGGTGTATTCCTATACTGTAAAGTTCTCCAATGTAGATGTGGCCTCAAAAGTAATAATATTTGACAGTTTAACAGCTTCTTTGTATGCTAAAGCTATGTCACAACTCTTATAACATTTAGTATTTTCAGCGTGGATTATTTTAGAATAAAGGAGATCCTAATTATTAATGTGGCTTTGTTTGTTTACTTTCAGTGGCAAAACTGGGTAAAAAGTTGGAATTCATTCTGCTCACATATGGAAAGAGTACAGTCCTCTCCATGAGCAGTATTCCATTTGCAAACAGGATATAAAACTTGTCTTTTTGTCTAAGTTAGGACCCCCTTGGTATTGACTTACAACTGCCTAATTTTAAATGTAAAAAAGACTAGCTCCCTAACGTGCTTCATGAAATACCACCTTTGTTTAGTGTTGAATGTTTAGAAAGTTTTAGTCACAATTGATTTTTAGCTGGTATTTCTATATTTAAAACACTACAGCGGTGCTGCCACGGTGCTTCAGGATTGGCATTGCCTCTGATGACGGGAGGACTTCTGTTGTTGGCATAAGTAATCCACCTCCCTAACAGGTGGTAGCTAGGTCGACAGAAGAATTCTTCTGTCAACCTAGCGCTGCCTACAGTTACGTCGGCTTAACTACATCTCTCAGGAGTGTGGATTTTTCACACCCCTGAGAGCCACAGCTAGGCTGACATAACTTTTCAGTGTAGACCAGCCCCTTCATCTCTTTCTGAACAGGTAAACTTTTACCAGGTGAGGCCACTTCCTCTTGTCATTGCTTAACAAAGGAAACTTTTATGGTCATATCTGTAGATAAACATGCACAAGGTGAAGGGTTATACTGTCTTTTATTTTTTTCTGCCTTCTTTGCATATATTTCAAGTGCTACACTGTGCACATCGTTCTCACAAACTTATGTATTTTAATCAATATCGTCTCCACTTAACAAAAACCTGGTTTAATTTGAACATCACTTTTTTTTTTTTTTTTGCTATTTGGATGCTTACTGCTATGGCCTAATGGAGTAGGAATGTGAAATTGAACCATTACTGTAAATGTTACTTAGTCACTTTACTCATGTTGAAACAGGAAAGTGAAATTGGTAAGGTCTCTTGGAAAATATCACTTTGCTACTCTGCTGGCACATTGAGAACAACAACTTGGAAGGCAAAGAGCTTTCTCACGGCTTACGTTGTCAGGTGTGGCCTATTCCCGTATTAGATTTTGAAGACAAATGAGTTTCCTTTCAAGTGACTGATTGGTGCTCTTTCCTACTTCACAGAAGTTTTCCACGACATTGTTTTCCCTCTATCCCCTTGCTCACAAAAGCAATATCTTACTGTCTTGCCTGTCAAGGCTCTTATTTTTATGAGGGAGAGCATAGCTCCATTCTTTAAATTGATGCGATTAGTTGCCTTCTGAGAGCTGTTTCTTTGACATGAGTTGACTTGCACAGGCTACGAGTAGATGCCTCCTAAAGGGCAGTATATATTCTGTTATGTGTGGGTGGCTATGGTTCCAAGCTCTTATTCTACAAAAGTAAACTGATCCCTGAGTCACAACTTTATGGGTTCAGTAGCAAGCTGATTTTCCACAGTTGAGCTGCAGCGAGCTGCGGCCAGCTTTGTAAGAGTGAGTTAATTTCATGTTGAATTGGGCCGTGCACTTAGTAAGAGAACACTTAGCAAATTTACAGCATTTGTGACCAAAACAATATCTTCTCCATGGTCTTCTGGCTTCTTCCCTTGTGTTCAGCATAATGGCAGTACAAATCACTGGGAGAAGACAGCTTTGTACATGCCCCTTAACCAAGGCGCTGAGAGGTGTAGTTTCCAGAAGCTCTCTACTCTTCTCCTTTGAGGTTATGGGGATCTATTTTTTCGGGGGATGCTGCATGAAATTACCCATAAACAGTAATCTTAGTAAAACCAAGATTTATTAAAAACAGAATGAAAATGAAGTTGAAACAAAAATATTGGTTTGCTTAATGTATCTAGACTCTCATTTTGAATAAGCTAAACTATTTGTGTAGTTACAGAGGAAAAAGGAAAAGTGAATAGCTTACATCCCTTGAAAGCAATCCCCTCTTTCTGACCACTCAACCTGCCAGCATCATATTGCTGTCTACAGGGCGACTTCTCCTTTGTCCACCTTGACATATTTATTAAATCCTCTCCCCAGCTTTCCCAAACAGTTATTTTAAGACAAATATACAAAAAGGAGTTGGCACCTTCTGGGAGATGGTCCATTGAAAAAGAAAAACTCATGATGGTCAGAATTTTTCAAAGATTTAACTGCCTAGCTCAGCTATTGCCTTTCGTATCTTATGTCTTCACTGCAGAGTTAATTAGAGTTATCTACAGTCAGGTACTTCTCACAAGTTAGCCTAGCTCAAGTGAGAACCAGTCACAGTGTGAAATAACACTCCAGCTTCTGTGTCCACAGTGGCGCTGCGCTCACTCGTGTGCAGCTAACACTGTTGGGGCATATCCCATAATTCTTTGCACTAGAGCTGAGCTGCTCTATGAATATTTTCCCAGTTGACTGTGAGAAAACCTGTCTGTCCTTTCTCGGCACGTGGTGGTGGTGGACAATTGGGAAAGGCACTGGAGGACTATCGGCACTCAAGTGGTGTTCGCTTGCATCCACAGTACAGAGTGGTCGTTTTAGCAAAACTCAATAGCTGCTAACTCAAGTTTTAACCTATAAAACATGATGGGCCAGAAAACTTGAGATAAAAGGACCGTCACACTTGAGGTTAAGGTGGTGCACAGGACTTGAGTTGTAACTCAAGTTAACTTTGCAGTGAAGACAAGCCAACATACCAGGCCTCTTACTTAAATCTCTAAGCGTTTTTTTCCCCTTTTCCATAAACTATAAACCATGGACAGAGGACTGCCACGCCAGTGTTTTAAAAATAGCCTTAGTATTACAAAATAATATTTTAAAATGTACTGCAGCATGTAATTTAGTTACATAGGTCATATCAGTTAATAGAAAAACTAAAAGGAAGGTTTCTCTAGGAATAAATATTGGTCACAAATTTATTTATTATTTGTATTACAGTTCTCAGATACCCCTATCACGGTCAGGGTCCCCATTGTTCAGGGCACTGTACAGATATACAGTAAAAGACAGTCACTGCCTTGAAAATTCTATAATTGTAATCTGCAATTTGTATCTCAGCTCCACAAATCCATCGCAAAATATTACTATCCCATCCACAGAAAGTACTAGCCATGTCCTAGATGGTGATGAAAAATCTAAAGGGATTTCGCCTTGTTTCCTTTCCAAACTAAGCTTTTCTTCAAGTTTGCTAGCAATTTGAGTTTGACCAGAAATTACAGATACTACTTTAAAATTGGAATTCGCCTTAGACAAACCCTGAAGGTTTCATACTAAGAGCTAGAAATGGGTCATGAAAATGTTGAAAAGAAAACAGGAACTGAGAGTTGTTTGCTAACCATTTATGCAGTCTTGAATTGAGAAAGAAAATCTAAAGTGCATCATTATTCTTATTGATGGAAGTTGAAAGAAAGAGTGGACTCAAGCTGTACTTGCCCTAGGGTGTTGCTAGCCTAAATTCAGAGAATTGCCTACTATATGTGACTCAGTGCCAGGGAGTCATAACATCAATTTTCAAGCTGTACCTGATGCAGTATCATGATCAGATATCTTTTTTTCCCTCTCCCAGAGCAGAGAAATCTTAGAGCCTGACTTCTCCTATCTCCTCATCCCCCATGTCTCCTAAAAAAGAAGGGGTGGAGAAAATGAGAGTTTGGCATAGTCTGTATTTAAAAACTTTGCTGCTGTAGCTATACTAGCAAAACCCTACTAGGCCAGGTCTACACTACAGACCTATATCGGTATAACTACGTCACTCGGGTGTGAAAAATCCACACCCGTGAGCAATGTAGTTATACCCACCTAATCCCATGTGTGGACAGTGCTATGAGGCGGGAGAGCTTCTCCTGCCAACATAGCTACCACTTCTCGAGGAGGTGGATTAACTGTGGCAAAGGGAAAGCTCTCTCCTATTGGCTTAGAGCATCTTCATTAAAGTGCTACAGCGGCACAGTGTTTTAAGTGTAAACTTGCCCCTAGTATCGATGAAGCTTATACTGGCAAAAAAAAGTGTCTTTGCTGATATAGTTTAGATACCATTTCACCAATAACTAGGCTAGCAAAAGCTCTTTTATGCCAGTATAACTTGATCTGTGCAAGGAGGGTTTTGCTGGCATAAAAATACCATCAAAAATCACACCCCTACCTGATGTTGCTATGCTGGTAAGTTTCTAATGTAGTCCTGACCTTTGCCTTTAAGGGGTATATGATATGGCTTGTTCTGACCTTATTCCTCACTTCCTCTCAGCTGATATCGAGGAGTGGGAGACAGCCATTCAGGACTATCTTTCTTCACTCCACTACATGAAATGAGCCTTTCTTCACCAGGGGACTGAGTCTCATTTTGCCTTTAAAGATTTGTACTGTCCTTTGTTTACAGCATCAAGGATTTGCATAAATGCTAGTCTTTAAAGTTATTCATTTTGATATTTATTTATAAAAGATGGAAGAATGCATATTCATTTAGAAGAAAGTCAAAACCGATTCTGAGCTCTATCAAGAGTATGACAAAGGCTCTGTTAGGCTATAAACAGGTAAGTCAACAACTCAATAAACAAGCGATACCCCTAGTACAAGTCACTGGGATTGGATTTCTCATGATAAAATCTTCTTTTGTATGCAGTAAAACTATTTTTGTCCAAGGAAAGTGTTTATTTCTTTTGTATTTTGTAAACTGCTCACCTGACATTATTCTGAGAAACACCAGTACCATGCGTGTATTTTGTGAATGGAACAGTTACTCCTGCCGTTTTCCCAACCCAACAGATATTTGATCAGGAAAGGGCTGTGTTGAAAGTTCTTATATACTGGTATTTGCTGAAGCACTATTGCATGTTAAGAAAACAGAGTGGTGCTTGAACTATGTGGGTGCCTCCATGAAGATTGGACAGTGCACTAGGTTATTTCCAATAAAAAATAATAATTTTGCATCAGAATGGACTTGCAGCAAATAAATTGACTTTTCAGTTGCTCTGTTAATCAATTTTTAGATTGAACCATATAAGATAACCTACTCTAGTTAGAATTATTCAAATAACTTTTGTCTTTCCTTGGTCTGTTCTATCAAAACTTAAGCCTTCCACAACTAAGCACTTGATTGAGGAGTCAAAAATATTTGTTTTCTGATTATGTTTGGGGGGTTGGGCCAATAGCTTTATTTAAAATCTATAATTTGTGAATTGCTTACCAGAGACGCATGAGATGAATGACATAGCCAAGTTTTAGGGAGCGTAGTCATTACTCATACTCACTGTCACAGTTCAGAGTGACTGCACCTTAGTGGTCCAGCAGGGGCACCCACTCTCACCTTGCAGCTCCCCTGCTGTTGCCTTTCTAGTGGAGACCCTATTTCTCTCTCTTCTGATCAGGGTATTTCTAGGCTGTACAGTTCCCTGCCTTCACTGTGCTGTTCCCACTATAGACAGATTGCACAATGACACCTGCTTGCTTTCTCTTCAGAGATGGTTATCCGGTATAATTGCTACAGTTATAAGATACCACCCAATACTTCCTATGCAACCATATTTTATTCTTAAGGTAAAAGGCATTACAGAGACAACATATTAAAACAATAAAAGAACCTACATGTGTGCAAATAAGCTTACCAGAGTATCCCCCAACACTAGCACGAGCTCTGGCAAGAGCAGTCCTTCAGTACCCCATCCACAGGGTTTCCTTTGTGGTGACAAGTTTATCACAGCTTCAGCTCAGAACAAACACACAGTCTTATGGGGCCACTCCTTCCAATCTTTCACTAAGTTTTGGAGCCCTCCGTGAACCCTGGGTCCTATCTGTTTGCTGGATCAGGAAGAAGGCCCTGAGCCAGTTTAAAAACAGGCTATTTATCCAAAAACCCTTTCTTTGTCTGTTGTTCCCTGGAAAATCCAGTTTGAAGGGGTATGTGAACCTCTTGGGGGGGAGGTTTCAAAGGGCTTATAAAGGAGGAAGTATATGAGCATCCCCCTCCCTACTGAAAAGGTACATACAGTGCCCAAATAACACATACACAATTGCACTTTTAATACAATGTACCCCAAAAGTATTAACACTAATTCAGTAAGGTTTAACTTAATTTCATAAAGTGTATTTAGGGTATAGTAGGGTAACATGAGCTCTGTCAGTTTGTCACATCCACTTTGTAGAGATTGCTGAATTAGAAACCACCTGCTGCTCAGTATGAATATCTAAAATGGAAAACACCGACCAAACATCATTCTCCCAACAGGAAATGGAAGGGACCTTGCTTTCAGAAGTATTACCCCAACCTTCTCTCAAAAGTTGCGAGCAGGCAGACCAGGATAGGAATATTAGCTCAGTGGGTGTGGGGGTGATATTTTTTTGTGGGGAAGAGGGGGTTAGGGTAGGGGTGGAGGATTGCGGTGCTATACCAAGCTAAACTGCTGATTTCCTTTACAGTTTTGCATTCATGGGCTAGACAGTCTAGCAAAGTCAGAGAGGTCTTGTGTGGGTATTTCCCCATTTTTTAATGAGTAGAAACACTGAAAATCAATCATTACTGTGTATTGTCTTGCATGCTCTCCCTGCAGAGATTGAATGTCTCCTGTGATCCACTTCCTATCCTGGCCTACCACAGAGCTGCACTCTATCATACTCCCTGACTGAGTCCTGTTTTCCCTTCATTCCACTTTTCCATGCATAAACTGGATTGCCCCCATATTTCACTGTCCTACACAGCTCTGCTTCTGTCAGCCCCACCCCCTCCCATTGCTCCATCTCAGAACATTCTCTGACCATGCCCATAATAGAGGAGTTAAGGGAGCATAGCAGGGGAGAGAGAACCATAGTCTTGCTTACTCATTCATATCCCTCCTCATTTCCTTTAAGGTGTGCCAGGTGAATCAAGGGGGCAGTCAGGAGTGTGGGGTGATGGTATTTGAGTGGGGGTCCGGGGCTGTCCATATGAGCTGCTGTGGATAAGAGCTTGGGGTGAATGCCAAGACACTAGTGCATCAGGGGCTCCTCACAGCATGGTATCCTCAGCCAAGGCAGCAGTGCTGGGGTCTTGATGCACCAACGCCGTAGCCCCCTCAGACCGCCTGCACATTTGGGAAATAGCAGTAGGTTGTGGTATGGTTTTACAGTGTTTGCACAGACTCTGAATTCATCTTGGCAATAGACATTGAAGTAGAAATATTTTATTACTGTCCTTTAGATCATATACATGCTAAATTGACTTGCACTATTTGCTAGTTTCTTTTATACCTGGAACATGTATTATATAGGTGAACCAGGAATATTATGAAAATTTCATATATTCCTGTAAGTTTCAACACATTTTTGTTGACCTCTTCCCTCTGCAGTTCCAGTATATAGAAACTTGATGCTGTTTTTATCCAGAGTTTTTTTTGTGTGGCAGTATATCAGGGTAGTGCTCTCTACTGGTCAGCTGTATTAAAAGAATTCTTTGCAACTTAAAAGTGGAAATGAGAAAAATGTTCATTCCCTTTCATATTTGGCAGAAATTAGTAAATCACCTTGAAATATAATTAAGCAGAACATTTCAGTGTTTTAAGACTGCTTATGCACATATCTTAAAAATCCAAAATCTAATGTCTCAGAAAGAAACTGTAATATCTTTATTGCACCATGTATCAGAAAAGTAGTATAATTTAGAGCAAATAGACAATTGTCATATCATGCCAGAAACAGGAGTGCATTGAAGATTTTGACTCCTGTTCTAAAAGTTCTTGTTTAACACTTTTCTTAGGCCCTTGCTGCAGTTCTCCACATAACTAGGCTTGAGACTCCAATAGTCTGAGTGAAGGCTTTTCCATAGTAAACTCTTCCATTGCCATTGTAGATAAGCATTAGGGGTGCTTTGTTAAACTTGTACTGAGAAAAACAACCCTGCAAAATCTATTGGTAAACAGGATTGCTGGTTGTTATTGCAGTTTCTGCTACGTTATTCCTTAAAGGCACTATTTTTATGCATCCCAAAAAAGGATCTGTGCTAACTGAACTACCATGATTTGAACAGTCCTTTGTAACCTTTTTTCTTCCATTGTTCCCGTAATCTTATGAGTCTGTTGGGATGCTGTGGCTGTCTTAACTCAAACCCGGATTGTAAACTAATTTTAACATAAATAACGATATTTTGTGTGTGATATGGAGTGGAACTATGTGTGAATATGAAGAAAAAACACACACACTATATGTTTGAAAATACACCTCTACCTCAATATAACGCTGTCCTCGGGAGTCAAAAAATCTTACCGCGTGATAGGTGAAACCGCATTATATCGAACTTGCTTTGATCCACTGGAGTGCGCAGCCCCCCCCCCCCCCGAGCACTGCTTTACCGCGTTATATCCAAATTCGTTTTATATCGGGTCGTGTTATATTGGAGTAGAGGTGTACATGGATCTGCTTATGTTTGTCTTCAAGCGTCATTCCTTGTTGCTTCTTGTACTGTGAACTCTCATCTAGAGTGCCAGATGCTCTTCTGTACTTCTTCAAAGTCTTTAATCAGTTATCTGTCCTATTTCACCCCTGCCTCAAGTATGCACCTTCATCCAGTGTATTTTCTGATCTTTGTTATCTGCCTTTAGAGTTCAGGTTCTTTGGGGCAGGCCCAGCCACACTGCCATTTTTGTTGGCTGCAAACAGAGTTTTTCCATAAGAAAATAGACGTGTGATTTATTTGTATGAAATCCTGTTGTGATAATATATATGCACTTGTTCAGGTTTCAGCATTGCATCACCCTATCTCCAGTAACAGCAGCTCTTTTGTTCCATGACCGATGTGGCAGTTTTGAACACTTCAGTAGCTTACGAAATGACCCAGAGTGGAGGAAAATATGATTTCTATATTGGTCTCGTGTTGGCTATGAGCTCCAGCATTTTCATTGGAGGGAGTTTCATCCTAAAAAAGAAGGGTCTCCTCCGGCTGGCCAGGAAGGGCTCCATGAGAGCAGGTATGGTATGCACTTGAGAACTTTTGCTTGTTTTTAATTTTATTTGAATGCTTAGTGAATGGCTACTGAATTTTCACTCTGTTTTTTTGAGTATTGATTTACTTTGGTTCCTTATTGAGAGATGAAATTTCTAGACCTAAAATATTCAGCTCCTGTATTTTCACTGGACTCTGAATTATTTCTAGTTCGTTATTAAGTATAGTAAAAGGTGAAATCCCTTTCTGTAATATATTCAGTTAGTGCCCTCTAAGTATATTTCCAAAACAAACTATAAATTTGCATATGTTAATCAAAGAACATGTCAGTTAAGAATAAACCTGGTTACATCCTACCTGCTTCCCTCTTCTGAGCTTCCCCCTGCACCTGGAAAAAGCCTGTTTAAAGAGATGATCTTCATAGTGTGATTGGAAGATCAACATACTTGCACTGTTGGAGGATGTGGAGGGGAATGAATTCTAGAGTCAGGGCCCCTACAATGGAGTGCTTGCCTCCAAGTGAACAAACCTAGGAACTGTCAGTTTGAATGTCTCAGTTGATCTCCGCTGTGGAGATAGAGATGAAAGAGGCAATTTCTAAGATACTTAGGACCCAAATCAGGGCTTTGTAGGTCTAAACTGCACCTTGAATTGTACTTGAAAATGATTTGGGAACCAATGCGATCGATCCTGATTGCCTGGATGCTTGCCGAAATGGATGGGCTCATAAATAGTGTAATTGTGTCAAAGTATTTGATCAGAATACGTGACAGCTTTTATTTTCTAAAACTAAAATGTCCCCTGAAGACTTTCATTGTCAGAAATACTGAAATAATAATAATAATAATAATACTAATAATAAAAAAAGGACGGGGGAGGCCTGAAGGGGGAAGGGTAGTGTTCAGGAAGATGACATTCCAGAACCTTAGATGGTTGTGTTTTTTGGGTTAATATTTTACTGTAGCACAAAAACATAAGGTTATTTTACTTAATTCTTATTAGGTGTTGTGTATGTATACTAAAAGAATTTGTTATATTGACAGTTTAATAGTAGTTAATATACTTCATCAAAACCGAAAGCAAATAATTTTAAAACTGGTTCATCCCTTGGGTAATATTGCATTGCGTCCATCCAACTTTTTGGATTTTTGCTAAAGCTGACTGTGCATTTGATAAATATGGTAAAGACTTGAAGTAGTAATGGGGTAAATGTGCATTGGGTGTTGAGATACTACAGTGACGGGCACAACGTAATTGCTCAGATAGATAGAAAACAGCTAGAAATATTCAAGATGATGTTGGATGGACTGTTGCCCTTCTACACCAATTGCCCTCTGTTGACCAGTTGTATCAGTCTGAAAATAGTCTGTGCTATTGCCCCCAGTTAAGTGACCCACACTGAAACGGGTTGCAGTGTATCAAAGAAACTAAAAGGTTAATTGTGTGTGTGTGGGGGGGGTGGGGGGGGAGTGGATTAGAACAGGGTCGGGCAAACTTTTTGGCCTGAGGGCTGCATTGGGTTTCGTAAACTGTATGGAGGGCCGGTTAGGGGAGGGGGTTG
Organism: Terrapene triunguis; assembly: GCF_002925995.2. NCBI lineage: Eukaryota > Metazoa > Chordata > Testudines > Emydidae > Terrapene > Terrapene triunguis. Next base: position 2,739,911 of record NW_020664376.1, read on the forward strand.
TGGCCCGGCCCCCACCTCCTATCTTCACCCCCCCCGACTCCTGCCCCATCCGACCCCCGCCCCATCCACAGACCCCTATCCCCGACTGCCCCCGGACTCCCCCCGCCCCATCCAACCCCACCTCTCATTCCTGACAGCCCCCTGGACTCCTGCCCCATCCAACCACCTGTTCTCCTGTCCCGATTGCCCCTGGAACCCCTGCCCCTGACTGCCCCCTGCTGCCCCATCCAACCTCTCCCTCCTTCCTGACCGCTGCCCCCATTCAACCCCCTGTTTCCCCCCAACCACCATCCATACCCCCGCCCCCTGACCTCCACACTGAACTCCCCTGCCCTCTATCCAACCCCCCTGCCCCCTTACCGCACTGCTGCAGCACCGGTGGCTGGCGGCGCTACAGCCACGCCACCACCACGTAGCACAGGATTAGAACCTTCCATCTCTGGTGATTCCAGAGAAGTTGGTGTTGCTATGAGTGAACACCAAATGTGTGCTCTCAGTTTGGGAGGGGGGGGCAAATATTGTATGGCCTCTACCTTTGAAGTTCACCCAAATACCATGGTGGTGTGTGGCTTAAAGTGTGTACATTAATGTATACACATACACACACTCTCCTTAGATTACACGATTGACTGTTTCCCAAGATAAAGTTGTATCTTCCTATGGATATCCTCCTAATTTACTGTATAAAAGGAAGAAACTGAGTAGTCAACTGGGATTACAAACTGTGGAACTATTTAGGTCAACTGTAAGAATAGGGATTCTGTTAAATCTCCTTTTATTTAATTTGTTTTTTAACATTGTTATGAGTCTAGAACATTACCTCAGAATAGGCAAATATCGTGCGGTCTGTAATGCCATTTCTAGTCCCAAAGAAATATATATTCGCTGCTAATCTTTAGAGCAAATTGCACAGGAATATCTGGTTTCAGAGTAGCAGCCGTGTTAGTCTGTATCCGCAAAAAGAACAGGAGTACTTGTGGCACCTTAGAGACTAACAAATTTATTAGAGCATAAGCTTTCGTGGGCTACAACCCACTTCTTCGGATGCACATTTTAAGATTTTGACTTCAACCCTAACTTCTGATTATGCATCAAATTGTGCAGGTGTTTGTTTAATGAGCGGTTGCATATATGTTTGTAACATGGCTTGAAAATAATTCTTTTTTTGGAATATAACTGTTGATCATAGTAATTGATGCTTGCCCCTATGTGTTGCTGATTAATTGCTCGTTCTTCCAATTCCAGGTCAAGGCGGTCATGCATATCTTAAAGAGTGGCTGTGGTGGGCTGGACTTCTGTCAAGTAAGTATCAAAAACAATAACCAGTGTTAAAAGATTTTAAATATCAAAATGTTCAAAAAAATTGTTGAATACACAATAACCAAAGCTAGAAATAGTGCATACCTATGTACACTGAGATAAAAATCCGTATTTAAAAAAATAAATTGTATTATTAGTAATATCTTTGTAATTAACATCAAATTAAAAAGAAGGTTCTTAGATATCTATCTCCATCTATCTATCGTGTGTGTGTGTGTGTGTGTGTGTGTGTAAAAGGATATATCTCCAGTGAATTTTTTCAATAGTTTTTCTTGATCAGCAGAGAATTTCACCCCTTTTTAATTTTTACCATTTATGTATTTTACTTTTTCACTTCACTAAGCTTGGGCAGTTAAACTAGACCAGTGGTTCTTAAACTTGTTTGATCTGACTCCCCTTTCTATGTGTCTTCCCTGGTACATATAGTGCCGCCCAGCTCTGAATGCAGAGCGGAGAGCAGCAGCTGCTGGCCAGGTGCCCAGCTCTGAAGGCAGCATTACACCAGCAGCAGCACAGAAGTAAGGGTGGCGATGTGAAAAGTGATATTCGTCAGTATCACTTTTCACAGCAGACTTAGCACCCCATTGCCACCCTTACTTCTGCATTGTGCTGCAGCAACTCAGGGCTGACAGCTGGAGCCCTGCTGCCTCCAGGTGAGGGATTGTGTGTGTGTGTGTGGGGGGGGGAGGAGAACAGCCCTGGAGGTAGGGCTTTGGCTTTCTCCTTTATCCCTGCCTCCTGGGTGTACGTGGCCCTTCTGCAGGAGCCCCAGCCAATACAAAATACAAAACCATTCATTGAAAAAAGTTACTTTAAAATATTTTGAAACCTCCTCTCTCTCCTTCTCTATGGTTTTGTTTCATCTTTTTACACATCTCCTAAACTTTGGACTTAAACAGTGTGACTATGCGCATTTAACTTGACTCGTAATTTATGTACTGCTTCATAGAAGATACAATTGCAGATTATTTTGCTTATGTGAGAATTAAATGACCTGAGTTAGTAGGATGGGGAAATGCAGAGGCTGTTAAATAAAAATGGGTTAGCCTAAATTAGAGGTGAGATTTATTTTTGTTATATGGAATATCTAGCTGCTAGCTTTGAGTTCTGCTTATATTAAACTTCCATGTCAGCTGAACATTTTAGTTGAATTTCTTCTCTGTGGGAACACTTGTTCAGTTTCAGAGGTTTCTCTTACATGTGTTAAGACTTCCTCATTCCTTTTTTATTCTGCAGTGGGAGCTGGTGAAGTAGCTAACTTTGCTGCTTATGCATTTGCACCAGCTACATTAGTGACTCCATTGGGAGCTCTCAGTGTTCTTGTAAGGTAAGAACTGTTTAGAAAGCACTATTTCAGAGAGGTAGAAGCGAAGTACGTATTTAGAAATGTCTATCACTTAAATGTGAGTTGTTAAATATGGCTTTCTGCTTAACTCTGACTACACTTAGTACTCATAAAAATGGAAGGAGTAGCACTGACTTAACCCAGGCATAAGATGAGTCCGCGCTCTACAAGCTGCCTTGCACAGCTCTAGCGGTGTATCTTTACCTTGACTTGCAACACCCTGCTATTCCTGTCTTCTGCATCTCTTGAGGATGGAAGCCAGTTATGATGTGCACAAATAAAAGGAAGACAAGACTAATAAACTAATTTTCATTCCTGACCAAAGTCAGGATCTTATTTGTCTTTAGAGAGTCAAGGATTTTGCACCAGCACACCACATTGTCTTGGAGAGGGATTTCATAGAGAGGATGATGTATAACATTCTCCCTTGCAATTTTGAGGAGGCAGCATAATTTAAAACAACTTTTGGGCCTCCAGACATTTACAAATAGTCTAGTGCATAGCAGACATGTTAATATAGACAATTGTAATTACGCTTAATATATTAGTGGATTTAGTCTAATAGAAATGTATGGACATGAGTAATGTTGCAGATGACTAGAGGTTGTGCACTCAATTAGATATTGAAACAAGGGAGCTGTAGAGCTTTTATCTGCATATTGAGGCAGTATGTACTTAATTCTGTATTCAGATTGTTTGCCCTCTTTGTTTATTTGGAGCCTTAACTTAGAATAACAATTAACAGCTCTTAATTACTTAGCGAAAAGTCTTTTCTGAACTTTAAGATGCTAATGTTTTTTGATGTCTGTTGTGGGCAAATTAATTAAATATCTCCTGATTCCTAATCTGTCAATGTATTTTTTCCTTTCAGTGCCATTCTTTCATCCTATTTTTTAAATGAAAAACTTAATCTGCATGGAAAAATTGGATGTTTGTTAAGTATATTGGGGTCAACCGTGATGGTCATTCATGCTCCACAAGAAGAGGAAGTAGAAACTTTGAGTGAAATGTCTCACAAGCTAGGAGATCCAGGTGAGAGAAAATGTCAAGTTCATCTGTAAGTAGCAGGGTAGCTAATGAAGGAAGATAAGTATGTTTATTCTACTTTGCTAGAAGGACTGTGGTTCATTTACTGTTGCAACTGTTGCAAATTTCTAGTACCAAAAAGTTAAAGACCACCTCGGTTTTTCTACATCTGTAAATAAAATACGAGTTTGAATTCTACAATAGACTTAGTGTGAGCTTTGAAGGATACCAGTGAATTTATTTTGTACAGAATGCCAGGATTAAACAATGAGGTCATTTTTTGTCCAAGTAAAAGTATGTTCTGAAAGAATAATAAATTAGCAGTTTAATATGTTAACCTAAGAAGCAGACAGCTATTTTCCCCTTGTTACATTTTCTGCAAAGAAACGTCATCTGTTTAAGTCAGTTTTGAGCTGATCTTAAAAAATTAAGCATAGACTGTGGGGGAGATTTACAATACCAAAGGGTTACCATTAGGACTAGTAGCTAAAATTTAGGTCAGAGTCATCTATGTTTCACATTATATTATAATAAAAATAATGAGATACCTGCTTCTTATATAGCAATTGATATCTGTAGATCTCAAAGCACTTTACAAAGAAGTTAAAGCTCCATTTTACAGATGAAACTGAGGGGTGAAATGACTTATTCGAGGGCATTATCAGCATGTCCGATCGGTGGCTTAAAATTCCTGTTGCTGAGTGAAGCACCCAAATCAAAACAAATCACAGCCAGCATTTAGATATATGCCTACACCCTCTGGTCTCCCTATACCCCTGGTTCTGTGCTTTTGAATAAGTCAAGGATTGCAGTGAAAGGGAGGCTGGCAATCTAGGATCGTATTCTTCATTTCAGAGCCTGGTAGCGAAGTAGAGTTTGGAATTGCAGGCATGCCTGCAATCGTAGTTCCATGCTTATTTTAGCCAGCTCATCAGTTGTCATAAGATTTGTTGTAGCCTCCATTTTGGATGACTGGTCGAAGAAAGATCATCATTTGAACTTGTAATTAATAAAATGAAGGGGAGGAAAAAAAGCCTATCAACCTTGACTTGTTGCCCTTAAAATATGCACGTTTCTTGGTACCTAACAGGATGCTCTTGTGTACTGTATATAAATAAGTGATTTTTTCCCCCCCTACTGCAGGTTTTGTGGTTTTTGCAACAGTTGTCGTCATTGTGTCCTTAATACTGATATTCGTGGTAGGACCTCGCCATGGACAGACCAACATTCTTGTGTACATAACAATCTGCTCTGTAATTGGAGCATTGTCAGTCTCCTGCGTGAAAGGCTTGGGCATCACTATCAAGGAACTTATTGCAGGAAAACCTGTGCTAAAACATTCTTTGTCCTGGATTCTGCTGCTAAGTCTTATAATCTGTGTGAGCACACAGATCAACTATTTAAACAGAGCTCTGGATATATTCAACACCTCCATAGTGACTCCAATATATTATGTATTCTTTACAACATCTGTTTTAACTTGTTCTGCTATTCTTTTCAAGGAGTGGCAACACATGTCTGCTGCTGACATTATTGGCACCTTCAGTGGTTTTCTCACGATCATTGTGGGGATCTTTTTATTGCATGCCTTTAAAGATGTAAATTTCACTCTAGCAAATCTGCCTGTCTCCTTGCGGAAAGATGACCGAGCAATCAATGGCACTCTGCCAACCACATATGAATGCTTTAATCATGATGAAGAAAGCTCAACCTGTGTAGGTGAAATACAATCCAGTGAGAATGTCCCATCCAGGAGAAATGGAAGTCTGGCAGCATTCTGAAAATGTGTTAAGAAAAGAACAATTTTGTAACTTTTTTTTTTTTTTTTTTTTGCTGTAAAATGTCTGAGTTTGAGTTTGGAAGCAGATGATGTACTTGAACAATATGTACAGACAATCGTAAATTTTTAGGTTTGATTAGTTTGGGCCAAGAATAGTGATGGAGTTTTAATTTGCCTTATTTTTACTTTAAAAAGACGCACTGCAATGACCTCAGTACATGGTTTGTTTTTGTTGCTCTAAGTTATCTGTGTAAACTTGTAAATATTTTTTATTTGAATTTTCCATTTTAAAGACTTATTGCACTAATAACAATTTTAACTATATCAAAAATAAATTGCTTTAATTTTGCATTGGTGGTAAGCACATTGACATGAACCTGAATCTTTTGCATAATGAATATTCACCATGTCTGTTTCAGCACATGGAAGAGTAAGACTAATAATCTGGAATGCACTGAAAGTTGTAGGGAGCAATTTACAGCGGATGTCACTAAAGTGGCTAATTACAGCACTTGTGGGAAGCATATAACTAAACTAGTTAAACTGACTACTATTGAGGCATTAGTAAACTTGAAACAGTAAAGACTCAGGAAGTATACATTCAGAATGGTTTGTTATTTAAACTGATTTAAAGAGTTTTTAAATTGTTTGATCATACTTCAGCGGGAAAGGAAATTGTACAACCTAGCAAATCTTCAAGATCAATTTAATATCAAAAGTTAGGTAGAATGTAAAAGGTAAGTACTAACTAAAAAGGATATCCATCACTTATACACTGATTATCTAATGTTTATTAGTCAGACATGTATTCTTTCCTCCCTAACAAATCTAACTCACTGTCTTGTAGTGGGTTTTTAACTCTGTTAGCAACAACTGAACACTTGCTGGGTGTCATTTTCTCAAGAAACAAATAAAACCCTAGACGGTTAGGAGTTGCCCTTCCAAGACCATTTGCAGGCTTGAGCTACTGCTACGTTAAAGCTTCCCACAGCTGCAGTTCTCCACAGAAGTGTATTTTATTTGTGGAAATACAAAGCTAGCACTAGTAGTATTAAGTTAAATGGATGTAGTTTAGGGGGGGAAATTTATAAAAGGCAAATCACAGTGTTTGAATGCACTTTATCATTTCTCAATCAGTGGGAGTCAGTTCTTAAAAGTCCTGCTGCAACCTTGGAAAGGTCATTGCCAACTATGAGCAAGAATATCTCAGATATATCTTAACTAGTGCAGTGAATCACAGGTAAGATGTGGTCATCTCTCAGGTAACTCGTGCCCAGATCATTCACTGATTTTAGTGATAGCCACTTTAAAGACCTTCTCCAAGGAGAGTGCATAGTGTAGTTTTGGTGGGCAGGTGATAAAGATGAACAAACTTTATTAGAAAAATAGTTCTAACCTCTTGGGGAAGTACCATGGACTACTTAAGAATTCAGGGATGGCTCTAATAAGAGACAAAGCATCTGACTACAAGGAACACACATTCCCCCATCATAAGCAATATCAATACTTGATTCTGTGTATATTTTGTTATGAAATGTTTTTGTTTTACAAAGTTATTCCACATCTTTAACTCTGATCTGGAATGCAGCATGTCCCTATTTCCCCTCTTTGTGGCTCTTGGCCCCTTGGAAATAACTTGCCCATCACTTAAATATTAATAGTGCTATCAAGTGGGACACTTCTGATTGTGAGGAAAACACGATCAAGTACTGCTGAATAACTCTCATTCAAAGTAGCTTAAATGGAAACTTACTTTACAGACCAAACCTGTATCTACAATTATGACAGTTGAAAAGTCGATCATTTTGAGCCTATTACATTCCTGGAAAAAAGGTAACAATCAAATCCCTATAGTAGCTCCCTGAAAGTATGAGCATTACTGGACACGCAATAAACCAAGATAACATTTTCACCAATTGTAGCTGAGTTGAAATGTTTGACAATTAAATGTTGAATTATTTTTACATAAGGAGTATTAATAAATGGGGTACATTCAGTTAATTAAAAATACCCACCAAAATGCACTTTTGACACCACCTTGGCTGGGTAGGGTTTTAGTTATTGACTGTATCCCTTTGTTTCCTACTTACAGTTTAATGTGCAGTTAAAGGCCATACTGAATCAGGGATGCCTGACAAGTTAACTTGCTAATATAGGCTTTTGTACATGCTTTGAATAGTGGTAATTCCTGTAAGCTTCAATTATTGTGCTAGGGTCCTTTGCTTGATAAGCTACTAAAAGTGCATTTATTATAGCCTTCACCCAAGGCTATCCTTCTGCTTATCAAACACTAATGAAGCCTTACAACCCTCACTTGCTGTGACTCAAGAATGTGTACTACCCTTTACAGATATTAAGTGTTTTGTTTGCAAGGGTATGTCTACACTATGGGATTAATCCAAATTTATATAATTCGAATTTGTAAAACAGATTGTATGAAGTCGAATGTATGCAACCACACTAAGCACATTAATTCGGCGGTGTGCATCCATGTACCGGGGCTAGCGTTGATTTCTGGAGCGTTGCACTGTGGGTAGCTATCCCATAGTTCCTGCAGTCGCCTCCGCCCATTGGAATTCTGAGTTGAGATCCCAATGCCTGATGGGGCCAAAAACATTGTCGCGGGTGGTTCTGGGTATATCCTCCCCCCTCTCCAGGAAGCAACGGCAGACAACCGTTTCGCGCCTTTTTCCTGGGTGAACAGTGCAGATGCCATACCACGGCAAGCATGGAGCCCGCTCAGCTCAAGACAGCAGTCATGAACATTGTAAATACCTTGCGCCTTATCGTGCAGTTTATGCTGAACAAGAACCTGGAAAACCAGGTGGCGAGGAGCAGGCTACAGCAGCGCGGCGAGGAGAGTGATGAGGATATGGATATGGAATTCTATCGAACCGCGGGACCCGGTGCTTTGGAGATCATGCTGTTAATGGGGCAGGTTATAGCCGTGGAACGCCGATTCTGGGCCCGGGAAACAAGCACAGACTGGTGGGACCGCATAGTGTTGCAGGTGTGGGACGATTCCCAGTGGCTGCGAAACTTTTGCATGCATAAGGGCACTTTCTTGGAACTTTGTGACTTGCTTTCCCCTGCCCTGAAGCGCCAGAATACCAAGATGAGAGCAGCCCTCACAGTTGAGAAGCGAGTGGCAATAGCCCTGTGGAAGCTTGCAACGCCAGACAGCTACCGGTCAGTCGGGAATCAATTTGGAGTGGGCACATCTACTGTGGGGGCTGCTGTGATGCAAGTAGCCAAAGCAATCACTGAGGTGCTGCTACAAAAGCTAGTGACTCTGGGAGATGTGCAGGTCATAGTGAATGGCTTTGCTGCAATGGGATTCCCTAACTGTGGTGGGACGATAGATGGAACCCACATCCCTATCTTGGCACCGGAGCCCCAGGGTACCCAGTACATAAACCACAAGGGGTACCTTTCAATGGTGCTGCAAGCACTTGTGGATCACAAGGGACGTTTCACCAACATCAACGCAGGCTGGCCGGGAAGGGTTCATGATGCTCGCGTCTTCAGGAACACTACTCTGTTTAAAGGGCTGCAGCAAGGGACTTACTTCCCGGACCAGAAAATAACCGTTGGGGATGTTGAAATGCCAATAGTTATTCTTGGAGACCCAGCCTACCCCTTAATGCCATGGCTCATGAAGCCATACACAGGCAGCCTGGACAGGAGGCAGGAGCTGTTTAACTACAGGCTGAGCAAGTGCAGAATGGTGGTAGAATGTGCATTTGGCCGTTTAAAAGGTCGCTGGCGATCGCTACTGACTCGCTCTGACCTCAGCCAAAGAAATCTCCCCATTGTTATTTCTGCTTGCTGTGTGCTCCACAATCTCTGTGAAAGTAAGGGGGAGACCTTTATGGCAGGGTGGGAGGCTGAGGCAAATCGCCTGGCTGCTGATTACGCGCAGCCAGACACCAGGGCGATTAGAAGAGCACACCAGGAAGCGCTGTGCATCAGAGAAGCTTTGAAAATCAGTTTCATGACTGGCCAGGCTACAGTGTGAAATTTCTGTTGGTTTCTCCCTTCATGAAAACCCGCCCCCTTTATTGACTCATTCATTCTCTGTAAGGAACCCACCCTCCCCGTTCCCCCAGCTTTCTTTCAAAGGAAATAAAGTCACTATTGTTTAAAAATCATGTATTCTTTATTAAGTGATTATAAACATAGGGAGAGAACCAAGAAGGTAATCTGGGTGAGGTTTGGGAGGAGGATAGGAGGGAAGTAAAAGGCCACTGAACAAATTCAATATAATGACAGCCTTTTGGTTGGGCTGTCCACTGGGGTGGAGTGGGAGGGTGCACGGAGCCTCCCCCACCACGTTCTTACACGTCTGGGTGAGGAGGATATGGGACATGGTGAGGGAGATTATACAGCGGCTGCAGCGGCACTCTGTCATCCTGCTGCCGTTCCTGAAGCTCCACCAGACACCGGAGCATGTCCGTTTGCTCACGCAGCAGCCCCAGCGTTGCAGCCTGCCACCTCTCATCTCGAGCGTCCCTCATGACCTCACGTTCACTGGCATCTTTCCTAAATTTAGATACAGTGTCCTTCCACTCATTCAAATGAGCTCTTTCATTGTGGGTGGATTCCATTATTTCTGTGAACATGTCGTCTCGCGTCCTCTTTCTACGCCGCCTTATCTGAGATAGCCTTCAGGACGGAGGAGGGAGGCTTGAAAAATTTGCAGCTGCTGGAGGGAGGGTTGAAAGGAGTGAATTTTTTAAATTGATACATTTTACAGAACAATACTTATACTCTTTCATGGTGAAAAACACTATTCACATTACATAGCACATGTGATTTCAGTACAAGGTCGCATTTTCCATCTTAATATTGAGTGCCTGTGGCTTTGGTGTTAGAGATCACAGACGCAGGTCCGGGCAACAGAATTCAGCTTGCAGGCAGCCATGGTAAGCCATTGTCTTTCGGCTTCTGCGCCCTCCTTTCCCACATACCAAGCAAAGTCTGTTGACTGCTGCGGTTTTCCTGTTAACCTTCAGCAGCAGAAAACAAACTAACCCCCCCCCCCCATCCAATTCTCTGGGATGATCGCTTTATCCCTCCCCCCACTGCGTGGCAGGTATCAGGGAAGATCCCTGCAGAAACCAAACTAACCCCCCCTCTCCCCATGAATTCTCTGGGATGATCAATGTACCCCTCCCCCGACCGCGTGGCTGGTAACAGGGAAGATCCCTGCTAGCCAAACGCGAAAAGCTCAGGGCCAATTCCCCCCCCCCCTGTGCTTGGCTAACTGCAGGGAAGGATTTCTTTTCAGCCACAGGCAAACAGCCCAGTAGGAACGGCCACCTCTGTCCCCTTAATTAAGTTCCCTTATTTCAACCAGGTTACCATGAGCGATATCACTCTCCTGAGGATTACACAGCAAGATAAAGAACGGATGTTGCTTGAATGCCAGCAAACACCGGGACCATACGCTGCCAGGCTTTGTCAGGCAATGATACCAGATTACTTGCTGCAAGCATGGCATGGTCAAGTGTCCTACCATGGAGGACGGAATAAGGCTGCACTGCCCAGAAACCTTGTGGCAAGGCTTTTGGAGTACCTCCAGGAGAGCTTCATGGAGATGTCCCTGGAGGATTTCCGCTCCATCCCCAGACACGTTAGACTTTTCCAGTAGCTGTACTGGCCGCGAATGCATCCCAAGTTCTCAGGGCAAAGTAATCATTAAAAAACGCTTGCTTTTAAAACAAGTTTTATATTTTAAAAGGTAAACTCACCTGAGGTCCCTTCCATGGGGTCATGGTCTTGGATACTGGCTTGGGAGGGTACTTCAGTCAGGCTAAGAAAAAGATCCTGGCTGTTGGGGAGAACAGAGTGCTGGGTGCTCTCTGCAAGCTCCTCCTCCTCCTCTTCCCCATCCGCAGAATCCTCAGGTGTAGCTGATGAGACTATCCCTGACCCGGAATCCACGGTCACAGGTGGGGTAGTGGTGGCGGCCCCCCCTAGAATTGCATGCAGCTCAGCGTAGAAGCGGCATGTCCGCGGCTCTGACCCGGAGCGACCGTTTGCCTCCTTTGTTAGGCTTGTCTGAGCTCCTTGACTTTCACGCGGCACTGATCTGAGTCCCTATTGTGGCCTCTCTCCAGCATGCCCTTGGAGATTTTTTCAAAAGTTTTGGCATTTCGTCTTTTCGAACGAAGTTCTGCTAGCACTGAATCCTCTCCCCATATAGCGATCAGATCCAGTACCTCCCGTACGGTCCATGCTGGTGCTCTTTTTCGATTATCAGCCTGCATGGTTACCTGTGCTGATGAGCTGAGCTATCTGTGGTCACCTGTGCTCTCCACGCTGGGCAAACAGGAAATGAAATTCAAATTTTCCTGGGGCTTTTCCTGTCTACCTGGCCAGTGCATGCGAGTTCAGATTGCTGTCCAGAGCGGTCACAATGGTGCACTCTGGGACAGCTCCCGGAGGCCAATACCATCGAATTGCGGCCACACTAACCCTAATTCGAAATGACAAAATCGATTTTGGCGCTACTCCGCTCGTCGGGGTGGAGTACAGAAATCGATTTTAAGAGCCCTTTATTTCGAAATAAATGGCTCCGTTGTGTGGACGGGTGAAGGGTTAATTCGATTTAACGCTGCTAAATCCGAACTAAAGTCATAGTGTAGACCAGGCCCAAGTCTCAGGGCATGTCTCCCCTACAAATTTACAGCAGCGAAGCTGTGCCCCTACAGGTCAGTATAGCACTTCTGGTGAAGATGCTTTAAGCCAACAGGAGAGCTCTCTCCTGCTGGCATAATAACTCCACCTCTGTGAGAGGCGGTAGCTATCAGTAGGAGAAGCTCTCCCGCATAGCGTTGCCTACAGCAGTGCTTAGGTCAGTATAACTATGTCGCTCAGGCAGTGCGGATTAGTCACACCCCTCAGTGATGTAGTTACACCGAAGTAATTTTGTTGTTTAGACTAGGCCTCAATTCTCAACAGGGCAGAGAGGAATGAACCAAATTCTATTCTTGTAATTTGCACATAAAGCATGCAGTTAGGAACTTACCCCACCCTCTGTGAAACGTAAATATTGTACATTCTTCTTCTGCCTTACAAATGGAAGGCTACACAGTAGCCTCCCTTTACAGATCTCATGGCTCCATGTCAGTCAAGTGCTGAATTAAAGACACTAGTCCTTCCCTCCCATTCTTTTGGCTCCTTTTTTCTGGAGTTGCTTAACCTGCACCTCACTTCTTGTATCATATGCCTTTTTTTTCCTTCTCTTTCCAGATCTAAAGCGCAACAAAAAATGAAGCAAAGGTGGGAAATCATAGAATAAAGGCAAGATAAAAGGAGAGCAACGGCCGAAGGGCCATGTACTTAAGCTATGGGTGACAGAGCCTTGCTTTTTCTCTGGGTAGGTAAAACCATGAAAGGCCTCAAATGTAAGGCATGGAAAAACTACAAGAGGAATTACAAGTAACCCACCTTCATTTACTCATCTGTAACGGGACTTCTTCAAGATGAGACTGCGTATTATGAGTATTGCACTTGATGTCCCCTTTGATTCCTTCCCTCAGCATCTCTGAACAGATTGAGCGTAAGGCACAGGACATGTATGAAAATATAAAAAACACTCAGGTTTGTGTCTGATAGAATTTGTCTGTCTTCTTGGAAATTAGTCAACCCCTGCCTTTTAACAGCCTAGCAGGCTGCAGCAGGCCATCGAGAATTGGTAAGGATATCCTGCTCTTGGAGGTATCCCCAAGAATGTCAAATACAGGATGGGAGGTCTCCTTCATGGCTACTGAAGGAAAATTCAATGTGGATGCTGTGTCACCCACCAGGTCATGGAACTGTAGAGTGTCCTCGGAATGGAAAGAGGCAGATGCTCATCTGGTGATAAATCAGGTTTGTAGTCTCTCTCAGCTCTTTTTGAACAAGACCATATAATCTCCTCATCTTCCTCTTCAGATAGAGTATCAGGTGCCACTGCCTGAGATGCAGATGGATCCAGTGGAACTGGGTCTAAGGATTTCTCAGCAGCCAGATTTACTACAGATGAAACATCCCCTCTCCATCTACAAGGATGACAACTTAAAAATTCCTGTAGCAGCACCCCATCATAGAGCCCAGGACTGCCACTCCCCAGCAACTTGGATCTGGGAACAAATCCACAGGAGCAAAAGGAGGCATGAACCAGGAGGAAATAGGTTCTCTTCCTCTTTTATCCTCCTCTAAACATGGATCCAGCCTCGGCTCTGCGCTGGACCACACAGATGAGAGCAATGGTCCTGGAGGGTGGAGAGAAATAAACAGGGAGAAAACTTTTCATGGAGACTGTAGGAGACTTTGGAGGACGAAGTCTAGACAGATCAGAGGAGAGGCTAATAATCTCTTGCTCTTCTCCTTTTTTCAGGTGAAGACAAATATTAGCCTCTCTCTTCCTCAAGATCCTCTATTTCTTACTCAGATCAGAAGAATGCTCAGAAGCCAAACAGTGAACATCTGCCACTAAAGTAAGGGTCCACATAAGATCTGAAGAGGGACCCAGAACCAGAGAAGAGGTTGGAGCTGAAGCCCAGGCTAGTGCAGAATCCAATGAAATACCACTGGTTCTCAAAGTTGAAGCCGAAACAGGCTTAGGTTTTGGAGCTGAGCCAGAGGGCCCATGACAGAGTTGGACGGATCCAACAAATCTGACATGTGTGATCTGGCATTCTAATAGCCTAACCCTGAAGAAGAGCTCCGTATAGCCTGAAAGCTTGTGTCTCTCACCAATAGAATATGGTTCAACAAAAGATATCGCGTCCCCCACCTTGTCACATCTAGCAGTGTCGGTCTTCTCCCTTGTTGCCTTTTTTGGAACCTACACAGCTGGAGCAAACGTGGCTCTAAGTTCAAAGGCAGGTGGTTTGGCCTTTCTCCACCAACAGTGCCTTCAAAACTCTGACTGCCTGAACCACAGGATCTGGAGTAGGACCCAAGAAAGTTCCAGTTTCCTGGAACCTTTGAGGTGCTTTGACTTGCTGGAAGAAGTCACAGGAGCCAAAGCAGGTGTCTCAGGCCTTGGATCAGATGAGTGCCTGGAGCCTCATGTCCCTCTTTAAGAAGAAGCACTTACAATCTCTTCTGCCTCTCCTGGCAAGGTCTGGGCATGAAAATCCAACAGATGGAACATGCAGGAGAGTGTTCCTTGCCCAAGTAGTTCAGGTAATGTGGTCATCCAATGCCAGGAAGACAGCCAGGCATGAAGCACACCTCTTGAATACCAGTTCCTTCAGTTCCACCATAACCCAGAACTGAGGTACCAGCTATACAACTCTCTTTTTATCAGTCAACTATAAACTACAGCTATCAAGACACTAAGAATGAAGAAAAGCCTGGATCTGAATGGACCAGAGCGGTTCATTTTATTTTGTCACAGCAGTATGGTCATGGCATAGGTCATGCTGTGCAGGGAGAGGATGCACTAGAATTTGACTTTGTCCCTTTGTTTTGCTCTCCTCCATCATTGGGTTAAAGGGTTGTATCCTCAGAAGATGTTCTTATAGCATACTGGGTAGAAAGAGCAGCTTCAATATCATTTGCAGATGTAACCTCTATCCAAGACATAGATAATTAGCCATTCATGCCCACTCTAGGAACATCTTACATGCTGTTACAGCTGTTGGAAGAGTATTTGTGGAGACTGTACAATGTGACAAAGACATAACACCAGGTAAGTCCTGTACTGTTCACCAGTCAGACGGCAACAGGTCTTAAACACTTTCCAGGTGTGCCTAATCATGTTGCTTTAATTCAGATTGTACAGTTGCCAAAGAAGTTTTACAAACTTTTACTAAGGCAGGGGAGTCACATAATATAATTTAAATATTCTCCCCTACAGTAATGATTATTATCATTAATAATAAGTATGGTGATATAGGCTACAACAGTTCAGTGTATGGAAGGATCCCTTTCAAAAGATTATTTTAAACAGGGATTGCTTAACTTGGAAAGAAGACTTTTTGATTTTTAATAACCTCAAACTAGAAAACGAGTTCTGTATGATAAGTTTTCAAAAGGAAGAGTGAACAGACCCCCCACTGTGCTACTGCATTAAACTGATTCTTGTAAAAGTTTTGAGTGTAAACCACCTCCAAAGAATCATTGCCTAAAAAGTGAGAATTTTAATTAATGCCTTTATTTCCATAATCACTAATCACACAATGCAATTTAATTTTGCTAGGGAAAAAAATCAAACTGATTAAAAAAATTATTCACAAAGCACCAGCAGGAACCTTCTTTTTATAAAGAGTAAGCAAGCAATTAATGCTTTTCTAATACATAAACAATTACAATGAATTTTCTTTTAAATGTTTCTACAAAAAAAAACAAACTCGTTTTTTTTAACCACCATGACTAATATTTTGAGAGATGAGGGAAAAACAATTTGAATCAATCCAGTCTAAAATGATCACATCAGGTGAGGGATATAGAGGGGTTTGTAAGACAATAAGCCGCCTTTTTTTTTTTTTTTTTTTTTTTTTTACATTGCAGGCTTTTTATCAAAGTATATAAAATTTTAGTCTAGAAAAATAAGTATGGACTGTATACCATTATTGTGCTTGGAGACTGAAAATGACAAAGCACCACCATTCAAAAGGCACAGGAAATACTGAAATACAGATTAGGGTATATTCCTTACAAGGGTTTTTCTCCTCTTAAGCTTATAGCTTAACTAGGTCCAAAAGTACTGCCACTAAAGTAAAAAGCAAGGCTGTTTCTCCACACTTAGTTGCTGGCTAGAGACTGATGGATAGGGGGCTGGAAGCAGCGCACATGTTCCACTGGTGTACCTTCTCCATCACCAGACTTCATATACTTGTCCAAAATAGTAATTATCTCATTGTTCAGGATCTGGAATTTGCGAATTCTCTCAACCATTTTCTTCAAAGGCTGCAACGTCAAAAACATACATTCAGAAAAGAAGTTTTGAGATTAAAATCAGAACCAGCCTTTGATAAAACCACTGAGAGCAACTGCCTCAACCCAGCAGTCTTCTGCCAATTCAGCACCTCATGAACCAGTCTGGTTGACTCTGGCGATAAGTATGAGACAAAGTTTCTTGACACCTTAAATGACTGCTTCTTAGAGCAGCTAGTCCTGGAACCACAAGAGGAGAGGCAATTCTTGATTTAGTCCTATGTGGAGCACAGGATCTGGTCCAAGAGGTGAATATAGCTGAACTGCTTAGTAATAGTGACCATAATCTAATAAAATTTAACATCCCTGGGGGGCGTAGAGGGGGAGACACCACAGCAGCCTACTATGGTAGCATTTAATTTCAGAAAGGGGAACTACACAAAACTGAGGACGTTAAACAGAAATTAAAAGGTACAGCACAAAAAGTGAAATCCCTGCAAGGAAACTTTTTAAAGACACCACAATAGAGGCTCAAATTAAATGTATACCCCCAAATTAAAAAACAGGACCAAAAAAGTGCCACCATGGCTATACAACAAAGTAAAGGAAGCAGCTAGAGGCAAAAAGGTATCCTTTAAAAAGTGGAAGTTAAATCCTAGTGAGGAAAATAGAACAGAGCATAAACTCTGGCAAATGTAAAATGTAAAAATACAATTAGGAAGGCCAAAAAAGAATTTGAAGCACTGCTAGCCAAAGACTCAATGTAACAGCAAAAAATTTTTTAAGTACATCAGAAGCCGGAAGCCTGCTAAACAACCAGTGGGGCCACTGGATGATCAAGATGCTAAAGGAGCACTCAAAGAGGATAAGGCCATTGTGGAGAAACTAAATGAATTCTTTGTATCAGTCTTCATGGCTGAGGATGTGAGGGAGATTCCCAAACCTGAGCCATTCTTTTTAGGTGACAAATCTGAGGAACTGTCCCAGACTGAGGTGTCATTAGAGAAGTTTTGGAACAAATTGATAAATTAAAGAGTAATATGTCATCAGGACCAGATAGTATTCACCCAAGAGTTATGTAAATCAGCTTCTGTACCAGATGATTGTAGGATAACTAATGTGATGCCAATTTTAATTAAAGGCTCCACAGGTGAGCCTGACAATTACAGGCCAATAAGCCTAACTTCAGTACCGGGCAAATTGGTTGAAACTAGAGTAAAGAACAGAATTGTCACACATAGATGAATACAATTTGTTGAGAAAGAGTCAACATGGTTTTTTGTAAAGGGAAATCATGCCTCACCAATCTACTAAAATTCTTTGAGGGGGATCAACAAGCAGGTGGACAAAGGTGATCCAGTGGATATAGTGTACTTAGATTTTCAGGAAGCCTTTGACAAGGTCCCTCACCAAAGGCTCCTAAGCAAAGTAAGCTGTCATGGGATAAGAGGGAAGGTCCTCTCCTGGATCAGTAACTGGTTAAAAGATAGAAAACAAAGGGTAGGAATAAATGGTCAGTTTCAGAATGGAGAGAGGTAAATAGTGGTGTCTCCCAGGGGTCTGTACTGGGACCAGTGCTATTCAACATAGTCATAAATGATCTGGAAAAAGGGGTAAACAATGAGGTGGCGAAATTTGCTGATGATTCAAAACTATTCAAGATAGATAAGTCCACTGCAGACTGCAAAGAATTACAAAGGGATCTCACAAAACTGGGTGACTGGGCAACAAAATGGCATATGAAATTCTATGTTGATAAATGCAAAGTAATGCACATTGGAAAACATAATCCCAACTATATATAAAACAATGGGGTCTAAATTAGCTGTTACCACACAAGAAAGAGATCTTGGAGTCATTGTGGATAGTTCTCTGAAAACATCCAAGCAATGTGCAGCGGCAGTCCAAAAAGCTAACAGAATGTTGGGAATCATTAAGAAAGGGATAGATAATAAGACAGAAAATATCATATTGCCTCTATATAAATCCATGGTTCGCCCACATCTTGAATACTGCGTGCAGATTGGGTTGCCCCATCTCAAAAATGATATATTGGAACTGGAAAAAGCACAGAAAAGAGACAGCTTCCATATGAGGAGAGATTAATAAGACTGGGACTTTTCAGCTTGGAAAAGAGATGACTAAGGGGGGGGGATATGATATTGGTCCATAAAATCATGACTGATGTGGAGAAATTAAATAAGGAAGTGTTATTTACTCCTCATAATAAAAACTAGGGATCACTAAATTAATAGGCAGCAGATTTCAAACAAACAAACGGAAGTATTTCTTCACACAACGCACAGTCAACATCTGGAACTCTTTGCCAGAGGATGTTGTGAAGGCTAAGACTATAAAAGGGTTTAAAAAAGAACTAGATAAGTTCCTGGAGAATAGGTCCATCAATGGCTATTAGCCAGGATTGGCAGGGATGGTGTCCCTAGTCTCTGTTTGCCAGAAGCTTGGAATGGGCGACGGGATGCATCACTCAATGATTACTGAGTTCTGTTCATCCCCTCTGGGGCACCTGGCATTGGCCACTGTCAAAAGAAGGATACTGGGGGCTGGATGGACCAGTGGTCTGACCCAGTATGGCCACCGTCTGTAATGGAAAGAGGAAACAGTGCCAACTCTCTCAAGTCTGCCCCAATGGTGGGGTGGGGTGTGGTCTGGATAAGTTATGAATGTTTCCCAACCAGTGGTAGATGCAAAAGTCCACTTAAAATTTTGTTTTTAAAGATCTACTTTGCTTATCAGAATTCCAGAAATAGGCCTTACATGGGGATTAGAACTTCAGTAGGACTAGCCCTGTTCTAAAGGTACGTATGTGCATCTAGATGGCCCCATCTGTTTCATTAAGTGTAAGAAAACCCATGTCACAATGAAAGGTAAAGGTTGGCTCAATTAAAATCCCAACCCTAACATAGGGTGCTACTAGCAAATGCTCTACTGCATAATCTTGGGCTTTGACTCCACTTTATACAGTGATGGTTACAGATACCATGCAGCCCCATGCAAATAATTCCAGTTTTTTCATACAAGTCATTGCGATGAGTACAAACCCAATGTTTTCAACATACCACATTCTTGATGACCTCATCTTTGCCATCATGCTTTTGTACTTTCAGTAAATGGTAGCAGAAATCCAACACATCAAAGCGACGCTGCTGTCCCAAAAGCACAATGATCATACAGCCAGCCCAGTGCAGCCCATCTCCAAAGCACTGTCTGTAATAGAGTACAAAGTCTATGAAAATTGTATATTTCACCTAAAACGCCTAAGAACCAGTTAGCATGAAATACTGAGTCATCCGACATTTTCTCTTCAAAAAATAGGAGTCTAAAAAACTAAGCGTAAGATGTTTTCCAGGCTGAGGTTTAAAACCCTGTCTTTTAGGATCATTTTCTATTAAATTAACAATATTTAGAAACATCAAGCACTAGAAATGCTAAAAATCTGTATCCAATTTTAAGTTCTTCCAAAAATATTTGCTCCCCATTACTCTGCAGCAGTGCTACTGTCACATTAACCAATAGAACAAACTGACCGTGCCACACCATCACATTTATTTGGTCTTTGTGGATTAAGGGACGCAATGTCCTAAGACTTCCCATCAACAACTGGCCAGTGACAGGCAAATGATAGTTCAATCTTTCCTTCCGAAAACTGACAAACATAATGCTAAAAACTAAAGAACTGAAGATTGCAGGACACTAACTTCTGAATGCTCATTCCTGCTGCTAACGCACAGAAATAAGCAAGTACCGGATAAATTACTTATAAAAGTTATTTTACTTAAATTCAGCAACTGTAGTGGGGTAAGCATCACTGGTGTTGAGAGGTGTACGCTAGGATCTCTTTCTTATGGGACCTTTTATTATGTACCAACGTATTTAAAAGACATGATTTTTAAAAGATACAATTAATATCTGTGTTCCTGTGCTAACAGGCCCCCTCAGTCCCTTGTTCTTTGTTCTGTGCTTGCCTCACTGAGCTATCTCAGAAATATGAACACCAGCATTACGTTTTGTATCCCCACTTCTAGCTGGGAAATACAATAAAGTACTGTTGCAAACAAGTGCATAATTGGCAGCCTACGATACATACTCCACAGTAAACTCGTGTGTTCCCACAGGAATGCAGTACACAAACTGCATCGCGCTCCAGAGACGGTGAAATTCCACACATTCATCCACATGCATCACACCATTGCTGGGAAGGGGGCCACGCCAGATTGGGTCATCTAGGAAGGTCCGAATCCTGGTCAAGATGACCTCAAACATGGATAGGCCACAGCAGAGGCGTTCCTTGGTCAGCAAATCTCCTTCCCTTGCTATTGCAATTTGCTAAGATTGAGAGGAGGAAATAAAAAGTGAATGAAACAGCATTTCAGATTAGTTATGGGGGAGGTGTGGTTTCTGTTTGAAAGCCTTATATTAGTGCAGGACAAAGCTGTATTAGGGTGTCATGCTGACCTAAAAACACAGCAAAGAAAAACGCACGGCTTGCCTGTGCCAGCCAGCTTGCGGGGCTCAGGCTGCAGGGCAGTTTCATAGCTGTGTAGAC